>NC_135486.1:132949376-133249376 GCF_052094955.1 Ictidomys tridecemlineatus
GGAACTTTGGTCTGAGACACCGACCCGAGCTCCCCCTGGCTGTGCAGGGCGTGACCTTCAAGATCCACGCGGGAGAGAAGGTGAGCGCCTCTCCCTGCACCCTCGCACCCTCGCGGAGGCCGGCTCCCGCCTGCGTGTCCCACGGGCTCCTGTTTCCACACCCTCCAGCTCCTCACTGGACTCATCCTCCCCACATCTGCTCTGGGGGCCCCAGGCCACCCTGGAGTCCCAGAGGGGGCCTCTCTCTTCCTTCTCCTGCTGACCTTAACTGAACACCTACTGCGTGCTGGGCAGAGCCCAATCTTCCCGTCACGCCGCTCTGTTTGCTCGGGGTGGCTGCCGCTGGGCCAGGCCTGAGCCGGGCCAGTCGTGTCATGTCTACAGGACGGGACACCACGGCTGACCTCTGAGTCACTGTGACAGTTGACATAGCCCAGAGAAAGGACCCAGCAAGTCCCATGGACACGTGACGCTGGGTGACAACCAGTGGCGAGGTCACAGCCCAACAAGGGGGCGCGAGGGTCCTACTTTACAGGTCCCCTAGTGGGGACCCTCCGCGGCTGCTCCTCCCTCCCGGCCACTCTGCTCAGCCTCCCCGCGCCTCCCCGCGGAGCCCCCAGCCTCCCTTCTCACCTCCTCCAACCTGGTCTCCGGGGTCTGCCTTTGAGAATGTCCTTCCCCTGGTCAATACTCCCCAGCTGCTGCCCTCGGTTGGCCAGGGCTGAGCCACCTTGGGTGAGGCAGCTGCTTCTGGGCCAGCTGGGCCGGGTGCTGGGAAATCAGCCTTTGCCTGGGGTCCTCCCGCACGAACTCCTACTCACCCTTCAAGGCCCCACCCAAGCTTGCCCTCCTCCCGGAGCCTCCCCTGAGCCCCACCAAGCCCACAGGGCAGCATAAAGGGCGCCCTCTGCCTCCCCTCAGCTGCTGTGCCCCTGAGTCAGCTCCCCCCACTGTTTCCAAGAAGGGACAGTGACCAGTGTGGAGCAAGGACTTTTCGATGTCTGTATTCCTTGTGCTTTAAAGTGTGCGTGGCATATGGGGGGGAGGACCCTCCAATATCATGTTCTAAACAGCATTAAACCCCACCGCAGGTCAGGCCCTGAGTAGTGAGAGAGTAAAACGAGAGAAAGGGTGGGGACGGACAAACCGACGGTCAGAGGGAAGGATGCGGGTGGACAGGGCAGCAGGGTGGACAGGGCAGCAGGTGGACAGGGCAGGAGGGTGGACAGGGCAGGAGGGAGGGCCTGGCCGGAGGGAGGGAGGAAAGGCTGGAGGTAGGTGGGGGGATAGGGGGACCTCGGGGTGAGGCGGAGAGAGAGGAGGAAGCGGGGCCGGACGGATGGGCACACGGAGCGGTGGTCACCCAGGTGCCCCAGGGAAGGCACTGGACGGTCAGGTCTTAAGCGCGGGGGAGGTCTCTTCCAAAGAGGTGCCCGCGACCTGGCCTTCCTCTGGCCAGGCCTGGTCCGAGCAGGCCGCGTCCTCCGGTTCCCTGGCAGGTGGGCATCGTGGGCAGGACGGGCGCCGGGAAGTCCTCGCTGGCGGGGGGCTTGCTGCGGCTCCAGGAGGCCGCTGAGGGCGGGGTCTGGATCGACGGGGTCCCCATCGCCCACGTGGGGCTGCATGCGCTGCGGTCCAGGATCACCATCATCCCCCAGGTGCGGCCCTGGGGGGCAGGGGCGGGCCCAGGGGGGGTGGCGTGGCCGGGCCCCCCGCTGACCGCCGCCCCGCCCTCGCCAGGACCCGGTCCTGTTCCCCGGCTCCCTGCGGATGAACCTGGACCTGCGGCAGGAGCACACGGACCAAGCCATCTGGGCGGCCTTGGAGACCGTGCAGCTCAGGGCCTTCGTGGCCAGCCTGCCCGGCCAGCTGCAGTACCAATGTGCCCACCAAGGAGACGACCTGAGGTACGGCCAGCCCCGCCCCCGAGGGACCGTCACCCCGTTAACCCCTGCCCCACCCGCGATCCGAAGGGCCAAGTTCCTTGTCGCGCAATCAGCTTCTGCAAGGTCTTTAGCCCACTCGGTATTTATCTGGCCACCAAGATGTCCTGGATGTTGGCGCTGACCTCACGGCCCCCGGGGCCCAGTGATCTCAGGTGTCGGCCTTTGCTTTAAAAAAAAAAATTAAGTGTGATCAAAACACATAACAAAACTGTTTCATCTCAACCTTTAAAAATGCACAGTTCTGCGGTGCGGAGCACAGCAGCCAGTCGGCCAGCCCCAGTCCACCGAGGTCCCGGGGCGTCCCCTGGTGCCTTCACAGGGTCTTAGCTCGGGCAAGGCCACCCTGGGGTTTGCAGGCACAGATGTGCATTCCTCAGGACAGAGCCCCGACACTACGCCATGCAGCAAGAGCCACTCACAGGACGGGTCTCAGAACTCCTCTTGCAAAATGAAACTCTGTTCCATAAGCACTAACCGTCCATCTCCCCTCCCCCAACTGTCCACCTCCCCTCCCCCAGCTGTCCACCTCCCCTCCCCCAGCCAGCCGCCCCTCTGCCCCCTGTCGGTGGGTTTAACAGCCCGGTCTTCAGATGAGTGGACTCGGAGGAAGGGCTTTTCGGGCCTGGCTTATTTCACTAGCACAGGGGCCTTGACGGTCCTCTGTAGCTGGGGTCAGAGTCTCTCTCCTTTTTTATTTTTATCTATTTTTTTATTGTAGATGAACAGCATAATTTTATTTTGTTTACTTATTCATTTTTTAATGTGGTGCTGAGTTTTGAACCCAGTGCCCCTCACATGTGTGAGGCAAGCCCCAGCCCCAGCCCCAGAATCTCCTTCCTTTTTAAGACTGAATAATATTTCACTGTGTGAAAAGACCCCAGTTGATGCACTTACCTGTCCACAGGTGTGGGTGTGTACGTGGTCACTATTTTTTGGCTACTGGGAATAACTGTGCTAGGATCACAGGTGGAGAGATGTTCGCAAACCAAGATGTTCCGCATTTAAACCCCCTGCCCCGAGGGTGTCGGGAAAGGTCTGTGGGTGCGGTGGCTTCGGGCAGCGGTTATCTTGGTGGGTCAGACGCCTGGGCTCAAATCCAGGCTCCCCCACTTCTAGATGTAGGACCACGGGCAAATTGTCTAATGTCCTGGGAATCAGTCTGCTCATCGGTAAAACGTGTCTAACGGCACCAACCCGGGTGGGGGGAGGACAAAGCAAGTGGGTGAAACTTCATGGTCTGCAGGAAATGGGAGTCATCATGGGAATCCTCAGACACAGTCTCACGAATCCCATCTCACAGTCGGAAGCCGAGGCCTGGGGCTTGCCCAGGGCCACCCAGCCTGTAAGTGGGGAGGCTGGGGAAGGCCCAGGCACCAGGTGCTCACATGGCCATGGTAGGATCCGACTCTCTGAAGAGGCCCTGCCGAGCCGGGCCCAGAGGCACCTGCCTGCCATCCCAGTGACTCCACAGGCTGAGGCAGGAGGATTGCAAGTTCAAGTTCAGCCCTGTCTCAAATAAAAAGGGCTGGGGGTGTAGCTCAGCGATAGAGCACCCCTGGCTTCAACCACTGGCACTGAAATAATAATAATAATAATAGTAATAATAATAATAATAATAAGGAGGAGGCCCTGTTATGTGGACCAGCTGGTTTACTGAGGCAGGAAGCCAAGCATGGCAGGAAAAGCCCAGCCAGGCTGAGTCCCCAGAGGCCAGGTCCTTCCTGGGTCCAGGGCCTCACCAGCTGTGTGACCTTGAACTTGAACTTCCCTATCTACAGTCAAGCAGCAGCTGCACGCTGCGGTTCTCTCTGACGCGCACCCACATTCGTATGATTGACTGGGGGGGGGGAGGGTCCATGAGTCAGAGGTCCTGGGTCAGAGTCTGGCTCCACCAGCAGCCAAGACTGTGACCTCCCTGGGCCTGTGCCCTCCCCTGCCGGAAGCAGAGACCAGGACCCACGGATGTGGTCAATGTCTGCGTGACACCCAGAGGGGTCTCCTGCATGATGTCAACCAGGGAGCAGAAATAGCCACGAAGAGAGAGAGGGGGTAGCCCTGTCACAGGTGGGGGAGCGAGGCTCTGGATTTGAATGACCTCCTACAGTCAGCCTGCTCAAAGACAGGAGGAAGGGGACGCCAGGCTCACCCTGGGGACCGGCCACGTAGGCCTACTCCTGCAGCCGCCCAGGGACCCGTGTGTGGGCAGGCTCTGTAAACTGTGACCTGCAGCAGACACTTCCAGCTGACTGTCCCCTCCCTGCAGCGTGGGCCAGAAGCAGCTCCTGTGCCTGGCACGTGCCCTTCTCCGGAAAACCCAGATCCTCATCCTGGATGAGGCCACGGCCGCGGTGGACCCGGGGACGGAGCTCCAGATACAGGCGGCCCTCGGGGGCTGGTTTGCCCGATGCACGGTCCTGCTCATCGCCCACCGCCTGCGCTCCGTGATGGACTGTGCCAGGTCGGGTGCCCTCTGGGGGGCCCTCGGGGACCACCACAGGGGACCAAGGGGGAATGGGGTCGGGTGTGGAGCTGGAAGGGCTCTGGGGTGCACCGGGAAGGGCCCGGCAGGCAGCGGGCGGCACTGAGGCCCAGAGGGGAAGGGAAGGGCCCCGGACACCGGCTTCCGATGTGGGAGGTCGGAGTTCAGGGGGGCAAGCCTTGGAGCAGGGTGGGGCTCGCAGAGCTGCCTGGGCGGGGTACCAGGGCCACCCTGCCTTCTCTCCTGCAGGGTGCTGGTCATGGACAAGGGCCAGGTGGCAGAGAGCGGCAGCCCAGCCCAGCTGCTGGCCCACAAGGGCCTATTCTACAGGCTCGCCCAGGAGTCCGGCCTGGTCTGAGCCAGACCCCTCAACTGTCCCCTGGCCATCGTCAGTGGCTCCCCACAGTGGCAAGTGGAGACTGCTACAGAGGGAAACGGCAAAGAAGGTGCCAATTGTCACGGACTATGGGACCTACATGGACCCCCAAGCTCCCGGGCAGCCAGGGCAAGGCCCACTCCACCCTGCCCACCCTGGGGTCAGACGGCAGTGCCCCCCAGCCCTGGCTGGCCGCCAGACTCACTGGGAGCTCACGGGCAGCCCCACACTCAGGCCCAACCCACGTGGGTTAAACCAGACTCCCTGGGGCTGGGGCTGGGGTGCCTGCAACTTTTCCCAAATGAACTGTATTTTGAGATGATTCTGATCTAACCGGCCACTTTAAGATGGAATAGGGAGAGGTCACCGTGCCTCCTGCCCTGTTTCTCCCGGGGGGTGACATCGTGCCAAGCCCTAGTGCAAGATCGCAAGCAGGACTTGACACTGACCCCCTCTGGTTCACACCTCAGCTTTGCTCGTGGGCTCCTGGGGTTCCCACGCGCACCTCCCTGGTGGGGAAATGGAGCCGTCCCACGCCCAGGACTCCTCCTGTGGCCGTTCTGCAGCCCCCCCACCCCCATGGCCCCGACACCTGCTGATCTGTTTCCCGTTGTGATAGATACTGTTAGAGCCATGATGGCAGCATGGGCCAGGGGTGAGAAGGGCCGTCCCGTGGGGCGTCCTGTGCGGCACAGTAGGTGTAGCAGCTTCCTTGGGCTCCACCTGCCAGATGCCAACAGCATGTCCCTCCATGATGGTGACAAAATTCCATATACTGCCATCTGTCCCCTGGGGGGGGGGGTCGGGTCACCTATCCTGTCCGCTGCCATCAGTCACCCTGGGGCATGCGCTTGGCTGTGCACCAGGCGGGGACATGCCCAAGGCCTTGTCTCTAGGACTGGGTGCCTGGTCCCCCCAACGCAGGCCACGGGGCCTGGTCCTGATGGAACGCCTGTGCCCTGCCCTTGAGGACAGGTACTCTACGTCTCAGTGACAGCTCCAGTCCCCCTCTGCCAAGATGTGGGCCAGGTCCCTCTGATGCCCTCCCCGCCCCCCGTCCAGGCACCGACCCGTTCTGTGGACCCGTTCCCAGCTCCGCTTTGTAGACAGGGAGAGGGCAAGGGGTCACCAGGGTTGTAAGTGGCAGAGTGGGATTCGTTCCCCGGTCCCTCCAACACCTGTGCTCACACCAGCCCTCGCCTGTCTGCTTTAGAGAAGGGGTGGCCTGCGGGGACATTCTGCTCCTCTCTGCTGGCCAAGGTCACACAGACAGGTGTGAAGGGCACACGGGAGTCGGCCCCCGGTGCCCCGCCGAGTGCTCATAGGCAGAGGCTGCTGTGGGTTTGGCAAACTCAGCTGGGGTCACTCCTGGGCCACCAGAGTCTCCGTCATGGACGAGAGAGCCACGTGGGGGACACGGTGGCCGGCACGTGGAAACCCTGGAGCCACTGACAAGGCCGCTCTTGGCTGCCGCTGTGGGGCAGTGAGGAGGCCACCCAGGCCGCAGCAGCCCTGCCCGAGGCTCCTCCCGTGGGGCCTAGCTGGTGGAGGGGTCAGGGTGAGGTCAGCAAGGACACAGGCAGACGCCCCTGGACAGTGCCTGTCATCCCAGGGATACAGAGGAGGCTGAGGCAGGAGGACCGCGAGTTCCGAGCCAGCTTCAGCAACTTAGTGAGGCCCTAGGCGACTTAGGGAGGCCCTGTCTCTAAATATAAAAATGTAAAAAAGGCCGAGGACGTGTCTCGGTGGTTAAGCACCCTGGGTTCCACCCCTGATACCCTCCCCCCAAAAAGGTGGTTAGATCCTGCATATTTTGGAGAAAGTACCAAATTAGCATCAGATCTGAAAGAGGGCTAGGGCGGAGAAAGTGGCCAGGACCCCTCAATGGGAGCTTGACAGACACAGAGCCCAGAGCTGGGCACGCAGTAGGTGCACAAGAAAGCTCAGCCCCCCCCCCCCCCGCCTTCAAGACATGGAAGCACTTACCTGAGAGGGGGAGGGCCTCACTCCAGGGTCTCTTCACCAGATTACTCTGACACCCAGCCCTGGGTTCCTCCTGAGCACCCTGCGTCCAGTCCTAAGACCCCACCACCACCACCCGAACCCCGACCCGTCCAGGGCCAACCCTCAGAGACCGTTTAGGATCTGACCTGAGACTTGGAGGCCCAGGGCCAGGCTCCAAGACAGAAACCCGCCTCCTGCCAAAGCGCGGCCTCCTCACCGACAGTGAATGGCCACTCGTGGGCATAGGCCACGGCCTCCCCAGCTCCGGCTCAGGGGCTGCCTTCCCGATCCGCAGTCTCTGGGGCCAGCCGACAGTGTCAGTCAGGGGACGGCAGTGCTTGGGGCACAGTGGAAGTGCTAGAACGTTCCATCTGCACCCACACTTTACACCTGGTCTTGGTGTAGCCGGAAGGTCGCGCTCCCAGACTCGCCCAGTATGAACTCGGACACACCCCCGTCTCACCGCCCCACGCCACGTCCACCGCGACAGGAGGAGCCTCCCTCCCGCGTGCACACCCGCATCTCCCAGCGTCCCCCGTGTCTGGCTGGAGTGAGACACACGTGACCGATTCTGGCTGAGGGGCTGTGGGGGGACAGCTGCAGGTCTGCGACTCTGAAGAGTGGCAGGGACTCATCCATTTCCCCCTCCTGGGCTCTGGGGACCTGGAAGCCAGCCCTTGAGTGGTGTCCACAGGAGCTAGCGTGGAGGCTCCTGACCCTTGTGGTCACTGTCCAGGATTTTATCACTCGTTCCTGGAGCCCAGCCTGGTCCATCCCAGTACGAAGCCAGGGTCCAGGGTAGCATTGGCCACATGGGATTGAGCTGGGCCACAGGTTCCAAACGCACCACAAGGTCATTCTGACCAGCCCCTTTACAGACCCGCCAACAGGGCACACCGTCTAAGCGACCTCCCCACAACAGGTGACCGGGGAAGGACTCCGATTCGGCCCGTCTGGCCCCAAAGCCCAGGCTCTGTGGGGCACCCGCTAATCCCACCCGGCTCCTGGGTTCTGATGACGGTTCATTCCCAACTCATCCCAACTCCACCGGGGGTGTGACCTTTGCCAATGCCCCCAAAGAAAACAGAACAGCTCGTTTAGAAAGAAATAAAGTATTTTTTTTTAACTGCAAATCATTTGCAAATGTCCATGTTTCCAGTGTTAAGTCATTACAAAAAGGTCTCCCAAGAAAACCTTGGATTCTCTAACGTGAAAGAATGGTATAACTTACAAAAAAATAAATATATATTCCCATCTAGAAGAAGAAAGAGGCTTCTCTGGGTTTGAAGTCAGCAACGTAATTCATAGCAAATATGAATTTGGGGGCAGCAGCGGGCTCTCGCCGTCTTGGGGGGTCTTGCTTTGGTCTGTCACTGAGACGCCTCAAGGTCCCAGTGTGAAGGACCCACTTCTTGGTTTTCCTCCAAGAACACGTGGACCCAGTATCAAAGGCAAGGCCAGGTCTGGCCATCCCCCGGGCACGCTGCTCCTCCACCGGACACTTCCTCCCAAGAGGTCAAACTCTTTAAGAGTCTTTTCCCCTGGAGCAGTACAAAAAAAAAGGAAAAAGAGTTCTTTTATCCTGGAAGGAACTCCGTCACCAGATGTCAAGCTCTCCACCACCTGCTCCTTGGCAGCCAGCGGAAGGCAGGGCTGAGAAACCAAGGTCTGAAATCCAGAAGACGGGATTCTTTTTGGTACCAACTGGGAACGCGAGGGATGCTTCGTAGCCGCTGGAGGACCTGCATCTCTTCCAGGTACCGAGGGCAGAGCCGCCCTGGCCTGGTGAGAAGAGCAGGGAGGCCGGGGTGGGAAGGAGGGAGTCGGGAGTCGAGGGCTCCGGGTCTGGCTCATCCGCCGATCCACCCAGTCCCCTCAAGACAGGGTGCAGGGGGCCCAGGTGGCCTCCGGCAGCCGAAGCAAGTCCTGGCGGGAGCCATGTTGAAGTGTCAGATGGTTGGCCTAGGACTGTCCCACCTGGGAGGATTCCCACCAGGCCCCTTTCCCACCGGAAGCAGAAGGGACATCAAGGTGACGGGAGGCGGGAGGCGGGAGGCGGTGGGGACCGGGAGCATCCCAGAGGCGTGGGATCCACAGGCTTTGGCTGGAGAGACGCAAGGCAGTTGGCAGCATTTGGTCACTAGCGCATTTCATACAACCAACTTCTCCAGAGGTCTGGCCACCCAAGGCCCCAGGAGCCGCAGGCACCTCCAAGGTGCGAGATGCGGGAGAGCGGGCAGGTGTGAGGCCGGGCAGGTGGGCGCGTCTGGGCGGGGGCCTCTCCGCTCTCCTTGTCTTCGAGCCAGTTCTGGGCAAGGGCCAGATGCCAGCTGCTGCCCTGTGTCCGTTTTGGTTTTTGGGTTTGGATTTTTTTGGTTTCTGCGTGGGAGGCTGGGGTTCCTGAGGACGCTGGCCCTGCGTGCTGACTGGACGCACGGGCCCCGCGGCTCACACCAGGCCGGCGTCCCTGGCCATGCTGTAGAAGAGACCCCGCTGCTGCAGGAGGTCCGACGGCGTGCCACACTCCCGCACCTCTCCTCTGTCCAGGACGATGACCCTGCAGGGGAGCGGGCAGACATGAGAGGCAGCAAGCGGTCCACCCGGGCCCAGGGCGTGGCTTTGGGTCGGCCCCCAACACCCTGTGCCAGGGCCGCGCCACAGACTCCCGCCCGGTGCCCGGCCTCACTCTACTTCCAACCCATGTCAGGTGGCATGAGACGGCCTCCCGAGTGTCCGTCCTACGCCTAACAGTGATGGGGGAGTAGTGGGGACAGTGACATGCTCAGCTGTTCCTGTGCTCTGTTCCGTGGCACTGAGGATGCAATACACCGACCTCAGCACAGTCTACAGCGGGGCTCAGCAACTGTCCCCTGAAGAGGGCCAGGTGGCCTTTTCGGCTCTGCGGGTCACGTGGTTTTGGTCACGACTGTGAAAGCAGTCAGAGGTGACAGAGGACAATGAACAGGTGTGGCTGCGTGTCAATAAGACTTGATGTGTAAGGACAGGCAGGGGCCAGACCCGGCCTGGGGGCCGTAGGCTGCGACCCCTGGTCTACGAGGTGGTACTGGAGGGTCCAACAGCGACCACTCCCCACCTCACTTCAGACTATCTTCCTGGTGGGTCTCAAGTGTGCAGTGGGGACCGGTCACACAGAGGTGCTGGCACACCCTTAAAAGATGTCCATCACCCTGCACTTGAACCTCCAGTGGCTCATGGCACCCTAAGTTCCAGATTCCTTCTTTTATTTGGGGGGGAGTGCCAGGGATTGAACTCAGGGGCACTCGACCACTGAGCCCCACCCCAGCCCTATTTTGTGTTTTATTTAGGGACAGGGTCTCCCTGAGCTGCTTAGGGCCTGGCTTTGGCTGAGGCTGGCTCTGAACTCGCGATCCTCCTGCCTCAGCCTCCCGAGCCGCTGGGGTGACAGGCGCAGATCCCTTGCTGAAGTTACACGGTGCTCCCACGTCCAGCCCTGCCTACCTCTCTGGCCTCTTCACCCACCACTGTCCCCTCCGTGCCAATGTCCAGGCACACTGGCCGGGCTAGCTTTCCAGTTCAGTAAGCACCTTCCCGTCTCAGGGCGTCCAGCTTAGATTCTTTCTCCTTTAGACCAGAGACTGGCAAGAGGCCCAGCCCGACTCTGGCCCCCTGCCTGATCCCAGGAATCAAGTTTTATCAAGTCACAGCCACGCTGCTTCCTCCCTGTGTGGCCTGTGGCTGCTCCGTGCCACCGCCATCCGAGTTGAGCAGCTGTGACGGAGACCGTTCAGCCGGCGGGTCTGAAGATACCCTGTCCCTTTAAAGAGAGGCTGTGGACTCCTGTCCAGATGGCCCCAGGCCGACTCTGTGTTCCGCACTCTGCTCAAGTGTCACCTCGTGGGAGGGGCCTTCCCTGGCCACCGGGTGTTAAATCTGAGACTCTCAGCGCCCCAGCCAGGGGCTGTGTGACGGCTTTTGTGCATCCTGGGCCGGAAGCCTCCATGGCCACTTTCTCCAAAGCAAATATTAACCCCTCTCCTTCCTGACCGTGTGGTAGGGAGGCAGCTGTGGTCCAGGTCGGGGGCGGGGGGGGTATGTATTTAATTTTTAAAAGAAAACAGAAACACTGCCGTGTGCCCCAGGTGCCGCTCCTCCAGGGTGCCTCGGCCACAGGGCCCCGCGTGGCACTGCCACCATCCCCTGGGGGACCAACCTGCCTGGTCCTCGAGGCGGGGGCTTTGTCTGACAGTGTCCTGAAGGGTCCCCACCTCCCAGAGCGGCCCTGGGCAGACAGTGGGGACAGGCACAGTGGTGCCTGCTGCCTGTGATGCCCGAACACCTGGCACCTCCCAGGATAGAGGCTCCGCCACCGGAGGACGGTGGTGACGGAGGGGCGGGGCTCTGCGCGGGGCCTCACCTGGTGTAGTCCATGATGGTGTTGAGCCGGTGGGCGATGGTGAGGACGGTGCAGTCGTCAAACTGCGTCCGGATGGTGGACTGAATGAGGTCGTCCGTTTCCAGGTCCACGGCCGCCGTGGCCTCGTCCAGCACGAGGATCTTGGTCTTTCTCAGCAGCGCCCGGGCCAGGCACACAAGCTGTCGCTGCCCCACGCTGGGAAGGAAGAGGCCAGAGAAGGTCAGCGCCCACGGCCCTGCGACGGGCAGGAGGAAGGAGCCGCGCTGTGCCGCTTCCACCAGGAGGGCACCCGCTCCCGGGCCGCTGCCCAGGGCAGACGTCACTCATCAACCTCCTGCGTCAGCGGCAGGCTCAGGACGGGTCTCGGGAAGCTCCGAGGTGGCATCCGAGCCCTGGTCGGTTCAGAACGGCTGGGGGAGTAGATGGCAAAGGCGGTGTCCACGCGTCTGCACCCACCTCTAGGGCCGACTCTGGACTCGGCCGTGGGCCTCGCCTCAGGCCAGCCGAGGTGGGAGGGCACTGCACACTGGGGCTGGCCCATCCTGTACCACCCCCTCACAGGGGGGACGCGCCACGGCTGGTCTGCTGGAGGGTGAGCGCCATGTCCCCTCACCGCCCAGCTCAGGTCAGAGCCAACCCCCGACTCCTGAAGGGGCCCAGCCAAGGTCAGCAGAGCCCCGAGGCCGACCACCCCGGGGCGCCCACCGCTGCCACTCGCCAGCACAACCCTCGCTGGTGGCCACGGCGGCAGAGTAGCCGTGAAGGGACGCGGTCTGCCTGCCGTGGGGCTGGGCACCGCCCGTCCCCGGGCCTAACAGACGCAGGAGGACGAGTCTCCCCACACCCGCCAGGGCGCCGCGTCCCCCTGCTGCCCACCTCAGGTTCTCCCCGCCTTCCGAACACTCGTGGTCCAGCTTGTCGGGGAGCCCCGACACGAAGCTCTTGAGGTGAGCCAGCTCCAGGGCCGTCCACACCTCGCCGTCCGAGTACTGGCTGAACGGGTCCAGGTTCATGCGGAGGGAGCCCGAGAACAGCACGGGGTCCTGCAGAGGGAGAGCAGGGGGCCCTCAGCGCCCGCCCCCCGGGCCCGGCTGCAGCACCCAGGCGGGGCATCAGACACGGTCCCCAGAACCCCTCACCCCGGAGATGTTGGCAACGAGGAAACAGTCTGGGAACACCTCGGGCTGATGGGGAAACACATCTTTTTTCTTGTTTTTTTGCAGAGCTCCTCAGAGTTTCCAATATGCACTCAGGCGGGGACCGTGGAGGAGGGAGAGAGTCCTGGGAATCCCTCCCTCGGCCCCGCCTCCCAAAGAGAGTTCTTCTGCCTAGACCTAGGAAGCACGAGATCTTCATCCTGACCCCGTGCCAGCAGAGAGAAGATGGCATCTCACTGAGGATCCTCATCACCTCATCTGCAGAGGCTCAAGTCTCGCACACAAAACAGATTGGCACAGGACCTTCCCACGTCCTCCCGTGTGGCAAGGCGCCTAGATGACTCACACCCGTCACGGCACACATGCTACGTGAACGGGCGTCACGCCGTACGGTTCAGGGACTGACGTTAAGGAAAAAGGTCTGTGTGTGTTCGGTGTTGGGGACTGAGCCCAGGGACTCTACCACTGAGCCACACCCCGAGAACTTGTTGGTGTTTTTGAGACAGGGTCTCGCTAAGTTGCTGAGGCTGGCCTTGAACTTGGGAGCCTCCTGCCTCAGCCTCCCAGGTTGCTGGGATTATAGGCGTGCACTACCAACGCCCAGCTCAGGTGCAATTAAAAAAAAAAAAAAAACATCTCTGACGTCCAGGCCAACGTCCCACGAGGGCAAGCACAGTCTCGGCAGCCCCAGGCCCCCCATGGCCCCCCGCGGCCCCCCAGAGCCCACCTGCGGGATGATGGTGATCTTGAAGCGCAGGTTGTGCAGGCCGATCTTGGCGATGTTGACGCCGTCGATGATGATCTCTCCTTCCGCGGACTCGTTGATCCGGAACAAGCCCAGGGTGAGGGACGACTTCCCGGCTCCCGTGCGCCCCACAATGCCGACCTGTAGGGCAGGAAGGGCCGGGGTGAGGTGGGGACGAAGGAATCCGGGCCGCCTCAGCCGCACGTGCTCTTGCTCAGTGCGTGGCCCAGAGCAGCCGGCCACCTGGTCCACCCCACTCCCTCCGCGGCCTTGCCAGCCCCCCAGAGACTCCGTGAGGGGCTGTTTAGGACAAAGGACTCCGTTCCCCTCGCCAGGCTCCCCAGGAGCTACGGCACTCTTTGGGGTACTCTCTTACCTGCCGACCCCAGGTTTTCACCTCTCACCCTGAGCTGCGGAGACCCCTCGGGTTCGACTCCCTGCACCCTCTGGATGCCCTATACCCACTGTCTCCACTAGAGGGAGCTGGGCTCCTGGCTACGGGCAGGGCCTCGAGTCCCTGCGTCCACCCACAGCCTCCCCGCCCCCCGGGCTCCCCGCCCCTGCCAGCCACACCACGGCGCAGCCTGCACACAGCAGTGCCCACACGTCACACGAGCCATGAGGACCGTCGCCTGCCCCGTCCTCCCCTGGACACAGGCCAGGGAATCAGCTCGTGGGAACGGGGACCATCCAAGCCCGTGGCAGGGACAGTTGACAGATCCATACGTGCAGAAATGCAAAGGGCCAGGCGCACCCTTGACCTGATTTCTGAGGAAATCCTAAGAGTCTGGAGCAGGGATGTGCTCTGGGAATAGCTTGGAACCCAGGGAGAGGTTTTGAAATCCCAACTTCATATGTCCCCTGAGCCGTCCCCAGCAGTCCCATGACATCCTGTCACTCCAGCGATGGCCAACGCCAACCAACGCCCTACAGGGGCCCATGAGCAGCCGGAGTGAACTCGGGGGCCGGGTCTCCTTAGGAAGAGCCAGGCTGCGGGGGGCCCCACGTTCCTGCTTCCAGAAAAGCAGGAAGTGAGTTTTTATATAAAATGTCAGATTTTTTTCAGGATTTGCAACTGATTCAGATCTCCCCCTGCCCCCCAAAACACATCTGCGGTCCTCACTTGACCCTCGGGGTCCCAGAGGCGACCTGCTGGGCACACTCTGACCTGCCTTCACTTCCCCGAGCCCCGGAGGTGACACCGCGGCTGTGGACGGGCCGAGGGACGTCACACACCCACCTTCTCCCCCCCTTCGATGGTGACGTTGATGTGCTTGAGAACCAGGTCCAGGTCCTCTCGGTACCGCAGCCCGTAGTCCCGGAACTCCACTCGGCCCACCTGGGGCCAGTTGC
Organism: Ictidomys tridecemlineatus; assembly: GCF_052094955.1. NCBI lineage: Eukaryota > Metazoa > Chordata > Mammalia > Rodentia > Sciuridae > Ictidomys > Ictidomys tridecemlineatus. The sequence continues at coordinate 132,963,833 of NC_135486.1, forward strand.
TGGGGGGCGCTGTCTCCGGGACCTGCCAGGGAGCCTGCAATCACAGGGAGGGGCCGGAAGGGAGGAGACGGTGAGGAATCTCGAGTCCATCCTGGTGCCCAGGCTCTGCTGGGCCAGCTCCCTCGCTTCCGCAGAGCTCATGTCAGTGTGACCCCCCCTCCTGGCCCTGGGTCACCTGTGCCTGCCCTGCTTCCTCCTCCTGCCAATCACTGACCGCCGCCTGAGCAGTCCTGGCCCACCGGCCCTGTGAGCACAGGCTCTGCCCTGCTCAGTGCAGTCTCCTGGGGCTCAGAGCACACAGTAGGTGTGCTCCGTCAACATTTACAGACCAAATCAACATGTGAGTGGTCTTCTCCCAAGAGTCAAGGTAAGTATTGACAGAGATGGGTCAGGTACAGGATGGAGTCCCAACCGGAGGAGTACCCAACTCGCCCTCCCGCTCAGGCAGAGTGGACATAGACAGGGCTCAGAGGTGTCTTTCGGGCAAAGCTACACTGAAGACCAAGGCCAAAAGGTCGGGTCAGGGCCCTTCTTTACCTCCTTCTCGGTTTCTGAATACTCCTTGAGTCTCTCCACAGCCACAATGTTGGTCTCCATCTCGGATGACATCCGAACCAGCCAGTTCAGGTAGGCGGTGATCTGCAAGGGAAAGAGTCGTGTGGAGTTTCTCGTGGGAGAAGAGCTATTTTATTTTTGTTAAGTAGTTATGAATCATGAAATGTTTCAGATGTGAAAAGTATAGAAATCAGCAGCCCCACCTACAGCCATCACCCCAACTTACACACTTAGTTATTTAACTACCACAGTTTTCAAAATGACCCATAAGCTATTTGAATAATCAGAAAGGAAAACATTTCAAACTAGATGATAATATGGAAACACTATATATCAAAAGTCACGAGGTGCAGCTAAAGCCACGCTTAGAGGGAAATTCATAGTCTTAAAAGCATTTTCCCCTGGAGTTAATGCATCCCCTCAAGCCAACAAGGAATTTTATTGGCTGATGGAGAATCCTGGCCCCACGTCCAATTCCTTTTTTATACCTGGTCACCAGGCTCTGTACTTCTCAAATTCCACTCAGCCCCTTTCCTCCCCCTCCATATGGGAATCCGAAGACCCCCATTAGGAGACTTTCATCATCCAGGCGAAGCGACTCCTCTTACCTGCAAAGAGTAAGACACGGAGAGGCCCACCAAGCCCGCGCTGAGGCTGTGCCGGGAGATGACCGCAAACAGGGAGGCAAAAAAGACTATGAAGTTGCCAACGCACTCCAGCCTCACAGCCAACCACCTGCTCAGAGAAACAGGCCGACAGACAGAGAGACAGACAGACAGACACACACACAGTCAGCTTTTCAGAGACCTGGCTTCTGGCCAGCGGGGGGACAGGGGAGTCTATCTGCTAACTGAAATAACTCCCTGAGAGTTCTGCAGAACGGCCATCTCAGCTCAGCTCGTCCAAACACGCAGCCCGGCCCCAGGGGAAGGAGGGCCCAGGGGATGCCCCGTCTGTAACTCTGCACCAGCCTGGTAAGCCCAGGGATCAAAATAGCGTTCTGCAGAAGCCGTTTAGGCAAGAATGTCAGGCTTGCCCAAATATCATGACCCAGCTTTTTCTCGGGAAGTCTTCAAAACACACACAGGCATAAAACACGAGGCCCCAGACATTCCTCAGGACTCAGAAGCCATCAACTGGAAGAGGCAGCTCTGGCTTAAAAGATGTCTCTTGGCAAGAGACAAATCCAGAGAGAAGCCACCGTTTTTCAACCTCCCTCCCCCATTCCCAGACTCCTCCGGATTTGAGAAACATGAAAAAGAGTTCCTTTGCCTTTTAAGAATATAAAGAGATGCTTCGCGGCTCAACGCTAGCTCAGAGGCCACCCCTAGGGTGACGGGCACTACTGTGGGGTTTGCACTTGGGAAGCATTTTTTATTTCCTTAGGGAGGTGGTGCTGGGGGGGTCTCTCCTCCACTATGACCCATGGGATCCATGGGATGGACCCTCGTGTGTGAGATAGTCCCGTAGACGAGCCAGATGGGGACAGACACTCTAAAAATTCTACAAGGGCAGCTGAAGACTCTCTGTCATGGACGGTCCCTTCACCCACTTTTCTACTCCGACGGCGTAAAGCAGGCCCACGGTTGGTCACGGGTCACCTCCAGGCCAATTCTCGGGCGTATGGGGATGGAAGTGGGTGAGAAGGAGGCTATTCTAGGAATACATCAGGTTCTTGTCTAACTTCTGCCTCTTTCTGACTGATGCTCCTCACTTCTGAGCCACAACATGGTGGTTTTTTACGTGACTCAGCTCAGTGCGCGTCAACTGTTCTGGACACGCCTCCCTCGGCAGGAGTGACCGCCCCTCGTCCAGGCACCACGTGCAGCAGAGGACTTGCTGCCGAGGAGCTGCGTCCCAGGGACGGCACCTGGAGCGTGGTGCTCACAGGTGGACTCCAGGGAACTCTGTGCCCGCTCTGTCGTGCCCTGGGGCCCTGCATGCTGACAGTGCTCCCGCGTGCTCCAGGGGCCACTGGGACCTGCCCCGTCCCCAAGTCTTCCCAGCCTTTCTGCCAGGGCCCGAGTTGTGCGAGGTGCACCACGGCACTGAGACGAGGGGACGAGGTGCTCGGCAGCCCCCGCCCCCCACAGGCCAGCGCACCTGTTGGCCACGATGCTGGGGTAGTAGGCCTTCTGGTTCTCGTCCACCTTCAGGTCACTCTGGCGGATGAACCGCTCCTGCTCCTCGAAGGCGCGGATCACGCTGACCCCCAGCAGGGTCTCGTTGAAGTGCGAGTACACCGGGGAGCGGCTGACCGACTCGAGGCGCTTCAGCTGCCGGGAGGAGGCCACGTAGAACCTCTGCGGGTGAGGGACGCAAGACGGGGGTCAGTGCCGGTCCCTGCGGCCTTCTTCCTGAGGCCGTGCCGCGGCATGTCTGGACGAGGCAGGTCCTCCAGGTGGCCAAGTGCTGAAGCACAGTGTCCTTGACAGTGCCCCACCCCTGTGGACGGGGACGGCGGGGACGGTGACAACAGCTAGTGCTGACCCACAGCCCAGCCTCCCAGGTGCTGCCTGCCCACCTTCACCTACGCCTGCCTCCACGATGCCCACGGCAAGCCCAGCAGGTGCTCCGTCCGGCTTCCCCAGGAGGACGTGAGCACAAGACCTGAGCCACCCCCTCCGGAGGCCCCACGGCAGGGAAGTGGCAGAGTGGGTCTCAGGGAGGCAGCCTGGCTGCAGAGTGCCACCGGCCCCGGGGCCAGGGGCTCCGGGACACAGCAGAGTGGTTTAATAAGTTTTGAGGCCAACCGGACCCGAGTTCAAATCCTGGCTCTGCCATTGCTGTAAAGAGCGCCAGGGACTTATCCTTCTGAGCCTCGGTGGCCTCATCTGTAACGTGGGGACAAGAAGGCCTGTTCACAGGGCTGTGGGGAGGGGAACACGTGAGCGTCACTCTTCCTCTGCCCACACGTGTCTGCACGCACACGCGTCCCACACACACACACACACACACACACACAGAGGTCGGGAGGCTCAGCACCAGGCGACGCTAGGCTGAACCACAGACGCAGACGAGGACCAGCAGCTCCACAGGCCTCGAGTGAGCAGGGGCCCTCAGAGGGCTACTACTGCCATCAGTGAGTGACAGGATGAGCCCATCACGTCCCCAGGCAGTGACGGCACTCAACTCACCTGCACGGACCTGACCACAGGACGAAGGTCAACTCACCACCCAGGCCTCGGTGGCCCCCGGTGCTCTCAGGGGGACCAGCCCTGCCCCCTGCGACTGTGTCCTGGGATGCGGCTGCTGGCCCTGCCCCTGTCCCCAGGCCACTGAGCCTCTTGCTCCCCGTATTCACCACCAGCCCTGCCCGCAGTGGCCCTCCGCGCCCTGCAGAGGGCGCAGCAGCTTCACCTCCGGGCCGCCCTCCACCCGGTCGTCCCCCCCTGCCCCCCCCCCGTGGGGCCACCTCTGCGGCTCGCTGCCTGGCTCCTGCCCTGGCTCCTGACCTCGGGGCTGTCCACCAGGCAGCTGCCTCTTTCCTCGGCTCCTGCTCTGCCCTGGGCATTCAGCCAGTGGCAGGCAAAGCTGCTGGGCAGGGCTTGTGGGAGACGGAGTGAGAGCCAGTCACCCTCCGGAAGCTTCCAGAAGCCACTGAGCAGAGGCTGGACTGGCCACTTGAGCTCTCCTGGCCCTGGCTCTGCGTCTGCACCAAGGACACCAGAACAGGGACCCGGGGCCCTAGCAGGACAGCTGACGGAGAGCTGCTCTATCTGAGTGCTGGGGGGGCCTGACCTCTGACCTCCCGTCCCAGCAGGAGCACTGGCCACTTTGGGGCAGAGCCCCCTGGAGAGCTCCGAACCTAACAGGGGGCTTCCGTGGGGCCTCGGTGGCCGGCGGCTTCTCTCTGGGCAGCAGGCTCAGCGGTCATTTGAGCACGCAGGCGGGCAGCTCTGGGCCAGCCCGCGGCCAGCCCAGCGGGCTCCGAGGGCCGCAGCCCCAGGTCCAGGAGCCCGAGGCGCACAGCCGTCCTGCCACTGCGCCCGCTGCGCCCGCTGCGCCTGCTGCGTTGGAGGCAGCCACACGCCCGGCCCTGCCGAAGGCCCTGCAGGCCCCGCCCTCCCTGGACCCTGGCCCTCTGCGCTGACCGTTTTGTCTTTGGTCCTGGGGACAGAACCAGGGCCACTGAAGACGAGCCCCGTCTTACTGTGAGACGGGCCTCGCGGAGCTTGGCGGGCTTTAGTCCCTCTCCCGCCTGGGAATGAAGCCGGGTCCGGGAAGCAGCTCCGATCTTGGTGAAAGGCCGCCACCAACTCAAGGGGCACCGGAGGGTCAGGGACCGCACCTCCCTGACTGAGCTGCTGCCCGTGCTCTGGGCCACCGGTCCCCAGGGTGGCGGGGTCCATGGCGGGGCTGGTGGACAGGGCCCAGCCTCCTGACCCCAGCGGCACAGAGTGGTGAGGGGTAGACACACCCCCTGGTCCCTCACTGTCACCCGGGCGGCCACGTGAGGCTCCCCTCAACAGCCAGCCCCTCTGCCACTCTGCTGCAGCCAGTGCTTGGGGACAAGTAAGGACACGGGCTCGGGAACCAGACAGACCTTGGCCCACCCCGGGGCAAGACGCTCCTTGCCGGTCTGTCAACTGGGAACGTGACACACTCCTGGGCTCAACAGTGCCACCTGACAGATGAGATCTCTGCTGGGATCTGTAACGGGTCCAGCCCAAATCCTGCCCTTCCTAGCCTCCCTCGCAAACAACAGTGGTTCCGTGACCAAGTTCTGGAATATTAGACGTATTGAAATGGGTACTGCCGATTCAGGAATCATCTGCTCCCTCGTCCTGTTCCCCTAACGTTAATCTCATCGTCTGAAAAATAGTTGGGATGGCTGGAACTCCAGCACCCATCCTGGACCATGAGACCAATTGAAGAATGGCAGCCTTCTGTGAGATGGGGGACAAGGAGATGAGAAGACACAAGTGGAATATAAACAAACTCCTCGAGAGGCCACCCCAGCCCTGCACTTGCTAGGACACGCGCTTCCTTACTGCAGGCTCAAAATGACCCGTGCACAGGTGTTCAAGAGGGACAGAAGCAAAGCCCGGCCCTGCGGACAGAGGCTCAGCGCCCGGCTCTGGGGAGGAGGCGAGGTGAGAGGAGCCCTCAGGTGAGCGAGGCAGAACGCAGCGCACAGTAGGGCTGCCCGGGCCGCCAGGCCCCGCCCTCACCTGCACGAAGAAGTAGAGGAGGCCCAGGGGCGGGATGGTGACGGCGGCGATGGGCGTGGCCAGCAGGATGATGATGCAGGCGCCGATGACGTTGAACAGGGAGCCCAGGAACATCTTGATCACCTGCGGGATCATGGAGTCCACCGTGTCCAGCTCCTTGGAGAAGCGGTTCACCAGGTTCCCGCTGGGGGTGCGCTCGAAGAAGCTCATGGGCGAGCGCAGGACGTGCTGCAGCAGGTCCAGGTGCAGGCGGCGGGACGCGAAGATGCCCCCGATGGACACCGTCATGGAGTAGCCGAGCACCGCGATGCCTGCGGAGCAACCCCGTGATCTCCCGGTCCTCAGCTGCCCGTCTGCGAAACGGGCCTGAGGGGCCTCTCCCCCTGTCCCTCGGGGTCACGCTGCGAAGGGCTACTGAGGGACAGGGTCTGTCCGTCTGGGCTGGGTCCCCTAAGGATGTGGGGAACCTGATTCTGTGCCTGGATCCCAGGCGATGGCCGGTTCCACGCTCAGGTGGGCACAGGGGGGCGGGGGCACCCACCTTGGGCGAGGCCCAGGCCTCCGTAGACGCCCAGCCAGAAATCGGTGTGCTCCTGGGTCCCGTTGACCACGGGGTCGTCCGTCCAGAGGCTGAGCCAGTAGTTGGAGGCCAGGGCAGACACGTGGTTGCACAGGAAGAGGAAGATGCTCAGGAAGGAGAGGCAGAGCCCGATGGCCTTCATGTAGTCCCAGTACACGGATAGCTTCACCTGGGGGCGGAGGAGCGGCCTCCGAGGTCAGCGACTGCCCGGCAGAGCAGCTGCCTGCCTGTCCTGCCGCCTCTCTAGCACAGAACTAGACGTCTCGACCCAACCCAGGGTGGGAGGCGTGGGGGCAGGATTCTCCCGGGAAGTGACATTTAAGAATCCACCAGGGGCTGAGGATGCAGCTTGGAGGCTGGGTGCTTGATCAGCAGGCGTGAGGCACAGGCCCGAGATCCATCTCCAGCATCACAAAAACCCAACAAAACTATGGAGCATCAACCTATGCAAAGGCCCTGAGGTACAAGGGAGTGTAGCGGGCTTGGAGGAAAGGGTCGCTGAACAGAAGCAGGGGGTGACAGCCACCCAGGTGGCCTGGGGGCAGGACTCTGAGCTAATTCCAGGACCATCAAAAAGTCTTAAGCAAATGGGAAGGTGGGACATGTTGCCTAGCAACCAAGCATCACCTCCCTCCCTCCCACGACAGGGCTCTGGGCGGGCCACTCTGCTTCCTCTGGGCGCCAAGCACCGGGCTGCGGTTTTCCTTGGTAGGTGCTCGCTGGGCTCCATGGGGGCACTTGGGGGTTTCCTGTGGGGCCCAGCAGGGGGCGTGGTGTCCACAAGCCCCAGGGCTCCCTCCTGGGGTGTGCCTGGGTCATCACAAGCGTCTCAGCTACTTCCGGGTCAGGGCCCTGCAGCTGGCGGAGGAACGGGCTCCGCCTGGGAGGGCTGCTTCCCTCCCGGCTCCAGCTTCTGCCTCGTCCCTCACCACGCGCCCAAGCTGCCTGCCGTCCCTGCAGCCGTCCCTCAGGGCTCGGGACACGTGCAGGCCCAGGATGCAGGAATGCCCCACGCTCAGGATGGCAGGCTGCCTTGTCTGGGGCTGATCTCTGGCGCCTGGGAGGGTCAGAGCTGGCACAGCCCGAGGCGAGAGCCACAGGGAGAAGCGGCCAGCGACCAAGGGTCCCGGGGGACTCTGGGTACACCCCGGGGCTCCGGGGGCCGTGCCCAGCCTGTGGGCTCCCCTCCTGCCTTCCCCGGGTGGTTTGGACGGGGCACTTATTGGGGGGCACCAGGCCTGGAGCATGCTACGCACATGCTCTTCCCCTAGCCGCACCCCGCCCCTCTCTTAGTGTGACCGCGTTTATTTTTTAAATAAACTCAGCGGCTCGGGAGGCTGAGGCAGGGGGATTGCGAGTTCGAGGACAGCCTCAGCGATTCAGTGAGGCCCTGTCTCAAAATACAAAAATAAAAAGAGCTGGAGAGGTGACGCGGTGGTCAAGGGCCCTGGGTTTAGTCTCTGGTACCAAAAGAAAAAAGAAACTCTGGATCCCTCCCAGGAACGGAAAACTACTGACACCTGCCCCAAACGATGTCCTTAATAATAATAATAATAATAATAATAATAATGCAGGAGGACGAGGGCCCACACCCTGCTGTCCCAGGCCACCCCAGGCTGTCTCACTGGCGCTGACGTAAGGACGAAGGGGAGTGGAGACGCCTTGTCCTGTCCGCGTCTGTGCCCATTCTTCATCCCTGCACCTGGCACCACCTGTGGCCACCTGTGCACACCTGGGCCAAGCCCCCAGTGGCCTGAGCGGGGAGCCCCGCCTGCTCACAGCGGGGCAGCAGGGAGACCACAGGTGCCCCCCGAGCCTGGGCGCAGGTCACTTCCCCCCCCGGCCTGGTCCCAGGCTCACCTGCCCCGTCTGGACCTTGTCCGCCTCCACCAGCTTCCAGGCCTCCTCCTTGGCTCCGGCCTTCTGCGGGTCAGCGGCGCTGGCCTGGGGCCGTCCCCCGTCCCCGCTGTAGGAGGAGGAGCTGCTCAGCTGCCTGGGGAAGCAAGGCACGGGGCGTCCACCCTGGGCCAGCGCCGGGCCCCCAGGCGGGGACGTTCCAGCAAATGTGTAGATGACCACTGTGCACGTGCAGGCTCTTCGTGCCACTGCCCGGGCTGTGGTCCTCCCTCGGGAACGGAGTCACCCATCCGTGCCGTGAGCGGGTCACTTCTGGGTGGTCTGCTCCGAGCCACTCTGGCCAGGCCTCCCAAGGGCGCCCAGCCTCCCGACCCAGGGGCTCTGCACAGCCTGGGGTCTGCGCCAACGGGAAGGCCATCAGCAGACACCGCCCCTGGCCTTGACCGCCACCGTGAGCCCAGCCACCGTCTATCCTTGTCCCTTCCCCTGCACGGACTCAGTAGTAACAGAGTGGACCATGGGACACTTGGTCTTCCCCCAGCTGCTCCGGGTGGAGGGGAGGACGGGGCCCGTCCACAGTTGCCAGGGAGACCCTCCCTCCGTCCCCTGGGTTCCAGAGGCCTCCTGTCCTGGGGGCTGCTTCTCTAGGGCCTCCCGGACCCCCTCCTGCAGGCCTGCCGGGCCCGGGGGTCAGGAGGTCAGTGGGAGGGAGGCCGAGGGCCGAGCCTCGAGGCCGACCACCTCTGTCCCGGCCGACAGGTGCCGACAGGTGCCAGCAGGCGCCCAGGCACGGGCCGTCTTTTCAGGTCTGTTCAGGAAAAGCTGAGAAACTCCCGCTACTTGTAAGAAACCAGAGGGGCCGTGCCCACGCGGAGGGGCCGCGGGCAGCAGGACCTCCAGGCCTCCCTCCTCCTGCTTGTCACCTGCAGGAGCCACGTGCCATCTGCGGGCAGGGTCCGGCCGAGTCATCCCTGCGCCCAGCACTGGTCCTGGACAGGAGGTCCGGGGTGGCAGGTCCCCAGCACCCGCTCCCTGTCCAGCCCAGGGCAGGGTGGGAGCCTCTCCCGCCCAGGAGGCCTGACCCAAGATCTCTGGCCGAGGCCATCAGGTGGGGTCGGCCCCTGGTCAACAGCGGCCTGGGCTCTCGGCCAGCACAGAGGAAGGTCGGGGAGGGACGGCGCCAGGCCCATTGGGGACAGAGCACCTTCAGGGAGCCGGAACCTCCTGCTTGGTGACCCAGAACCTCCCAGCCACGCTCCTCGGACAGGGGCGCTCCAGACGTCCCGTCCTCAGGCCCGACCAGGAGGTGACAGTGACAGGGGAAGCACCGTCTCCGAGTACCCCCCGGGGCCAGCACCAGGCCAGGCTCCCCATCCTCCGCCCATTCCTGGGTCGACCACAGCTCCTCAAGCCGCTTGCAGGAGGCCTGACGTCACCCTGGGGAACCTCGGCTGGGCCCGGGCCAAGTTCAAGGTCAGCTTCTCCCCCACCACGTGACTGGGGGCAGCTCTCACATGGCTCACTCGTGCCATGGGGAGACGAGGTCTGTCACCACCCCTGGGTCAGAGACCCTGCAGGGCCGCGGGGCACCAGGCTCCGTGGGGAGCACAAGCCGCCGTCCCTGAGGCCCTGTGTCTAGTCAGACGCTGGTTCTCAAAGCTCGAAGGTCCCAGCTGCTCCAGGTGCCCCGAGCTAAGACCCTCGCCCAGTGCCAAGGAGGGGACCCAACGTCAGACGCGGGGACAGACAGTTCCGCCATGAGGCCCGGGGGAGCCGTGCCGCGGCAGGAAGAGCGGCAGGCGGGGCGGAGGCCTCCACTTGGGAAAGCAAGGCCCCGGGGCTGAGGGGAAGGCCAAGGGCACAGGCAGAGCAGCTGGCCCTGTCCTGTCTCTCTCCCCGGGCAGGCAGGACAGAGGGCAGCCCCTGGAGCACACGGGACGGCGACCCCGCTCACCTCTGCACCTGCTTCCCCGCGGCGGCCGGCACCAGCGTCCCGTTCTCCATTGGCTTCGGCTCCTTCCCTGGACCACTGCTGCCCGTCGGCCCTGGCAGGAGGCAGAAAACGGGCACAGCTGGTACTTCGAGAGCAGGAGAAGGTGACAGCAAAAGGCAGACCACTGGCAGCTTCGGCCAGGAGACCACAGGTGGCCTGTCCCCGGGGAAGCTCAGGGCTCTGTGAGGCACAAAGCACTGCCCCACTCTGAGCCAGGCCCCGGGGCAGGGACGGTGCCCGGCCACTGGTGGAAGGCCCCTCAGCAGGCCCCTGGGCTGGCACCGTGAGACCCAGCCCGGTACCATTGGGCTCAGCGAGTGGGGCAGAGCCTCGGGGGAAGGCAGAGCCCTGTGGTCCCGAGTGCCCCCAATAAATGACAGTGTGACGGGGTGCCAGCCACCAGGCAGAGGCCCTGCAGTGTGGGAGTCCCCCCTTTGGTGGCCAGGCCCAGGAGACCCCAGGGTCAGTGAGGAGGAGGCCCTTCAGTACGTCCACACCAACCAGGCCACCGTGGGGCGCGGCAGGGAGGAGAGACAGACAGACAGACATTCAAGGGCTGGTCTCAGACAGATGGGAGGGGACCCAGGAGAGAGGTTCCAACTAGGGACACAGCCAGCAGCACGCCAGGGTGACCCCAGGAACTTGCTGGGACATGGACAAGTGCAGAATGCAAACCCCAGGCCAAGGGGACAGCCACAGGGGCCACAGGAGGAAGGGCAGAGGGCAGGCGGCCCTGGCCCGGGGAGCTCTCCACCGCCCGCGACATCGGGGTCTGCGTCTAGCTGTGAGTGAATCACGGGGCGGAGCTGCCCCTGGGCCCAGCCGTGTCCAGGGTGCTGAGGTCCAGCACAGTCGGGTAACGGGGACAAAGGGACGTGCTCTCGGTAACTGGCTGTGCACTCTGAGGAGGCGGGAGACCTCTCTGGGCCTCAACGAGCTCATCTGCGAAGCCGGAGGAGCCGCCCACCCTGGGAAGCGGGGGCGCTGACCAGGCTCACAGGTGGCCCTGGGTGCAGGCGGCACGCCGTGGGCGAAGCTGCTGGGGCGCCTGAGGCGAAGGGCGCTCATGACCGCGCTGGGCAGACGATGCCAGGCACAGCCAGGTCAGAGAAGCAAAGGGTTAACCATTTCCTTGATGCCAGCTTTGTTTTTCTAATTGAAGAAACAACCGTAGAAACCCCCAAAACCAAACAGACACGCCATGCAGGAAGAAGCGTGACACCAAGCAGGACTTCCCATACAGCTGGCGAGCTCTAGAGCCGCAGGCTGCTCCCCGCCCCACGGCCAAGCCCGGGCAGAGCGGAGCGGCCACTGGCCCAGACGGCATGCAGCCCAGGCCGGCCAGCCTGCGAGCAGCGCCCACCCCGCGGGCACACTGACCTCCCTCCTCCTGGCCCACCACTTTGCCACTTGGAAGTCACAAGACCCAAGAAAGTGTTAGGAACCGGGCAAGGGCTCTGCCACGCTCTCACTGAGATGCCCAAGGGGACAGAGTCACGGTCTCCTGAGAGGACGGGTGTGCGCCTCGGCTCCCCCTCCCACACAGCCTGAGTGACAGCTGGCGAAGGTGACAGAGGGTGACACCCAAGACCAGCCCCTCCCCAGGAAGCCCAGCTGTGCTCAACAGCAGCCTCGTCCTCGGGCCTGCTCTCCTGGGGTCGGTCTCACCCAGCATGCGGTGAACTCACCAGGACGCCATCCCCGCCCCCTGCCCCCAGCAGGCCCTGTGCAGTTATAAAGGGTGTGCACTGAACAACCATGTGCTGGGGAGGGGGCACCATCCCACAGGGTGGCTCTGCAGCACCCGCAGGCTCCCAGAACACACACCTGATGGACAGGTGGACGAGGTGGTGGCCAGCGACAAGCAGAGCTGACCTCCTAATGCCACAGGGCACTGCAGCGGCCACTCGGGGCCCTCCCTATGTCCACAGTGCAGGTTCTAAACCGGCCCAGGGGACTGAGGCAAATCGGCTCGCGTCCCTGGGAACCTGAGACTGGACCCGCGGTAGAGTGTGCCCTGGGGAATCAGTGTCACCCCTTCACCCTCTTATTCGGCACATAACACGTAGCCACCCTGCCCCAGCATGTTCTCGGCCCTGGGGACGCAGAGGTGCACAACAGCCGCCCTGAGACCCGAGTTCCAAGGGGGGAGGGCGCCAGCCCGTGGAGAGCGGGTCACGAAGGAAGCCGGGACGGAGCGGGGGACAGCACAGGGACAGCTTGGCAGGAAGATACCGCGCACGCCTCCTGGACACGGGAGCCCAGGAAGCCGTCGGTCACGGGACGTCCCCCAGGTCCCCCAGAGCCGAGCCTGGACCGCGGGGCAGTCGCCCTCAGAGCAGGCACCTCCGGCTCCTGTTGGTGCCAACGTCTCTTTGCTCAAGAAGGTTCTGGAACTCAGCCCAGACCAGGGCCAGCAAGGCCGGCCCCCTGGAGGGAGAATCCAGCTCAGCGGCGTTACGGCCGATGCCTCGGTTTTGACCAAAAACGGAGCTGACCGGCGGCCGCCCAGCCTGGACAGCCAGCCTAGCTCCCAAGGTCCTCCACGGCCAGAAGAGGGCAGCTGCCAGGCACGGCCGGCCCCAGGAGGGGCTCCCGCGGCTGCTGGGCGTCAGGAGGAGCCGGCGAGTGGGGGAGGGGAAGGGAGGGCGGCCTCTCCCCGAGTGTCCCCAGGCCTGCAGCGCGAGTCCCTCCCGGGGTCCGCAGCGCGAGTCCCCGGGTCTGCAGCGGGCCCAGACGGACCTCACCATCACAGAGGACCAGGACGAGAGCCACCCAGCTGCTCTCCCCAGTGGGAAGGTGGCCGTGTGGACGGGGGCCCCTCTTCACGCAGAGCAAGCACCGGGTCCCCCAGAAACAGGGCAGCACCGCCCGCCCACCTCGGCCATCACGCCCAAAAGAGACCCGCGACCCAACCAGGAAACGTGTCCCCGAGGAGGAGCGTGGGAGGTGGCCAAAGCTAACGGGACGGGGCCTTCGGGGGCCACCCTGTTAAGGACGCTCTGTGTGCCACGCGGCCAGAGAAACGAGATGGGCCACAGAGGAGCAGGAAGGACCTTCTCTACCCGCTGACACGCTGCTGTGCGCGGAGATCACAGAGGAATCGGGGCGGGCTGCGGGCACCCGCTGGGGGTCCCCAGGCCAGCGACTGCCTCTCCCTGACACTCCGGGGCTCCCCACTGCCTTTAGGCCCAAACCCAAACTCCTGGGGTGCAGACCCTGCAGGACGACCCCCGACTGCCCTCCCCGGCCCCGACTCCCCTGCACACCTGGTCTGGCCGCCCGGCCTCCTGCTCGATTCTTAAATGGAGCTCGCGCTGGTCCTGCGCCTACCCCCCCACACACCTGCCACTCTTGCCCCGTCCCCGCCCAGCGTCCCCCTGAGACACCAGGCTGCCCCCGTGGCCTGCGGCTCTCCTGAGTCTTGGGGTCAGCTGACGTCACCCCGAGAATCCGCCTGCTGAAGTCCAGACCCGCACCTCAGGCCGCGGCTGCTCCTGGAGACAGGGTCGTGACAGGTGGGGGACGCGGGGCCTCCTCCACTGCCCGCTGCCCTGGGAACCCTAATGCCCTAGAGCGGGGCACGCGGGGACAGCGGGGTGCAGAGGGGGGGAGCCCAGAAGCCAGGAGAGACCTGGACGCCTCCTCGGGCCTCAGGAGGGGCCCCGCCCGCTGCCACCTCCCCTCAGACTTCCCACCTCCAGCACGTGGGACAGCAGGCAGCTGGCATCGGAGCCACCCAGTGGTGGCCCTCGGTGGCAGCCCTCCAAAGACACCACCAGAACCTGACATACAGTCGGTGCTCAATAAATCCCCGCCTGACTGCGCCAGCAGCATGGACCCTTCCTCAGCGACCTGAAGCCCCTGGCCGTCAGCTCCCCCCGGGCAGCTGTGCGGTGGGCTCCCTGCAGCCCACCCCGGGAAGTCCACCTGAGACCCGCTGGGGACAAGTGGGACAGTGCGGAAGGAACAAGCCCCGAGTCCCAGGGAGCCCCTCGTGCCCTCTCCTGGAGGCGGGGGCAGGGCGGGCGGGCGGCTGAGCCGGGTGTGGCCGGGTGCGCTAGACCGACGGCGGCCCCCTTTCCAGGACCCACGGGGCCAGAGCGAGAGGCCAGCAAGGGTCCCCGAGACGCCAGTGGGGCGCCCGAGGGGGCTGCAGACCGACCCCCAACCTCGGAACCGACCAGCAAGGGGGAAGAGCACCTCGGACGTCCAGCCTGCCCTGGCCAGATGGAAGGGCCCGAGACTCGCCCACTTGAGAGCCTGGGGACAGGCCAGACAAGGTGGCCAGGAACGGGCAGGTCTACTGTGACCCGGCAGACCCCAGGGCCGTCACCCTCCAGGGCCGTCACCAGAGCTACTGTTTATCGCTCGCCTCTGAAGCACAGGGCACGGCGTGGGCCGAAGGCTCGGGCGGGTCACCACGTTAGGCCACACGGTGGGTGGTCCTGCTGTCCCCTGCCTCGTCAGCGAGGAAGCAGGCTCAGAGGGGGCGGAGGACAGGCTGAGGTCACCCAGGCCCGCGGATCCGAGCGCTCCAGGGGACTGTCAGCAGCACTGTCCTTGTCCTCCCCTGCAGGAAGGCCCGGCCCTGGGCGGCTGCGCCCATCTGCAGGCCCCCTCCTGGCCTGCAGCTGTGACCCCTGTCCACTCCGGCCCAGGCGGGGCACCTTCTGGCACGCTCCTGACCGACGCCCACCCACCCCCACCCCCCCGTGGCCACCCGGACGCCCCCCGGGCCTCACTGTCGTCCTCCGGGGCCTGGTCCTGCTCGGCGCTGGAGTAGGTGCGCAGGAACTCGGCGAAGGCCCCGTCGCGGGCCAGCAGCTCCTGGTAGGAGCCCATCTCGGAGATCTTGCCCCCGCTCATGACGATGATGACATCCACCTGCGGCAGGTAGCTGATGCTGTGTGTGACCAGGATCCGCGTCTGCGGGCAAAGCGGAGACCCGGCCCGTCAGCACACGTGGGGACAGCCTGACCCGGGCGTCACCAGGCCCCGGGTGGCAGAGCTGGGTGGGAAGCCAGAGCCAGGTGACACGGGAGCTCGCCGCGGGCCAGACGCTGGGCTTCCTGAGGGACAAAACCAGCCCAGACGCCACCCCAGGCGCCAGGAGCCACAAACAGGAGACGGGGAGCTGCACCGCGGTGGGGGACGCAGCAGGGAGGGCAGGCCCTGCAGAAGGCAGAGGCAGGCTCCGCGGCAGGTCTCCGTTCTAAATGGGGTTTGGTACCAGGGACTGAGCCCAGAGGTCCTCACCGCTGAGCCACACAATAGTCCTGTTTGTATTTTATTTAGAGACCAAGTCTCGCCAACTTGCTCAGGGCCTCACTAAGTTGATGAGGCTGACCTCCGACTTGCAATCCTCCTGCCTCAGCCTCCTGAGCAGCTGGGTGAAGGCCAGAGGGAGTGTCAGGGGCAGCAGGCATGTGGACGAGGAAAGGCGCTGCGGCGGCAGGACAGCTGCACGCGGCCGTCTGACTTTTGAAGACCTGACTCCCCTACCGCTCCCCAGAAGCCACTGCAAAACCAGCAGGTGTGAGGCCCGGCTTAACCCCAGATCGCAGTAAGGAAGAGGGGAAAGAAGATTAGGAGACAGGATGGGAAGTGTGTGTGTGTGTGTGTGTGTGTGTGTGTGTGCACGCGCACGCGCACGTGTGCATGTGTGTGTGTGCGTGCATGTGTGCGTACGTGTGTGTGCATGTGCACGTGTGTGCATATGTATGTGCGTGTGTGCATATGTATGTGTGTGTGTGTGCGCGGGGTGCATGCACACATGTATCTCTGCACACTCTGCTTTGGTCACCGTGTGCACGGGTTCCTTTGAAAACTTTTTACGTGTTTTCTCTTTTTAACATTTAAGAGTTGGCACAGAATTCTGGCGGCAGCCCAGGGGGTGCTCCTGACAGGTTCGGCCGCATGGCACCCGCTGTCCTGTGCATGTGTGTCACCATAACCCTATTGAAAAGTCCACGCGCCCAGCAGAGTGACCCAGGAGGACCACACAGGTCTCAGGGCAGTGGCATCATGTGACCACCCTGCTGTCCCTGTCCTGTCAGTAGCTCTCCGTGGCACGGGCTCCACTTAAAAAGGAAGCGTGTGCCCCTCCCCCACTGCCCTTGAACCTACGGGCCGGGCTGGTCAGTGGGGAGCGTGGCCTGGCTGCGCGAGGCCCTGGGCTGGAGCCTCCGCATCTTGTAACAATAAATAAAGGCTGGAAAAAAAATTTTTCTTTTAAAGGAAAAACCCAGCACGTTGAGGCTGCTGTGCGGTCCTCAGGTGCGGTGGCCATTCTCCTGCTGCCCCCAGACATGGAGGGCAGTGTGGCCTGTCAGTCCTGGGGGGTCTTGGGGGCCGCCCGGGAGCATACTCAGCCCTCGAGAGACAAGTGTGTGGTGCCCCACAGGCTCCCAGGGCCTGAGCAAGTGCCCAGGGCCAAGCAGAGAGGCAGCCACCAGATACAGGGACAGCAGGACAGGCCCATGGCAGGACAGGCCCACGGCAGGACAGGCCCACTGTAGGACAGGCCCCACGGCAGGACAGGCCCACGGCAGGACAGGCCCCACCCAGGTCAGGCCCCACCACAGGACAGGCCCAACACAGGACAGACCCACGGCAGGACAGGCCCCACGGCAGGACAGGCCCACGGCAGGACAGGCCCCACCATAGGACAGGCCCACCACAGGACAGACCCATGGCAGGACAGGCCCACCACAGGACAGGCCCACGGCAGGACAGGCCCACTGTAGGACAGGCCCCACGGCAGGACAGGCCCACGGCAGGACAGGCCCCACCCAGGTCAGGCCCCACCACAGGTCAGCCCACTGCTGGACAGGCCCACGGCAGGGCAGGCCCCACTCAGGACAGGCCCACCGCAGGACAGGCCCACGGCAGGACAGGCCCACGGCAGGACAGGCCCCACGGCAGGACAGGCCCACTGCAGGACAAGCCCCACCACAGGACAGGCCCACCACACCACAGGACAGGCCCCACCACAGGACAGGCCCATGGCAGGACAGGCCCCACCACAGGACAGACCCACGGCAGGACAGGCCCACCACAGGACAGGCCCCACCACAGGACAGGCCCACCGCAGGACAGGCCCACCGCAGGACAGGCCCACCGCAGGACAGGCCCCACGGCAGGACAGGCCCCACCGCAGGACAGGCCCCACCACAGGACAGGCCCACCACAGGTCAGCCCCGCCCGGAGCCCCCAGCAGCCGCCCTCCCTCGAGCAGCACCTTGCCCCTCAGCATGCCCTTGGGGCCGACCACGTTGTCGAAGATGTGCTTCCCCACGTGCGCGTCCACGGCGGAGAGCGGGTCGTCGAAGAGGTAGACGTCGGAGTCTCCGTACACGGCCCGGGCCAGGCTCACGCGCTGCTTCTGTCCACCCGACAGGTTCACGCCCTGGGGGGACAACGCAGAGGGTGGGTCCCCGAGAAGCCCCAAGACTCAGGGGGCCACCCGCTGGGTGCTGTCAGGCCACGGGGCTGTTTCAGCGTGAGGCAGGGCAGGAGCGCCCTGGTCCCACCAGCGGCCCCCGAAGACCAAGGATGTGACTGTGGGCGCCAGGGTGGCCCCACCTGGAAGGTGGGTGACAGGGTCGCTGGGCGGGCGCCTGCCGTAGTGAGCGCTCAAGGCAGGCCCTGGATCTTCCAGTCTGGTGGGCGGCACCAGGGGACACACCGTGACGTCATAGTGCGGTGCCCACCGTGGCCACCAGTCCTTGGTGGGCTTGGATCTGATCTATGGGTCACTGGGGGAGCCACACGGCCAGGGTGGGCTCCATCCTGGGTGCCGAGTCCAGGCCTGGGCGCTACCCGCTGGGACAACCAGCCTGTGTCCCCACCACAGCTGGCCCAAGGCCATGAGGTGACTGGCCAGGCCATCGCGTGGACACCCGCTGGGTAACCGACCAGCCCCGTCCTGGGAGACGGCCACTGCTCCTGCACTGAGGGAGGTCCTGGCTTTGGTCCCCTCTGCCAGTCCCTCAGCCCCAGAATACTGTCCAGGGCAGACGCTGGGCCCCAGCTGAGCCGGGCACGGTCTCCCTCCACAATGTCCCTAGAGAGGGGCGGTCAGGAGTCGCTCAGGGCCAGACGTGGCCACTCTTTCAAGAAGGACGGACTGAGAGGCAGAAAAGGAGAGGGAAAGGAGCCGGGCCCTCCCCAGGGCCCCCAGGAGGCGCAGGCTTGGACCCACGTGCCCACTTGGGGACAACCCAAGGTCCCTGATGCAGCAGGTGAGACCGGGACACAGAGCCCCCTCTCCAGTCTCCCTGGCTGTGTGTCCTTGGCAAGTCACTTAGCCTCTCTGTGCCTCTTTCCTCAACCACTAAGTGGGAAGATAGCAAACCCCACTCCTGGGCTTGCTGTGAGGATAAAATGGGCAAGAAATGTCCAGCCTAGGGCCTGGCGCGTGGGCAGTGCCCAGCGTCAGCTACAGCACTGCTCCCATCACCGCCCTGACAGGGTCTGTGGCCATGAGGAGCGAACATCCCACATCTCGTCCTGGCAGGGAGCTTGGGGGACACGTGACCGTGACGTGCCCAGGTGCCCTGGAGCACGGCCTCCCAGGGAGCCCTGCCTGGACGGCCATGGGCTGAGTCAGAGCAGCGAGGGTTCAGTGCGTGAGCCACTAGGACCCCGCGGCTCCTCCTCGGGCAGCCGCAGTGGACGGACCCGGGGGCCAGTGCTGAATGGGCTGACCTTCTCGCCGATCTCCGTGCGGTCCCCGCTGGGCAGGATCTCCAGGTCGGGCAGGAGCGCGCAGGCCTCCACCACGGCGCTGTAGTAGCGCTCCCGCAGTGGGCGCCCGAACAGGATGTTCTCACGGAGGGAGTTGTTCTGAATCCAGGCCTGCTGCGGGACGTAGGCCACCGAGCCCTGCGTGGCGAGGGAGGGGCGAGACAGGGACGGAGGTGACGGACAGCACCGCAGCCGGCCCAGGCCCTGCCAGGAGAGTCCTCCAGCTCACCCCCACCAGACGCTTCACCGAGAGGGAAACTGGGGACTGAACCTGGGGACGCTTAGCCACTGAGCCACGTCCCCAGCCCTTTTTGTTTTTTTAATTTTGAGACAGGGTCTCGCTCAGTTGCCTAGAGCCTGGCTAAGTCGCTGAGGCTGGCCTTCAAATTGCAATCCTCCTGCCTCGGCCTCCCAAGTCGTGGGGATTACAAGCGTGCGCCACGGTGCCCCGCTAAGAGGATTCTGGAGTCAAGGAGTTCCTGGGGACAAGGCCGGGCGTGGGAACTAGAAGCTCCATCTCTGATCTAAACACTCGGAGGAATGATCGAACTGCTGGCTGCGATATCCTAACTGGCAAAAGGCAAGACGTCAGGAAGTCCTGACCCTAAAACCCACGGGCAATTCAGACAATACGGTAGGCGCAGGCCACACCAGAGAAACACCTGGGAAAAATCAAGACTTGACGCTTGGAGCACGCCGCCCCCCAGGGCAAAACAGCCGGCAAGATCACCGTCTGGCCCACCGTGAGCAGTGCGGCTCCAGGGGACAGTGCTGCTGAGCCAGATGGCAGAGCAGATGGCCTCGACGTGAGGTGTCCCTTTCCCGACTCGGACTTCAAAGTCACGACAGCGTTTCTCAAAGTCACAGCTAAAGTCGTTAACAGACCCACGGCTGGGGGTGCGGTCTCAGGCACCGTGACAGGCGGGCGCCCTGGGACAGCTGCCAGACGAGGTCCAAGCCTGCTGTCCCTGCGGGACTTCTCAGGGCCTCTGCTAAGGTCACCCTCCGTGGTGAGAGGGGCCTGGGGCTGGTGTTCCCCAACCTCCGGCAAGACCTTGGGAGCAAACCCGCTGCAGGAGACGGGTGTCAGAGCTCGGGCTCACTCCTGCAGCGGGAGAGGCGGCTTGCGGGAAGAGTCGGAAGGGGAACGCCGGCTCCGCGTCCCGGGGCTCGCTCTGGGGGTGTCACGGGGCGCTGCGTGCCCTGGCCTCCCGGCCACACCAGGAACTCAGCCAAACCAGACCTGGGACCGCGCTCCCAGGAGTCACCCCGCCAAAGTGCGTTTATGACAGAAAGAGCCACAGCCAACAGCAAGGTGCAGAGACCTCGGGGCACCAGGGGGGACGGACGGGGACAACGGGCCAGGAGTGCGAGTATTCTCTGCGTGTAGATTGAGCGCCTACTGTATGCAGGCACTGTTCTCAGAGCTGCTGTCCTAAGGGCAGGGAGGAACTGGAGGAGAGGCCGGGGGTGGGGAGGGGACGCTGGGGACCGGAGCGAGTCCGTCCTCAGAAGGATCCCGGCCACCACGCAGAACTAGGACCCTGCCGTGATGGGCGAGTGACGCAGCCTGGGGACACTGAGGGTGGGGCCTGGGAGAGCGTCACCCCCCCTTCCTGGCCTCGGGGAGCCTGGCCAGCGCCCCACCCCTGCGTCCCTCCGCGGAGCTCTCCAAGGCCTCGTAAAAGGAGCCGGTTCCTCTCCTTATCACACCCCGAGCTTCCTGCCGGAACCCCGTGGAGAGCTGTGGTCGTTTACACACCGGGCAGCTGGAAATGCCAGGGCAGCGGCGAGGGACGCCCAGTACTGGGAGGACAGTCCCCTGGGCCGCATGGGCAGGGAGTGAGGCCGGAGTCCCCTCCAGGGCTGTGGCCGCTCGTCACCAGCCGTTTCCCCGATCCCCGACACAACAATAAAGGACACGCTCCGGTCCCCTGGGGCGGCCAGGGGAGAGCAGTGAGAGGGACAGACAGGGGGACAGACAGGGGGACGGACAGGGAGACGGACAGGGGGACGGACAAAGGGTCAGAGAGATGGACACGGGGACGGACACGGGGACGGACACGGGGACGGACATGGGGACGGACAGGGGGACGGACAGGGGGACAGACGGGGGGCACGGCTTCTGCTCCCGCCCCGTCTTACCTTCAGAGCCACGAGCCCCTCCACCTTGTCCATCTCGGCCAGCAGCGCGGAGAGCAGGGAGGACTTCCCGCAGCCCACCTGGCCCACCACGGCCACCAGGGCGCCCTCCGGGACGGAAAAGGTGATGCTGCAAGGACACCGCACGTCCCGCCTCAGCCAGCCGCCCCGGCACCGCGCTGGGTCCCCCGAGCAGGGAGAGATGCGGGGCCACCTCCCCCCACCCGGTCTGCGCCCCAGGAACGGCCCGGGCTCCAGGTGCGAGGCAAAGGCCCCCAGGGTGAGGGACCAAGAGCCGAGTCCGGGGACACTGGCCATGCTGTCCCCCGAAACAGGACACCTCCATCTGAGCCCTGGAACGTTCTCACAGGCCAAAGGGAGGGAGGGGTGAGTGGAGGAAGGTCTGGGTCCCCGGGCAGCAGGGGGCTGGCACAGGAGGCCCTGAGACTGGAGGAGGGCAGGAGGGCCCAGCACAGAGGAGCGTGGAGCAGGGGAGGTGGGCAGGTAGGAACGAGGAGGGACTCAAGTTACACCTGAGGAGGGACTTCCTAGACCACGGGTCTCCGGGAGACGTGGGTGGGGACTCCTCAGAAGGGCCTGTCCCCTGCCTGATGAATGGCAGCTCCAAGCTGACCCCAGTCGGGGACAGCTGTTGGGGGCACAGGGGGAAATCTGGCCTCTTCAAAGGTCCCTTTGGCCCTGGGTTTTGGGGACTCCCTAAAGAGGCTGCTGATCAAGGTCACCAGTCGGGAGGGGACAAGGGGCACCTGACAGTTGCCCGGGGACGGGGCCATTCCCCGACACCGACCCTGGTGTGGAGTGAAAGATAAGGGCAGGTGGGCAGTGCTGGGGGGGCTGAGGCAAGACCGCCCTGGCCAGCCTGGTCACTCCCCCGCCTCCGCCCTGCAGGCCCGTGACTGGCTCAGGGAGGGGTGGGTGACATGATGTGGACCAATGAGGCAGGTCCCCTGCTGAGGGAAGCCCTGCCCCAGAGCTGGGGCCTCTGTCCTCACACTCTTCTGAGAGTGCAGCAGCCCAGAGGGACGCGAGGCCAAAAGGGGGACAGAGTTCTGAGGGCCCCGTGTGAGACCCTGGATCGCACCATACCTGAAAGTGCAGGTACTCAGCTGTGGGAACCCCAGATTCCCTTCTGTCGCCCGCCTGGGCAAGGGTGCCACTGCTCACGAGAGGCGCCCCTCGGTGCTAGGCACCTTCCTGTTTGCTCTGGGGGCAGCCTGAGCCCGTGTGGCTGGACCTGTTTTCCCGATGGGTCCACTGAGGCTCAGGAAGTGACCTCTCAAGGCCTCAGGGGCGGGAGCGGCTGGGTTAGCATCCACCTTCGCCCACGGCGCTCTGCGCCACGTGTGCCCAGGCCCTCACCTGTTGAGCGTGGCCGGCTCGCCCCTGGCCCAGGTGAAGGTAGCGTTCTCCACGGTGATGCTGTTCGTCCCCCTGCCTGGAAGACACCCGAGGGCACAGTCAGGCTGGGTGGCATCCCGAGCAGGGCGCCCTCTTCCCATCGGTGGTCTGACCGCGGACGCTGGACCCCAGGGGCCCCTGGCTGTGTCTAGAAAGGTCATCGGCTCTCTGAACAGGACACCAGGCCCCAGCTCGGGAGGAACCTCGAGAGAGGTGGACGCGCCCTCCGGGACTGGAAGCTGGCCCATCCCGACGCCCGCGGGGCGGGGGACCCGGGTCACCCCGCGCTCGGGACCCCTGCCCGCTGTCCCACGGCTTGAGCAGCTCTGGGCAGCTCTGAGCAGCTCTGGGCAGCAGCCGAGGTCAACGTCCGGCACAGCACCCACGGGGCCTTCAGGTCCAAGGTGGGTCTCTGTCCCCACCCCCTGCAGCCTCTCCGCTGCAGGACACCAGCCACAGTCCGCTCAGGACAAGCAGAGGTGGCACAGGCGGGCAGGGGTGGGGCCAGGTAGGACAAGCCCCCAGTGTGGCTCCCAGGGGACCCGGCTCTGGCCTGGTGGTCATCTACCCTCCCCCGCTCTCTGTTTACGCCCGTCTCCCTGGGAAACGCCTCTCCTCCAGGAGCCACCTAAACCTCTGGGGATAAGAGCGTCCCCCCCAGCTGTCGAGCTTCCCGGGAGGAGGCTGTTGGGGTTTTCTTAGTTTCTGTGTGACTCTGGGGTGGACCCAGGGCCTCTGCAGGGTCACTCCAGGGCTCCCCCCAGGCCTTGGAAGCCACCGAGGACCCTGGGACCTGGGCTGCCACGGTGGTCGCAGGGACCGTGGCGGACACCCCAGAGAGCAGGAGGGCCGCGTGGCCCTGACCAGGGACCCTGACCCTCGCAGAGGCCAAGAAGGACATCAGTGCAGGAAACGGCCCTGGCTACCCGGGTCAAGGCCCGTTTCACAGAGAATCATGGCCCCGGGGGAGCCCGTGGCCTTGCCCCACCTCCTGGTGGGACGCCTGGGGCTCAGGGGCAGGGAGCAGGATGCCAGCACCCGCGGGCAGCGGCCCTCCGCAGGGACACCTCGAGGGACATCAGAGATCATTGATGGTCAGAACCGGGTGGGAGCTGCCACATCTAGTGGGCGTGGCCAGGAGCACGCTGGGCGCCACGGTCCTGGACCGTCCTCATGGGGAGGAGCCAGCAGGCCCAGGTGTGACCGAGGGGAGCGCAGACTCCTCCTGGGGCTGGGGCAGGGGCAGGGCCAGGGGCAGGGGCAGGGGCAGGGGCAGGGCCCGGGCCCGGGTCCGACTTCCCCGAGGGCGGAGCCGTCTAGTTAGGCAAGCCGCTTCCTGCTCTGCACAAGGGGAGTTTCCAGCGGCCCCTCTGCCCCGGCCACGCTGAGCACTGGGACTGTCAGTAGGTGGACACCCTTGGAAATGAACGTGCCAGGCAGGGACGTCACAGAGTGATGGGGTCACTGTGACTGGTGCCGTTCATGGACACCAAGTTCCCACAGAGACGGCTGCACACAGGATCCCTGCTCGAGGGGACTGGCGGGAAAGTGTCCTGTGTCCACTGTCCACAGAAGGAGCAAACCCACAGGGACACACCCTGCCAGACAAAGGGTCTCCGTCCCACTGTCCAGAGGGGGAACGGGGGCTCAGGCCCACAGGACACAGCTGGGGGTGGGGACACTTCTCCACCCACAACAGAAGCCAGCTCCAGGGCCCGGAACCTGACGGGGAGTGACCCGAGGCCACCTCCCAGGGAGGAGCACAAGTGTAAGCCCGAGGGCCTGGGGCGGGAGGTAAGAGGGGCCCGGGGGACTCCAGGAGGTGGCCCCGCTCGGCCTCGCTCGCGGGGGTCTCGCAGGCAGCCGCTGTGCACGACCCAGCACCGTGGTACCCACCGTCCTTGAGTGGCCTGCGCTCGATGCTGCCGGGCTCCAGCTCCTCGTGGGAGAGGAAGATCCTCAGGCGCTTGAGGGAGACGCTCGCCTGCGTGGAGGCAATCACAGGGCATGGTCACTTTCACAAACGGCCAGGCTGGACCTCGGCGGCTGCCCCGGGCGGGCAGGGAGCCCACGTCCTCCCCCTGCCCCAGGGCAGCTGCACAGCCAAGAGCAAGAGGGGCCTGGGCTCCTCCTGCCCCTCGAGCCACAGAGGCAGTAGGACGGAAGGACAGAAGGACGTGGGGACAGGAGAGGCCCTCGATAAAAAGGGACTCCAGGGACCTGACCCCTGAGGCAGGAGGCAGGAGGCAGGAGGCCCAGCCTCCCCCGACTCTCACCAGGGCTCCCAGGGCTTGCCCCTCCCCCTGCAAACCCCGGGGACAGTGTTATTTTAAGTGGCGGTTGGCAGGCCGCGGTTGGCAGGCCGCGGTTGGCAGGCGTTTGGAAGGCAGCGGTGCTGGGATTGCGTCAGGAGAAGGGCAGGCCCGTGTGCAGGGCGCAGGGAGAGGCTCTGAACCCGCCTGAGAATCCTTCAGCCAAGAAACAACAGAGGGGGCGGAGGGGGTCGGGGAGGTGAAGGGGGAGACACGGGGCTGTGGGCCCCGGGGACGGGGACACGCCTGGGGGACACTGTTCCTCGGGGTCCCTCCTCACGGGAAGGGTTTTCTGATTCTGGCAAAGCCTGGAACCAGAGCGGCACAACCCCATCTTCGGGGTGACCCATTCGCGGGGTAAAAACGGGATTTAAGTGGATTTGCACACAGAGAAGGAGGGAAGTGGCGGAGGAGCAGCGGGGATGCAGCAGGAGCGTGTTCTCTGCCCACGGGGCCACTGCGGGGCCACCACGGGACCCCGGGAGCCTGCAGGGCCAGGGGAGGGGGCTGGAGGGGCTGAGGCCTATGGGGGGCCGTAAAATCAATCAAGCGGATCCAGGGCTGCAGTTTGGGAGGAGACAGGCTAGGCCAGGGCGGGAGAGAATGTTCCGGAAAGGCCCCCCAGAGTTCGGGAAAGCTCGCTGCTCAAGCCAGGGCTCGGTCAAGAGCACCAGGGGACGCTTCCTCTGGGGCCCAATGGAAATGGTGGGGCGGCTCGTGTCCGGGCCTCGTCCAGCCCTCGGGGCCCACGGGAGCGCAAGGCAGGCCCTGGGCTGCGGGAGGACGGCGCCTGGCTGGTGCCCGCCGGCCGCCCGGTACCTGCACGATGCTGCTGATGACCATGGGCAGGATGTTGAGCGGGAAGCGGAGGATGTTGAACAGGGCCAGGGACACGAAGGCCTTCTGCGCGTCCAGCACGTTGTTCTTGTCCACGGTCACGTAGACGGCGAAGGTCGACAGGGCCACCTGCAGCAGGGACCCGGAGCTGAGCAAGAGGCAGGCCTTCCCCGGGGGCCGACGCACGGGCAGCGCCTGGCACCAGGCGGGCGCTCAGCCACCCCCCAAGGACGGACCGGGGCAGCCACTGACGGGGCCAACGCCCTGGCCTCCCAGCAGCTGGTCGGGGACGAGGCACGTGCGGTCACTGCTCAACCCCAGGCGCGTCCTTCCTGGCCTGGGCCTGCAGCTCCCTCTGCCTGAGGCCACTTCGCCATCTCCAGAACAGCCTGGTCAGTCCCTCTTGGCCTCCAAGAGCCGCGCCCACCCCAGGCCCGGGACAGCCCTGGTGTGCTGCCTCCCGACCCTGGTCCGCGGGACACCTGCCAACCTGGGCAGTGACGCTACACAGTTGCCGTCGCCTACGCGGAAACGCCAGCTCCTTGAGGGGACTCTGTCTTGTACCCAACTGTGTCCTCCGTGCCTAGACCCACCCCTGGTGCTGAGGGACCCTGAGGACAACTACGATGGCTCAGCTGTGAGGAGCCCCAACTCCCCTGTGCTGTCAGTGCAGCGACCTCAGAGTGAGGACTGGGCAGCGAGAGCTGGATCCCCAGCAGCCCACGCTGTGGCATGGACTATGGCATGGACGACCCAGGCGGTGACTGTGGGCAGGGGGCTGCAGGAGGGGGTCACTGGGGGCTGCCCGGGAAGGTGCATCTGCCCCGCAGCCCCGTCCCCTCCTCCCCTCGGCTTCCTGACCTGCGTGAGCCGAGCACCTCTCCTGCACCGGGCCCTCCCCCATGACGGCTGGCTGCCTTACCCAGGGCCCAGAGCAACGGAGCGGGAGGACTGAGACCTCAGAACCGGGAGCCCCAGATCAACTTCCCCTCCTCCAAGTTGCTCCTGTCAGGCACTTTGGTCACAGTGATGCAAAGCTGACTGACGGCACGACCTTAAGTTCACTTCCTCTCCCAGGGACTCAGATGTCTGGTGTGTAAATCGCAGAGGGCAGATCCAGGGGCTTACACAGGATATGACTCAACGCCCGGCAAAAGGACGTTTAAAGAGAAAAAAAAAAAAAGAAATCAAACAGCCCAGGCCGGGTCCTGGGGAAGCCCTTCCTGTTCCCACCTGCACAGTCAGACTCGCCTACGGCCGGCTGGTGCCCACCCACACGCAGAGACCACCTGCCCCTGCCCAGCTGGGTGGTGGGAAAGCCTGAACAGCCCCGGGGGCCGGCCTGGCCCAGGAGGGGGAGAGCAGCTGGTGGGTTTGGGTCGGTGGGTCCCTTCCTCGCTGCTGGGATCCAGCAGGGCCAGGCAGCGGGATTGCAGGACACGGCATCTCGGGCGGTTTGGCAAACCTTGGACCCCGGCAGCGGACAACAAGCTCTGTCCCCGGTTCAGCCATGATCCCGTGGCCCTCCACGGCTTTCCCTGGGGGACGTGAACTCCGAGCTCAGGGCCGACCACTGGGAGGTGGGCAGAGGCGCGCTGAGCCCTTGGGTCTGGACCCTGCTCAGCCCTCAGCTGCAGGGTTTTGCAGAGCTAAGCTGCATGTTTCTACGGCTCTGCTGTGTGGCACTGGGAGTCTCACTTTCCCTCTCTGAGCGAGACCCTGCTTTCCTGTCTGTGAAATGGGGCTCAGGACAGGCCTTCGAGGACTGCTGGTGGCAAGACAGTGCCCTGGGCAGAGGGCCCCTCCTCGGGCCGTTCTCCTGAAGACCCCGCTACCTACTCTGGGCGCAAGAGCCCAGCACCAGCAAGTCGGGCTGGTTCTCCTGCCGGTGACACCGTCCACCAGCTCCGCCCGAGGCGAGGGCCAAGGGGAGGGGACAGGTGGTCCCCGGGGCAGCCACACACCTGAGCAGGCCTGACACACTGGCTGCTGACCCAGGGAACTGTGGTCTCTTTAACATTTAGAAAGAATTTAACTGATACGTCAAGAGTCCCCAACGGGTGCCGGGGGCTGCGGGGACACCGTGCACACCGCGTGACGCCTGGGTTCAGGTTAGACACTGACCGTTTCTTTATGGAGAAAACTCAGAATCCTTTCTTCCAGCTTTGATATAAAATCACACACCACATCACTGCTCCCCAGTCGCAGCTCGCGGGACGTCGGGATGTCACCGGACGGCCATTCAGTCCTTGTGGACCCCCACCCCCATGCCCAGAGACACTCTCCACTCAAAACCCTCTCCGCGTAGCCACGCAGCAGGATAGTATGCAGCCACAAAATGGTGTGAGACCCCACCAAGAAAGTGGGGGGCAGCCGCTCTGCGCTCGTAGGGGTGGCTGAGGGGCAAAGAAACCGCGGTGGAGAAAGCAGAGTTGAGACACAGCGAGTGACCCCAACGTCCCCTCGGAAGCCTCTAGATCCAGCCGTGCCTGCAACCCCCAGCCATGCTCTAAGGTCCCTGCCTCCACTTTTTGGTCTCGTGTCTCTCAGAACCTCCCCCCTTCTCGCTCTGGGGGACGGGGTTAGGCTTCTGTCCAGGCCAGACGGCTCCTGGGCTCATCCAAGCTTTCCCTCACTCCTCTGCAGATTCACGAGGGTGCACCATGTGCCAAGTCCCCCGCTCTGCAGACACAGCGTAAGTGACGACAGACGACAGGTCGCACTGGAGGAGCACAGGCGAGGCGCCCACCAACCTCTGAGATGGAAAACGCTGAGCGCCCACCGCGGCTGTTTTAGGACAGTGCGTGAGGGGGACGTGAGAGATGCCGGGTCCCGGGGCCCCCCGATGGCACCCCCAGTGGCCCCGGCCCCCAGGGCCTGGCTTCCGTCACCCACTGCCGGGTAAACACGGCGTCACCCTTGAAGCACAGGAATCCGCCGTGGAGAGCCCCCGCGGGCCCGCCCAGCAGCGCAGGCCACATACTTTGTCCTAATGTAGTCAGAGCCCGGTGCCTCGGGCAGGGCCGCGGCCCCCAGCTGACCCCAGGCCCGTCCACTCCTTCCTGCCCCAGCAGCCCCACAACCTCCGTCCCTCAAAGCCGGGGCCTCCACCCTGCCCCACCTGCCCCGAAACCAAGAGGCAAGTTCAGGGTCAAGGACGGCCACTTCTGCTGTCCAGCGTCTTTCCCCGGAGCCCAGGGCAGGAAGTGACAAAGCAGAGGCCGGCATGCACTCGGGTGACACCCTGGAAACCACAGGTTCTGCCTAAGGCCAGGCAAGGGTCACGAGAACCCCCCCAACCAGAGCTCGTCACCCCCCCACCCCCGTGCTGGCCGCAGACCTCGGCCTCCGAGGCCGTCCTCAGCAGCACGACTTCTGCACCACGTGCAGTCGCAGCAGGAAGGGAGGTGAGATAGACCACCGTCAGGACTGACGCACCGCGGCACATGGCGCTCTGGAAAGGCCCCCGAGGAACTGGTGTGGGCAGGGCCTTCACCAGGGACCTCTGGCTCCCAGCTCGGGGTATTCTGCTCCCAAGGGGACATCGGCCAACATCTGGAGACACTTCTCATTGTCCCAGCTGGGGAGCGCGGGGCAAGGGACTACTTGACACCCAGCGGGAGGGGCCGGGACGCTGCCGCCATCCTGCCCGGCTCGGGAAACAAAGGAACTGGGCCAGTGTCCACTGCACGGAGGCTGAATGCTGCCTGTGTGCAGGCCATCTGGAGTCCGGGGGCTGACCGCGAGCGCTTCTTCCTGCCTTTTAAGCATATGCTTGGCCGAGCTCAGGGTGGGGATGTCGGGGGGCTTGTCAGCCTGGGGCAGGCCCTGGGTCCATCCCCACGCTATGACACCGTGACGATGCACAACTTATCGCAATACAGAAGAGAGTTCCTCCCTTGGGCACGATGCACGGACTCTGATGTCCAGAAAAATAACAAAACAAATCCCCTGTAACTAGGGTCCACCATGACGCCACTTTAACTTCCAGAGAGGTCCCTCCGCCCGCCCCACCCAGCCAGGGCAGCCTGAGGGCGGAAACGCAGAGAGGACCCCACAGCACGCCTTCCGGCCCGGGGCCCAGAGGACCTGGGGGGACCCAGAGTCCCCGCACACACAGGGAGGACCCTCTCGGGCCGGTACCAACCCTCTGGTGTGGCCCGGGAGGGCTGCGGACCCTAACTCGGGGGAAAGTCCGTCTTGATGGACGGACGTCGGCCGTGAGGGTGGGAGGGTGGGACGTGGCCTGGTTCCGGCCGTCCTCGATCCCGAGGAGGTCCAGGGCCAGGGCGGGCCTCGGGTCGCACCTGAGCTGAGGAGGAGCGTGGCGGGTGTGCAGACGCGGAGAAGAACACTCGGGTCCTCCGCCAGGGGCTGGCCCGCGCCTGTCTGCAGGCCGCCCACGAGCCCGGGTGGATCTGCGTCTTTAAATGCTTAGGGGATCAAAAGGACACCGAGGACACCCGCAGGTCACATACGTGGGCGTGAACGCAGGTCCACGGCACCGCTGCAGCCTCGCCCTCGGCTGCTCCTGCCCTGCCCAGGGGTGAGGAGCACAGTGACCACATGGCCCACAACACCTGAACCGTCACCAGGGACCCTTCACGGAAGAGCTTGCCCACGGCTCGCTTTTGGCCCGTGTCTCTCAAGATTTCAAACCCCCCTCAGAGCTTCCTGAAATTCAGGCTCCATTTCAGTCCACCTGGGCGAGGCCCAAGACCCTGCGATTCTAAAAGCCTGGCCGCCCGTCCAGGCCAACACTGCCCGCCAGTCCGACACTACCTGCCGTCCACCGACCGCGCACCTGGCCGGCCCGGCGGGGCCCAGACGGCACCAGCGGCACCTGGAGGTCAGAGTGCAGGCATCAGGCCCTGCCCCGACGTCCAGCTGGACGAGCTGTGTGTGCAGCAGCCTCCAGCCACTCTCCACGCTCCACCTCGAGCTCTCTGTCCCAGCTCTCCTCAGCTCAGGGGACAGCCGAGGAGAGCCCGCCAAAGCCAGCGTCGGGACGCACACCCCGACAGGAAAGCCTCCTCATCAGGAAAACGTGTGGTTTCAGGTCATAGAAACTTCCAGAAACCACAGTCACCCCCCGGCATCCACAGGGACTGGCTCAGGACCCCCCATAGATACCGAAGTCCAAGGTGCTCTAGTCCCTGGTATGAAGGGGCCCAGTGTCTGCAGGTAGCCTGTCCACGTCTGCCCGCGTGCACTACATCATCTCTGGATGCTCAAAGTACCTAACGGTAAACTCTGTCACCAGCTGCTATACTGCACTGTTCAGGGGACAATGACATGGAGAAAGTCTGCACGTTCAGCACAGACGCGGTCTTTTTCTCTAAACACACACGCGTGCGCACACACGCGCGCACATGGCACTGGGGACTGAACCCCAGGGTGCTTTGACACTGAGTCACATCTGCAGCCCTTTTTATTTATTTTATCTTGAGACAGGGTCTCACTGAGTTGCTGTGGCTGGCCTCGAACCCGCCAGCCTCCTGCCTCAGCCTCCCGACCCGCTGGGATGACAGGCGTGCACCACCGCACCCAGCTCAGCTAACGCGATTCCTTGTAAGAGAACGGCTCGGGAAGGGGGCACTGGTTCCTTCACTGGCTGCCCGGAAGCTGCAAAGGGCTGTGAGTAAAACAGAAGGGGCTGGGGGTGCGGCAGCTCGCGAACAGGGGACTGGGGAGACCCTCCCCGAGACGAGCAACCTCTGAAGGACACGGGACCCGGGAGCAGCCGGCCCCACTCACCAGGAACGGGGTGCAGACCCAGGTGAAGGTGCCCACGGCCGCCAGGTAGGCGGACTTCTTGAGCACCTTCAGCTCCTCCTGCCGGATGGCCATGACCTTGTCCTTGAAGGCCAGCTCCCAGGCGTAGAGCTTCAGCACCTTGATGCCGTTGAGGATCTCGTTCATCAGCTTGATCCGGTTGTCCTTGCTCTTCATGTGGGCCACCTTCACGGAGAAGGGTGGTCAACACCGCACCGGGGACGGGCCACGCGCCCTGACCGCCACCCTCCACATGGCCATCCCGAGACCACGCCACAGGACCCGCCGTGACGTGCTTCGGCCACGTCCCATGGCCTTTAGAGAAGGCCACTCAAGTCAACCGAGGAGCAAGGGGGCAAACACCCCTCGGTGGCCAGAGCAGAAGGGACGGGCCTCCTGGGCTGACCCAAACACAGGGGACCCTTTTCCTATTTTTAGGCAGTTGGTAGTTGGTACTGCTCTGACCAGCAGGGGCCCGTCTCAGGTTGTCACCTGCCTGGCTCTGTCCTCCCTCCTGGGGCGGGGAAGCCGCCCAGGGCCTTTGCGTGAGAGGCCGGTGCTCACCACGGTCCACCCAGCCCCCGCCAGGCATTTCTTTTGAGCGTTTCACAAGAGCTCAGCGATCTGCTGCTCACACAGACCACCAGTCAGTGCCAGGTCACCCTGGGTCACGTGGGGGAGCCTTCAGCAACACGGAAGGGTCCCCGAGGACAGCGTCGAGCTCCAAGATGGCACTGCCCCAAGGACATGCAGTGGTCACAGCCCGAGAGCACACGGGTACCACCAGGCCTGACCGTGTGGTTAATGAGGTGTGCGTGTGAATGCAGAGACAGTTCTAGAAGGTTCTGTGTCCGTGTGCTCACAGCGGCTGAGAGGGAACAGGGCACCCCCGCTAATCCCTCTAATCCCTGTTACTGGAACTATTTTATAACAAGAAAACACTCGCTCTGTTATTGTGTGTTTAAAAGCTTAAGGAATACACCCTCCCGTCTCTAAAAGCCAAGTTGAGCGCTGTGCAGAGGGTCTTTGTTACTCGACTCTTGCAAACACATAGATATAAGAAACGAGCAGCTCTATGGTAAAGGACGCCCGGAGCCCACTCGGCCTGTTTTAGGAGCTCTCCCGGGCAGCCCAGGACCACCGGGGAGCCTGCCCAGACCCCAGTGCCCAGCGCCCAGCGCCCTTGGTGAACAGAGCCCCAGGAAGGAGACCGGGCAGCGGCATTCACAAAGCTCCCGGGCGAGTCCCACGGGCAGGTGGGGCTGAGAGCCCGGGGCCTGCGCAGAGTGACCTGGCCAACGTCCCTGCAGACAGGCCGCGGCCAGGCCCACCCGCGGAGCCAGACACCCACCTGGTAGGTCTTGGTCTTCATGGCCATCACGGCGTTGAAAGGCACCATCAGGACCATCACGGCCACCCCGGCCAGGACAGAAGGGCCCAGGTTCTGGGGAGACAGAGACAGCCCGGGCTCAGCCAGCAGCAGAGAGCAGGGCCTGACCCTTGTCCGTGGGCCGTCCACCCCGACACGGGCAGTGAGTTCTGGGCAGGTGTCTTCCTTCTTCCCGGTGATGGGGTGTTGGGAGTCGGCCACTGCGGGGTCCCCCCACCTCTTTAGAAGATGCAAGTCTGCGATCCCTTTGATGGGAAGCTCTTGGGGCCGGCCGGGTTTACAACTGCAGAACGGACTTTCTTCCTTCCTTCCCTCCTCCATCCCTCACCAGGGACTGAACTCAGGGGCACTTTACTAACCCTGAGCCACATCTCAGCCCTTTTTAAAGATATTTTTATTTAGAGACAGGGTCTCACTGGCTGGCTTAGGGCCTCACTAAGGTACTGAGGCTGGCTCTGAACTTGCGATCCTCCTGCCCCAGCCTCCCAAACTTCTGGGAGGACAGGAGTGGGCCACCGTGCCCGGCCACAACTGTGGACCTTTGAAAGGAGACCAAGGTACCGGGCAGAAAACAGTGCGGCTGGCCTGGCCGCTCATCCGGCTCTGAAGGCGCTCACCAGTCCGGCTGGTGGCTGGGGTCTCGGAGCCTGAATTCTAGGAGGGGGTCACACCCAGCACGGCGCACGGTGAACCCGCTCTCCTCCTGGGAGCCTGGAGCTTCGGTAGGCACCAGACAGGGGGCGCCTCCGTGGCCAGATCCTGGCGAGACCCCGGGGGACAACACGTCCCACCCCTGACCCTCACCTGCTGGTGGGGAATCAAGAGCACCCAGGGGACCCCGGGGGACCACCCCGTATCAGGACACACCTCAGCCGCGGAAACTACTCGGCCCTCAAGGCGGAAGGTGACGCCCTCCCGTAACCGACGCGGCAACTCTGAGAGCAAATGTCGGTGGCCAAAGTGTCCCTGCACCTCTCTCTGCCAGGCCCCACTCCACGAACAGAACCTGTGTGAACGATCATCTGCCCCAAGAGCCCACCTTGAGAGGCCACGGTCACCGTGGATCTAGAGACAGAGGAGGAGGGGACATCGAGAAACACCCCCAAGTCCCCGAGTTGGAAACAGAAGAGGCTCGATTTGAACCCGGGCAGCCTGTTCCGGGCCTCTCCTGGGTTTGTGTTGAAGAGAGACCCTACTGCGGTCTCCAGCAGGGACACCCTGTCCTCAAGACGCCCGGCCACCTCGGGGGGCACTTTCCACCATCACAGTGGGGTGGGGTGCCACTGCCCGCCGTGAGGTCAGGGCTCTGCTGAACCTCCCACCGCCCACGGGAGGCCCACAGCCCACAGCTCCCCTGCCCCATGCCCCGAATGTCACCGGCCCCGGCTGCAAACCACCACCTACAGCAAGAGGCGGCGGGAAGCCGTTTTCCCAGCGGTTCAGAAACCAGTCCTGCAGGCAGCGCTCAGAGGGGCGTCCCGAAACACCCCGACCCCCAGGGGGACCTGCAGGAGCGGAGACGCCCCAGACATCTGCCCGGAGGTCATTTAGAGACTTAGAGTCTATCGTGGGAGGCTGGGCACGCAGCTCCGTTCTACCCCAGGCTCTGAGAAAGGGAAGATGCTCGCGTGTGTTTCTTTGAAGTTTCATTGTGACAAACACTTCGTTCACTTTTGCTCTCTGTAGCCACAAAAAGTGGTCGATTAAAGTCAGATTGTCAGATGATCTGGGGGTCCCTACTGTGTACCTGGCCTTGGAGTTACACCCACGAGATATGAACACGGGTTAGATGCTGTACGCCTGCACAGCATCGCACACGCGCGCACACACGCGCGCACACACACGCGCACGCACACACACACACGCACGCACACACGCACACACGGCCGACGTGGCAGCGTGACGAAGGGGCCGTACCTCAGGTGATTCCTACTCTAAAGCCCCTGGGATTCAGCAAAGGAAAACAAAGGAAGAGAGGACCGGCGGGAGGACAGGAGCCAGGGCCCGAGGAGGGCAGACTCCCAGAGGAAGGAGGGGCCTGGGCAGGGCCAGAGGTGGGGAGAGACGGGGTGGGCGTCCAGCCTCGGGCCTCCGGGCTCCTCAGCTCTGCCCTCTGGGAGCCCTCTGTCCCTGTGGACAGACTCCTGTTCCACAACGGGAGCCCCACCCGAGACAGGCTGGCCAGACAGAGGCCTCTCCCTCCCGGGCTGCAGACTTTGGTTCAGGGACGGGACGGGGACAGGACCTGCAGAGCCATACAGGCTTCTCTGCTGTGGCCCTGCTCTGGGTAAACAGGGTACAAGGCCAAAGGCCCCTGGGGAATCCCACTGAGAACAAAGAGGAAAAGGGGCCAAGAAACAGTGACCTTGGGAGGGAACCAAGTCCCTCAAACCCTGCTCCATCTCCTGGATCCATCCGTGCCTGAAGACAGTCCCCGGGACTTTTCAGGTCTGGCTCACCCCCAAACGCCCTTGGTTTGCTGACGTAAAGATGGACTCCTGGGAGATCCACACCCGGAGAAATCCACACCTGGGGAAATCCTGACAACACCACTGGGCACTTATCAGGGACTCTGGTCACGTCTGAGAGGATACGGGGGAGGAACAGGCGGGCATGTTGCCGGGTTGTGAGTCACACACACTGTCAAGGGGAGACAAATGCGCACACACCCCGTGCCATCAAGGAGGACATGATCCCCACAACCCGGGGACAGCAGGAATGTCCAGGAAGGGGTTCATGGGCCAGAAAACAACACATCAATGACAGCAAGAGGGACCGCTGAGCTGTGGCGGCTCTTATCAGACACCCCCTCCCCCGGGCACTCGAGGGGACGACGCGGACACCCACCAGCCACAGGAGGTAGAGGGCCAGGACGACCTGCAGGGGGGCCGACCAGATCATGTTGATGTACGTGGCCAGGTCCATGAAGCGCTGTGCGTCCACGGACATGAGGTTGACGATCTCCCCGACCGTGGAGGACTTGCGGGCCGCGTTGGTGATCACCAGGGCCTGCGGGGGGAGCAGAGAGGGGGTGAGCAGGTGAGGGGCCCCGGCCCGCCCGGCCCCGGACAGGACGGGACACTACCCCTCTTCTCCGTCTCCCCAGCCCCTCTGCCTCGCGAGGGCCACGCCGCTGCCCACGGCCCTCGTGGACCTGGCCAGGTCCATCTGCCTCCCGCCTTGGGCTCTTCCGTGTGCCCTCCGGGGCCCTCCAGAGCGGGCTCTGCACACGGGCGTGGCCACACACACGGGGTCAGCAGGTCTGGGCGGCCCGAGAGTCTGCGTTTCTAACAAGCTCCGAGGCCAGGCTGAGGTGGCTGGGGTCCGGTCCCCAGCCAAGGGCACCAGGTCCCTCAGAGTGGCCGTCAGCCTTCTGGGGCTGTCCAGGGCGAGGTGGGCCCTTAGCAGCCTCCTTCGCCTCTGACCACTAGATGCCCCCCCCCCCACACACACACACACACACGCGCGTTGTGACAACCCGACGTCACCGATGCTGCTCAACATCCCTGGGGATTGGGCACAGGGCTACAGCGAAGCCTCCCTGGTCCAGGCCCCGGGTTCCCGCACCGCCCACCGCCCACCGCCCGGGGAGTCTGAGGAACGCTAACTCCTGCCCCACCTCCCTCAGGACACTGCTTTGCTGGCCAGGGTACAGCCTGGCGGGAGGCCTGAGCCCCCCAGGTGAGTCCTGTTTGCAGACAGGGATGGGGACCCAGGCCCAGCTGTCTCCCTAGTGACACAGCCCCCACCCCAGGGGCTAAGAAGTGAGGGGACGGGAAGAAAACAGGGTTCCTTTCCAGTCCAACCTGGGGGCCGGGGACGTGGCTCAGCGTCTGGCCCGCACCAGGCCTGAGCTCCACCAGCTCCACGCGCAAAAATAAAAATCCAAGAAGCCGGACTGCACAGGTGCCGGCCAGGCTCGATCCTGCAGGAACCGGCCCCCCTAGGTTCCACCGAGGGGGAGAACACGGGCAGCCACAGGAGACCAGGAGGCAGCCTGGTGGCCCCACATGGAGGACTGGCAACCTGCCTCCCCGGCACAGGTACCCAGGGTGACAGGCACAGGTACCCACGGTGACGGGGGGCAGACATCCCGCACGGTGGCCCTGGATCCTGGCCAGTGGTCGCCCCCATCGCCCTCCGGCCCCCGGAGCAGGGCTGCAGATCCCCGGGGTCCCGGAGGGACCCACCTTGCGGTAGACGGCCCCGATGACGGCGGTCTTGATCCGCATGCCGCTGACGAAGCAGATGTGGAAGTACTGGTGCAGGACCAGCGTCTGCAGGCAGGCGCTCACGAACAGCAGCACCGTGTACAGGTAGCCCTGCCAGTCGGGGGCCTGGGTGTCGTTCACGAAGTTGATGAGCAGCCTGCGGGGGCGGGGGACAGCCCTGAGTGACGGAGCGGGACCCGGGAGCGGGATCCAGGGAGCGGGACACAGGGATAGGGACCCACAGGGCAGGACACAGGGAGCGGGACCCAGGGAGCGGGACACAGGGATAGGGACCCACAGGGCAGGACCCAGGGAGCGGGACCCACGGGGCAGGAAGGCGCCTCCGGCAACTTCCAAGCCAGGCGAGGGGGGCAGACAGGTCAGTCCAGGGCGCACACAGGGCCCCTGGTGATGGGCTGCAGGGCGGCCGGCCTCTCCCAACACGGCCCCTGCCCTGGGGTCCTCACACTGTTCTGCCCACCCCCAGAGAGTCACCCAAAGGGGACCAACCAGAGGACAAAGTGACCAAGGTAAAGCGGGACAGAGAAGGAACCAGAGGCCCCGGGAAGACAGAGGAGGGGAGAAGGGACCTCGCCCTGACTTCTAGGTGACATGGGCCCATGGGCTGTGTCCCAGGCCCTCCCCACCCTGGGTTCGGGGAGTCTGTGTGACCACAGTGCCTTAGCTCAGCTATTCAGCCAGGCAGGAAGCAAAGCCGGGACAGACGGGGACGTGGTGTGGGTCCCCCCAGCATGGAGGACACCAGGGTCCTCAGTACGGCAGCGAGAGGTCAGGCCGGGAGGCCGGGGGGCGGGGGAGGAAGACTCTTACTTCAGGATCTCGGGGCCAGCGAACATCATGAGGTCGTGGACGGCCTTGAAGAGGAAGCTCATGAGGAAGTAGGGCCCGAAGGTCTTGTACAGCACCTTGAACAGGGACGGGGCCCGCTCCCGCTGCGGGGACTTGACAATCAAGGCCTCAGCCTCCTCGCTCACGTCCACCTTGGAGCCCCCCGAGGCCTTGGAGGGGTCCTTGGTGGAGGAGTACGCGACCTTCACGGGCTGCCTGCAACACGAGTGGGGTCAAGGGGCGGAGGGGCCAGCGGAGACGCAGCCCAGGCCCTGGGGAGGGACAGCTTTGCACGGGGGGCAGCGGAGGAGTGGACATGGACTCGGGTCCGGATCCTGGCTTGGCCACCTGCCCTCTGAGGGACGGCAGGAAGTCCCCTGACCTCTCCAGGCCTCAGTTGCTTCGTCTATAAAATGGGGACAGAGGCCGAAGCCACCTCCTATGGCTGTGAAAACTGAACGAGCCACTGGACGTGAGGCTTAGAGGACCGCCAGCCCCCAGCTGGCCCACGCAGGCCCCAGGGTCCCCGTCAGAACCCCAGACCTGGAAAACCCAAAGCCCCGCCGAAGAACCAAGGAGACTCGCACGTCCCAGCTTCAGGACTGACCCCAAGACACCAGGCGTCCAGACAAGCAGAGGGACGGGCACCCAGAGATGGCGGCAGCAGAACCCGAGTCCAGCCAGGAAGCTCCGGACCTTTGGCAAGACCACCCACTGGGAATGGGACAGTCTTTTCCAAACACGGTATCAGGGACAGGACAGCCACGTGCAAAGGAAGGACTATGGTCGCCGGCCTTGCTCTGCCCACAAAAACCAACTCGGCACGGAGCGGCCAGCAACGCAGAGCTGGCGGTCTATACGCCTCAGGAGGAATCTGACCTTGAACTCGGCAAGAGAGTCTGCAGCCTCATCATCCCAAAGCACAAGCGACCAAAGGAAAAACAGTGTCGGAACTTCAACGGAAAACACTCTGTGCCTCAAAAGACACTCGGGAGAGTTAAAGGAGAACCCGAGGACGGGAGGAAGGGCCTGCGCTGGACACCTGGCAGGCTCCTGTGTCCTGTGTCACAGACACCCAGCTTCAAAGACGGGCAAAGGACCCGTAAACAACTCTCCAAAGAAGACGTGTGAGTGGCCACCAAAGCACGCTGGCCACCCTCGTCCCTCGGGAAGCCAAGGCAGAACCACACGAGATGCAACTTCCGACCCGTGAAGAGGGCAGGAGCCAAAGGCCACGTCATGAAATCGTGTTTGTGACGCATCAAGAAGTCGAAGCACTTTACGCCGCGGGTGGGAACAGAAGGTGATGCTGTCCCTTTGGAAACGGCTAGTAATCCCTTAAGAGCAGAAACAAACATCCCAGACTGACATCTGTGCCCAGGGGTCCTTCCCACGCAAAGCGGCGTGCGGCAGGAAGGAGGGCACCACTTCAAGACCAGGTTGGCAGAACAGCATGGACTGCACCTTGCCTTGCTTGGACCACTCACTCTGGACAAGGCCAAGCGCCACGTCCCGAGGACACTCCATCCAAGATGCCCCCCGTGAGACCCCTTGCTAAGAGCCACCCCTAACTTGCCAACTTGGGCACAACCAGGAAGCAGGTCTTGTAGCCCCACGTCCCAGTCGAGCCTTCAGATGAATGCAGCCCTTGCTGACGCATGACAGCACCCTCCTGGGAGACCTCGGGCCAGAACTACTGGGCCAAGCCCACCCCTGATCCCGGACCAGTGTCCATTGCTATTTCAAGCGGCTACATTTGGGGATAACTTGTTACGCAGCCCAGCCATAGATACTAACTGATACACCCCCTCTCTCTTCTCCCCAAACAGTCAAAGCAACTTTCTCCAATGGATGAACCATCTCACGGTTCTGGAAGTAGGAAACCTGAACGTACTAGGAGAAATCAGTGCTTGTCCCTTCTGGCTGAAGAAGCCACATGCACTTGCTGCTTTGTGACGCCTTCCTCCCACCCCAGGGCCAGCAGCGGCATGTCCCCTCTGTGATCTGTCTCCCTCTTGGAGAGAAGCCTGTCCAGATGGTGCGGAGCAGTGTCAGCACAAAATGCTCCCCTACCCACAGCTACAGATCTCTTGCTGTGCCACGGGACGTCCTCCAGGTCCTGGGGGTCAGGAGGGGGACGTCTTTGAGGAGGAGAGCCTTTAGTCCCAGCCACAGGGGACTAGTCACCCGCCCTAGATCGTCCCCTGCTCCATGTCCTCCGTCCTTGAAGCTGGGTTCCTGGCTGGCGTTTGGAGTCCAGTTTCTTCTCACCCCCAGGGGCCAGCTTGGCCAGCTCGGCACCACTTCCTGAGTGCCCCACGGGCCTCCCCAACCCAGGGCGGTCCTCGGTGGCCAGGGCGTGGCATCAGGGAGATCGAGGGCGCCAAGGAAAGCACCCAGTGAACGAGAGGCCCAGAGCAGGGAGGGAAGGAGCTTAAGGGGGTGGACGATGCAAGAATCTCTGAAGAGTGTGGCCAGTGCTGGACGGGGAAGGGCTGAGTCAGAGGAGACCTCCCAGAACAGGAGGCAGGGAAGGGGGAGCTGAGGCGGGGGCTGAGGGCCTTGGAAGGAGCAAGGAGCCGGCCTCAGAGCGGCAAGAGCCTGGGGCGGGACAGCCAGAGAGGGTGGCAGGGGACAGAGTGGCCTGTTGAATGAAAGCCACGGGAGGCCCCTGTGGGGCACTAAGCTCCCGCAGGAGCCAACGACCAGGCGGAAAGTTAAAATGGAGCCACTCGCGCTCAAGTTCCGCGTCACCAAGCGGCGACGAAGCTGTCCACCTCCTTCACAAACTCGGTGTCACCGGCCACAAAGACGGACCCAGAGGGACCCGAAAACACTCTCCAGGCCTCTGCCCGGGTCTGTCTCCTGCCCCGCGTGACCGGGAGGTGGCCTCACCAGGACTCACCCGGTTCTTCCCATGTCTCGTTTCCGCTTTCTTCAGCCCTTTTACGTCCATGAAAGGACCTGCCGGCGGCCACTCTGGAAAGTTCCCTCTTCAACCTGACGAGGGTGATCCCGTCTCCCCACAGCCTTCAACCAGAGCCTCTGAGGGGCCCCGGGGGCTTCGTCCTTCGTGAAACCAGACGGCCGGTGTCTGCAGGGGCCACGTCTCAGCCCCCACGGCTCGGGATTCCCTGGACGCGCCCGGAGCCCTGCTCTCCGACCCCGTCCCCGGATCTGATCTCCAGGCAGAGAAGGGATCTCCTCCACCCCGCGGCACGTTCCATTCCTCTGACCGGGAAAGGGGAGGTGGGAGGGGAGCCGCCAGCCAGGCCCCCACGCGGCCCTCCAGGGAACACGCGGCCCCGGCTGGGCTTCAACTCGACTCGTGGAACCAACGTGAGCGACGCAAGATGGAGTCGCCCTTGCTCCGTTCCTCGACAATGGGTCTCAAGAGGCCTTGTCACGAACCCCAGTACCCGAGCCCAGGTGCCAGCTCTTCTGAACCTTCCTGCCTTGTGCAAGACGGTCCCCAAGGAAGACGGTCATTCCACCAGGCGACCGTGCAGAAGGCAAGCCTGCTTACGATGACCCACGTGAACCTCCACTTCCAGATACAAATCTGTGCAGAGGGCGTATTTCTGCATATTTAAATAAATGCTAGACCCTCTACTTAACTGTGAGGAATACGGCCCGGAGCCCCCAGCAGACGGCTGTAATCACCAATTGTCCCAAACCCTACATCCACTGTTTTCTCCTAAAACTACACATTCATGAAAGAGTTTAGTCTATACATTAGGCACAGTACAAGATTAACGACTAATAAAACAGAACAATGACAACAGACTGTAATAAAATGTGTGTCAACGTGGCCTCTCTCAAAATATCTTACTGGAGTCTCCTTAAGATGGTGAGAGATGACACAATGCCCGTGTGATAAGACGAAAGGAGGTAAATGACACAGGCATTGGGACCCAGCATTAGGCTACTACCTAAGGATTACCTGAACACAAGCACTGTCGGTCTGATAATCAAGATGGCTACTAAATGACTACCGAGAGGGTAGCGTATACTCTGTTGACACATTAGACAAAGGAATTATTCACATCCAAGGCAAGGGAATGGGATGGTGCATCAACCATGCACCATTTAAAACTTATGAACTGTTTATTTTTGGAAATTCTGATTTAATATTTCCAGATCACAATTGACCATACAGAACAAAACCATAGGAAGTGAAACTGTGGATAAGGGGAAAATAACTATACTTATTAATTATTTTTAGGACTGCAACTATTGCACAAATCAAAAAAAAAAAAAAAAAGGCTGCATTTTGCTCAGGACTTCACCAAGTGTTGGTCAGCACTTTGTAAAATCTCATCTAATCTCCCGACACAAAGGGGCCAGTTGGGATTTTAGCTGGTGTAACAGTTATACCCTGAAATACATGTCCCCTGACTGTAAATTCCTTGCCCTGAATTCCTACTTCAAGTCTGGGGAAAGCACATTGACTTTTTTTAAGAATCAGATAGGCTGGTAGGTTATTCACGTGTTTGCAGATTTTTGGTGCCCAAGGAAGATTCTGGAATAAATCCCCTGCAGATAAGGGGGAGTGGCTATGGTCCTTTTTGTCCGATTTCTGTCACTGAGCATAAGGATTCTGCCGTTCAGCTGTGTGGTTTGTGGTGTGTATCCACAGTCCACTCCTGGGTGCTGCTTAGGAGCCCACCGTGGTCTGCACATCTGTCCACCAGCGGGTGGCTCAGCTTGAGCCACCACAGACACACGGCCTCAGGTCTGTAGGTGTCTTTAGGAGTTTCCAGGCCTCTTGGGAGTCTGCCTGGGAGCGGAACGGCTGGCGGCAGGTGACTTCTTTTTGAACACCGCCCAACTCTTTCCAGAGCCGTCAAACCCTCCTGCACCCGTGCCAACCGTAACCGCCACCCAAGACAGCTCCAAGCTACGGTGGCCCCGGGCCGCGCAGAACCCACAGCCCTCACCCGAACCAGCGAAGCCCTGGGTTTTCAAACCCAGAGGTAGGAGCCGGGAGGCAGCTCAGACCAGGCCTCTGAGAGGAGCAAGAGGGGCCAGGAAGCGGAGGCCGACCCTCCCGCCCACCACCCCTCGCTGTTTCCCAAAGACCCGGGCCACCTGCAGCCCAGCCCCACGCGGGGCGGCGCCCCTCCTCTGGTTAACAAAGAGACTTGGGCGTGAGAGGCCGCACCAAGGACCGCCAGCCCAAGGGGACAGTCCTCCCCAGCCCTCCACATCCTCAGCAGCGGCAGGGCAGATCCGGCTCCCCTTCAGGGAAAAACCCAAGTGACCTCTCGCCAAGCGGAGCACCCCTGAGGGGACCCGCCTCCGAGCCCCAGGAGCCATCCCCACCTCGTCCTCCAGCCCCGATGGAGAAACACCCGGAGCTCACCCAGGACTGGGACGCGGCTTGTCAGATGACACTCACCCGCGACTGCTCGCCAGGCACTCGGAGGACAACACGGAGTGAAGGCCCCACCCGTCCCCACCTCTGCTCTGGTTCCCCGTCTCCTCCAGGGCAGCCCCGGGGTTGTCATAAACCAGAACTCAGGCCACACCACCGTCCTGCAAAGCTGTCCTCTCACTACACCTAGAGCCAGGCCCTGGGAGAGCCCGCCAGCACCTCCTACCTTGTCTCCTCCTGCCCCCACCCCAGCCCCCCTCTGCTCAAGCCGCGTGGCCCCCTGGCTCCTCCCCAGGAGCCTCAGGACTTTTGCACGGGCTGCTTCCTCCAGCGGGAAGGCCGTTCTCCTGGATGCACACAGGACGCGCTTCCTCCTTTGACAAGAGTCTCCACTGGAACGTCACCTTCCCAGAGAGGCCATCCCTGACCACCGGCTCTAACACAGTCCACGGGACGCTCTCGCCGTCACCTCACCTTAATCCCACCCCACACTGGCGCTCAAAGCCACGATCTCAACTCCCCACCTGCCTCATCACGCCGCATGCAAAGGGCACCAAACCCGGGGCACGCCTGTCCTGCCCTGGCCCCTGAGCCCGGGCCTCGCCTGCCCTGTCCCCTGTATCTGCTGCGTGGATCCAGTGAGGGCCAGACAGAGGCAGAGCTGCTGGTGCCGGTCCACCCTGCTCCCCAGGGTCACCCCATAGGCTGGACCCACCCCAACGGCAGGATCGCTCGGGAGCACACCAGGGCTTGGAGACAGGCCACACCACAGAGGACTCGGGAAGAGTCACACGGCTCCACTGCGCCACCAAGAGCCACTCGGCAGCGGGACAGGCCCTGACTCTCTTTTCCACCCAAATCGCCTCTGCTCCCCCGAAAGGCCCCAGCCCACTCGGCAGACGGCGGCCCGGGGAAAGGAAGCCATCAGAGGCCACGGGGCCGGGCACAGTGGCGGGGGGAGGTGACGGGCCCCCGGGGGTGACAGGAGCCGCACTTACTTCCTGGACTTGGCAAACTCCTTCCTCCAGTTCTTCTGCAGCACGGGCACCACTTGTGCGGACGTGTCCTCCTTGTTCAGGGACCAGAGGTCGCTGGCCTCCAGGGGCTGGCGGTAGCCCCGGATCATCAACCTGGGGCCAAGACACAAAGGCGGACAGTGTGGACGGGGGACGACAGAGGGCGGCGGGTCCCACTCCACGCCCCCAGGGCCCCTCCATGACAGCCGCAGGCAGCTGACCACGGGAGAGAGCCAAACTGAGGGACAGAGGGCAGGTTACGGAACTGCAGTGAAGGCCATCAGGTGGCCCGGGGAAAGTGGCCTCATCTTTACAGAGACACGAACAGAATGATCAGGAGAGAAACGTCAGGGTGACGCTGATTGACCGCACACGGTGCAGATTCCAAAAGGCCACTTTAATAAAACACTGCGATCGTGGAGGGATGAGCTCATCGACTTTTATCCTTTATCCAAAATGCGTGGGAGGGGAGGCGCTGTGGATTCCGGACTCTGGAACACGTGCTCATGAATATGTGAGCGGCTGGGAGGGGCCCAGTCTGAGCCCGAGGTTCGTCGGGGTCCCAGATCCACCTTCTCCCCAGCCCGGGACGACTCCACGCAGTGTTTCTGGTGCCCCTGGGTTTCGACTGTGACCTGTCACCCGAGGCCCGGGGTGGAATCTCCCACTTGGGGCGTCA
The DNA here is from genome assembly GCF_052094955.1 of Ictidomys tridecemlineatus. Lineage (NCBI taxonomy): Eukaryota > Metazoa > Chordata > Mammalia > Rodentia > Sciuridae > Ictidomys > Ictidomys tridecemlineatus. The sequence continues at coordinate 133,008,750 of NC_135486.1, forward strand.
CAGTCGGGCTTAGACAGTTTGGGATTTCAGATTCCAGATTGGGGGGCTTGGTCGGTCCTGGCCTAAGTGTCTGAGGACTTTCAGGATAAAACGCGAGACCAGGGACAGGGGCTGTGGCTCAGAGCACTTGCCTCGCCTGCGGGGGGCGCTGGCTGGGGACATTGGGGCACTGGGTTCGATCCTCAGCACCACATAGATACATAAAATAAAATAAAATCCACCTACCACTGAAAATTAAAAAAGAAAAGTGGACCTAGGATTTTCACCTTTTGGAAAACAATCTCAACGTTACAGAAAGATCCCAGGAACCGGACAAAGAATTCACCTCGTTCACCACCTCGGTGCCACGGTTCCGCCTCTGTCCGTCTCTACACAATGTGCCAGACACCCCCAAACCACCTTCGCTCCCCGGAAGGCCCTGGCCCAGGAAGGCTCCGCAGGCCAAGCTGCAGCCCAGGGAAAGGGAGCCACGTCCCCAGGGCGGCAGCTCGAGGCCTGCGCGTGTCTCACACTCGGCTTCGTGAGCCTGGGACGGTCAGCACCCGGTGCAGGAAGACTTGGGACAGGAGCCGAGCCGAGGGACGCCTTTATCAGTCCCTTCCCCTCCGCCCGCCCCGGGCCTGGGGCGCTGGCCTTACCCCGTGATCCACCAGAAGGTGATCCTGGACAGGAAGGAGGCGCTGGATTCCGGGCACGGGTTCTGGAGGAGACAGAGCACAGGGGGGGAGAGGGAGGTGAGCATCGCACCTTCCATCGCGGCCAGAGCCGGGCGAAGAGCAGCGAGCAGACCGTCTGCTTCAGGGGACCAGCATCCACTCCCAGGCTGCTCTGCGACTCACGGATTCCGTGCTTGGGCCCCAGGAGGAAGAGACCCACGGCTGCTCCTCCGTCCCCAAGGGTCCACCTCCAGGCACAGGTGCCGCAGCGCAGCCTGCCTGTCCTGCCACCCAGGACAGCCTGAACTATGGGACTCACTCAGCCAGTGCTTCCTGCCTCACCACCTACTAGGTGCTCTCCAGAGAACCGGAGCCCTGCCTTATCTCATATCCCACAACCAACACATGGACTGGGGTCACGATTGTCCCCCAGTGTATTTGTGCATTCATCGAGCAGGTACTTACTGAGCACCTACTACGTGTCCGATGATCTACAAAGAGCTCAACACCTGCATGATTTTATATCCCCCTGAACGTGGCAATACTATCATCCCAACTTCATCCAGCCAGCCAGCAAACACTTCCCGAGCACCTACTATGTGCTGAGCCCCATAAATGAAACTAAACAGAGACGTCACCCCCGACTTCATGACACTGGGCACCTACAGTGATAACAAACGCTGCCGACCTGCACACCAGCCGCTCTGCCCTGAGAGCTTCACACAATGACCTCACTCCGTCTTCACAACCACCTACAGCACAGGGATCCTCCCGGTTTGCAGTTAGAGCTTAGCAGGACGGAGGGGAAGGCTTTTCCCAAGGCTCACGGTGGTGGAGCCGGGACGTGAGCCCCAAGTCATCAGGTTCCAAGGGAAACAGGGTCAAGTGATCACAAGCAGCAACTGAATCTAATTCATGACGGGGGCCTCACGGGCAGGTCAGTTCCACCAAGGAGCCCATGCAAGGGGACAGGGGCCAGTCTGGTGTGCCAGGGTCCCAGAGGGCTTCCCCGAGGAAGACAGTCTAAGTGGCATCTGAAGAGCAAGTGACACAAGTAAAACCAGAGGAAAGGCCAGCCCTGCCTGGCAGAGAACAGTATATGCAAAGGCCCCGTGGCAGACGGAGGCACAGCAGACTCCAGGGACAAAGACGGGGTCTATGGTGGAGGCTGTCATTCTGTCCACACTGGGGCCACATGAGGAATGGTGGCTTCCGTCTTAAGGGCCATGGGGATCCCTGAGAGGCTCCAAGCAGCTGCCCAAGGATCTCTTCCCAGAGGTTCTGTTGATGCTGCTTCCCAGTTAGACAGGGGGCCGACAAGGACAGGGACACCAGCTCAGAGCCCCCGGGACTGCCGAGGCGGCTCTCCTAAGGCCCGGGTGAAGTCAGGCCCCCATGGATGATCTTCTCCCTCCAAAGCCATCTTCTTTATCCTCGCATGGCTGTGGGGGCTCAATGCCACCTGTTCTCAGCACCACGACCCCCGGGTCCTGTGGACACAGACCCTCATTCCAGCTGGGGGGTGTCCCAGGTGCTGGAAGCCAGCTACAGGTCAGCCCGTGGCCGCTGGCTCGCATGTCCCAGGGCTGCCCCTGACCCCTGCCGGGACCCCACGCGTGGATTCTCAGGTGACCGAGGTTCAGGCGCAGGGGCAGAGCCCAGCAGCGCTACCTGTCCTCCTCACTGTCAGGGAAGGAGACGTATCAGCCTGGGAGCTGGTTTCCGGGAGCCCCTGTCTGCCGTGCAGAGCCCGAGTCGACACACAGGCCGGCTGGACTCGCGAGGGGCCAAGATGGACAGACCGGAGGGGACACAGGCCAGGCCAGGACCCACGGCACCGCGTCCGGGGGAAGCACTGAGGACTTCCTAATGGGGCTCGTTAGAAGGGACAGACCGAGGGGTCACCTGGGGGCTTCCCGGCCCTGGACAGAGCTGTAGCACGTCCACCAGGGTGGGACGACGGGGACCTATGAACCGGCCCCTCGTCACCTGGAGAGGAAGACCACTCAGACGAGCCCGGCTGACGGCAGGGGCAGGGCAGGCCTGACCTGCACAGACCCAGAGGGACCAGGGACTCGGCAGTCGCGTGGGCTGCGTGTTTGGCACGAGGCGACTTGGCCTGAACCCTGGGGCTGAAGCCAGTTTGGTCCAAAAGCCCCAAACGCCGATTCCTTGAGAACTGGTCACGAATGACCTTGCAGGGGGAAGTCTGGGGACCTGGGCGGTGCCTGTCGCAGTCTGGTCCACGCATCAGAAATTCCCTGGGTCCCCACGCACCTTTCTGGTACTGATCTGCTTTTCGTGCCCACCCGGCTCTCTGCAGGGTGCTCGGAGATGCCCGCAGCTCAAAGTGCTGGAAGAGGCCAGGAGGCCGAGAGCCACGGTTCTCAAACGCACCGGCCCCCAGCAGTACCTGGGAACGAGTTATAAATGCCCGGAGCCACGCGGACCTATGGTATCAGAAACTGTGGGGGTGGGACCCGGCCAGCTGTGTCCTCCAGGCAACACTGCCACATGCTCACCTCACCACTCTGACCCTCTGTGTCTTCATCTCATTATCCTGCCTCACTGGGTTGCTGACAGGATTAACCCAACTAATAAACGGTGTGCGGAGCTGCTCTCCTTACGACCTGTGGGAACCACCTAAACATCAGGCCACCAACTTTCCAGCACAAGGTGAACACTGGAAATCTGTTTACGCCACTGCCCGCGAGGTGTCCGAACGCCCTCCCCGCCCAGGCCCTCTACTCTCTCCCACCGGGTCCCTTTCCCCCGACCCCCTCTCCACCTAGAGCCCCAAGCTGGGCTGGGGACCCTTGGGTAGACCCGAGTCCGTGGCGCCACGTCCCTCAAAGCCCCCGCTGCCCGTCCCACAGCTGCTCCCGCTCCGCCCACGTGTGCCTAGCTCTGCCCTGGCACCGCGGTGAATCACCACAGGACCACAAGGACGGGAGGAAAGCGTCCACGTTGCGTGGCCAGATGTGGTGGGGACCGGCTGTGATCCTAGTGACTCGGGAGGCTGAGGCAAGAGGATTGCCAAGTTCAAGGCCAGCCTCTGCAACTTAGCAAAACCCTGCCTCAAAATGAATAAATAAATAAATAAAAAGGGCTGGGGACGTGGCTGCGTGGTAGAGGGTCCCTGGGTTGAGTCCCCAGGACCAAACAATAAAATAAACGGATTTACTTGATCAGCAGCCCCAGGTCAGACCTCTGGGGCGGGTGGGTGGTGGACGCAGGTCACAGAGGGGCACGAGGAGACGTGGGGGGACGCCACAGGGACGGGGCCTCCAGGCATGGGCTCACGTCACTCGTCACACAGGAACTTGAGACTGGAAGTCTCACTGCAGTTAAGTTCTAATCCGTGGGAAAAAGACAGTGACAGCCGCCCGACTCTGGCTAATGATTTGCAGGGGACCGGATGTGGGTGACGGATGCCAATGTCCCTCAATGCAAGTCTCACACGTGCAGGGCATTAGCAGTGGGCGGGCTGCACAGAGAGACAGGGACGGGACAGCAGGTCAGCGGAACGGCAGCTGCCACTCTCGGTGATGGACGCGGCTGCTCCCGGTGCTCTGGGTGGGACGCAGGTGGGAAAGCGTCCGGTACCGTGGGGATGGACAGACAGACGTCTCCTGCTCCCCAGGCCCGGTGGCTCCCGGCACATGCTCTGAACCACCGGGGAAGCTGGTCACCACGAGAGTCTGACCGGGGGCCTGTGCGGGACCCGAGGCCCGACCTCTAACAAGCTGATCTGGGGGACCCCGGCTCCTGTCCCTCACCCACGGCGGAGGCCGGAGTGGGCAGGAGCAGGAAAGCCCTGGAACGCTCCCAGAGGCCCAGGCAGCCAGGGTCGGGGACGGAGGGCAGGAGCCCCAGGGGAAGCCAGGACAGAAATAGACGCTGAGTCACAGAGTGGGCCCAGGGCCCGCGGGGGGACGGCCACTGGTGACTCAGCATGTAGCGGCCTGGCCAGCCCCACCCCACCCAGCCTCCCGGGGGACACGCCATGGCCGCGGCGGCTCTGAGGGTGGGAGGGTGCTGGGGGCTGGGTGCCTCCCACCCTGACTGGGGCCTGAGGGTCATGGGGACATGAACATGGGACAGTGTCCTCAGGACACGGGCCTCAGCTCTTGGAGGCCGTGAAGCTGTGCCTCCCAAAGGTGGGCAGATAGTACCCGCTGCCCGCAGTGAGGCCTGGGGGCTCCCCACCCCGAGGCGGGGCCTCGGCCCCTTCCCCACACCAGGGCAACCTCGACCACCGAGGGACACCCTGCGACTCGGGGTCCACAGCTTCCTCTGGACCAGTCCCTCTGGAGACCAGCCGCTGTGCCCCGAGAGGCCCAGCCACGAGAGACCACCTGGTGCAGGCCCAGGGACGCCCCGCCAGCTCCACCCGACGCCTGGCTACGGAAGCACCGACCCGAGGTCCAGCCACCATCTGACCACGGACGCCGGAGAGGATGACGGGAGCCACCCAGCGGAGCCCCGTCAACCCCCAGGACCCTGGAACACGGCCACTCACGGGCTGGTTGTCAATGGAGAGACAGCAGTCACCCCCGTATGTCCGTCCCAGGACCCCGACACACGCTCTGAGACGCCGACGTCCCTGACACGTGTGTTCAGAGCATCCTTCGCGTGTGACCTTCGCACGTCTCTCCACGTGCTTGGCTCTCAGATGGCGCAACACCCGACACGGGACCCTGCTCTGCAGCCCTGCTGGACTGTTCAGGCACAGAGGACCGCGGCGGCCGTGCCAGGCAGCGATGCCCACCACCAGGCACCAGCAGGATCCGCACGGACCCCCACGGCAGCCCCAAACCCTTCCCCCGGAGGCTCCCAGGACGCCCCACTGCTCCGGGAAGTCGGAGGGTCAGGGGCGCCCCACGGCCGCCAGCCAGACCCCAGGACTCGGGGCCAGCGCAGCCTGACGTGACCCTGCTCCATACACTGGATGCCCGAGTGATGGGGACGCGGGGCCGTGGGGCCACACACACTCAGCACACAGACCAGCTGCCCGTGTGCCCCGCACGGGGAGAAGCCACGTGTGCTCGCTGCCTCCCTGAACGTCATACACGCCAACCACATGGACCCAAACACGTGCACACCCACCCCCTACATGCACACGCAAACGCACGATCACACAAGACAGGTGAGCCCACAGCAGCCACCCACGCCTGCTCATGTCCCCGGCCCTCGCCCCGGAGCGGGCGGCTTCGAAGGTCCTGGGCCGCGGGCTCCCTCTGCCCCACGGTGTCGGCTCCTCCGGGGCGCCCCAGCCTGACGTCACCCAGTCCCCCAGAGGCTCAGGAGGACCCAGCATCTGTGAAGTCAGCATCCTCCAACCCCTGCTCACGCTCCCCGTCACCAGGCCAGGCAGGAAGAGGACAGGCTCAGCAGCGGCCACCCTCGCCCCCAAACAGACCTCCTCCAAGCACAGCCCGCCCCGTCCCTGCCGCGGCCTGGTCACGGGTGCAGCGGGAGGCTGAGGCCACACGTCCCTCTGCGGGCCACCCGTCCCGGGGGCTGAGGGCTGGGGACCAGGGCCTGGGACGTCAGCCGGCGTGAGCTCCCAGGCACGCGCGTCCTGGTGGCACTTACGGGGTCATTGACTGTCTCGGAGAACAGGGGCGCGCGGTCCAAGACGCAGGACAGCACCAGCTGGGCCAGCACGAGGGCCAAGTAGACGTAGAAAGTCGTGTCCCGGAACCGGTCGACCTGGGCGTCCTGCGCGGCAGACAGGGAGGGCAGGGGGAAAGGTCACCTCCAGGAGCGCCCGGGAAGCCAAGCTCGGCCTCCAGAGCCCACGTTGAAGCCACGTCCCCAGGGTCCTGTGGTCACGGTATTTGGAGGTGGGACCCCCACCCCCAACCTGAGGAGAGACTCGAGTCTGTGCGCTGGCTCTTTGGGCGGGGACGCCCTGAGCCACCTCGGGGCTCTGGGAGAATCCCCACAGCGAGCAGGCCTGGCCAGACGCAGTCGCATGACCCTGGATTCCCCGCAGCCTCCAGAACCACGAGCTGCACAAACCTTTGTACTCTGTAAGTCACCCAGCGGTGGCATTCAGTTACAGCAACAGAAAACGGAGCAAGTCGAGCTCGAGAGCCTGGAGAGTGCCCCCTGCAGACCCAGCCCTGGCTTCCCCGCACGCCCCACCCCTCCTGAGGCAGGAGAGAGGGCTCCGACCCAGGGCCACCCTGCCCAGCTGTGTGCTGAGGGCATCCCAGGTGCGGGAGGAAGCCTGGGCATGGGAGCCAAACTGAGCTGCGTCCAGGGCCTGGTCCACCTCAAACGGGCTGCGGGACCTTGTTCACTTACTTACCCTCTCTGTGCCTCAGTTTCCCCTCCTACAAAAGTCCGGTGGTCCTCAACCAGGAGGACCTCCCAGGGACCAAGTGGCAGTCTAGGGACACACATTTGTCATAACCTGTGGTGTGACTGGCACCCAGCAGGAGGAGGCCAGGGATGCCCCAGAACACAGGAGAGTACTCGGTCACCAAGCAGTGTCCAGCCCAGAATGTGAATCTGGCTGAGGTCGCACAGTCCCATCCGTCACGGAGCAACATCACGTGATTATTCATAAAAAGCACTCAGTCCCCTGCACTTAGAGACTCGACGTCTGCTCCATCAACGTCAAGGAGAGGCTGCTCTGTATGCCGTGGGCGCTCAATAAACACCCATTCCTTCCCTTCCTTGGCCTCACGCTGCTCCTTGGTGAGCTCCAGGCCAGCAGGGACAGCGGCCAGGAGCCTCCAGGTGACCACTCCTCAAATTCCTGGGAGAGCGCTCGCTGCCCCCCTAGACACCGTCTCCAGCCAGAACGCAGCCGATGGCACCGAGGTCACCTGGGGACGCGTCCAGGCCCCCGGGGAAGCAGCCACTCACACACCCTGCTCCCAGCTCAGCTCCGCCCCAGGCCCAGGACGCGTGCATGTCCCCCGGCAACCCAAGACCCTGGGTCGGAGGAGACGCAGCCCCAGCCCTCCGCGGAGGTGAGGGACCGTGCAGGCCCGACGCCCACTCACCTCTTTTAAGGCAGCCATGATCTTGGATCTGAAGATGGCGAGGGCGCACAGTAGGGCCATGAGCCAGAAGACGAGCAGGAGGCCCGAGGACTGGACCCCCTTCCTCCTCTCAAGCTGGATCAGGAAGGTGGCGAGCAGCTGGGGAAAGCAGCAGAGAGGGAGCCGCTCAAGGAAGGCAGGAGCCAAGGCCCAGGGCCCGGTGGACCTCAGCCTGCGGGACGCGGCCTCCCGGGGTGAGCCGGCTCCAGCCCAGCTCCGCCTCACACCAGGTGTGACTGGGGGCTTTCACTCCGTGGCTGGCTCTAGGCCTGCTGCCCCCACCCACACACGACCAAAACCCAGGGGCACCAAATCCACCAGGATGCTTCTCCTTGAAAGAGGAGGGCACTGTGGTCACCCCCTGGAGGGGCAGAGTGGCCCGGGGGAAGCAAGACCTCGATGCTGGGCCTCCAGATAGACTCAGGAGAGGCAGGGCAGCCACAGGCCGCCCCTGCCCCCAGACATGGGTTCAGAATGCCCTGTCCCCGCTCCTCTGCCCAGTCCCCGCTCCTCTGCCCAGTCCCCGCTCCTCCTGCCCAGTCCATCGCTCCTCCTGCCCAGTCCCCTGGTTCCTCCTGCCCAGTCCCTGGTTCCTCCTGCCCAGTCCCTGGCTCCTCCTGCCCTGTCCCCGCTCCTCCTGCCCAATCCCTGGTTCCTCCTGCCCAGTCCCTGGCTCCTCCTGCCCTGTCCCCGCTCCTCCTGCCCAATCCCTGGTTCCTCCTGCCCAGTCCCTGGCTCCTCCTGCCCTGTCCCCGCTCCTCCTGCCCTGTCCCCGCTCCTCCTGCCCAGTCCCTTGCTCCTCCTGCCCAGTCCCTGGTTCCTCCTGCCCAGTCCCCGCTCCTCCTGCCCAGTCCCTGGTTCCTCCTGCCCAGTCCCCGCTCCTCCTGCCCAGTCCCTGGTTCCTCCTGCCCAGTCCCTGGCTCCTCCTGCCCAGTCCCTGGCTCTTCCCGGAGCCCATCAACCAGGGCTCTGCCTCTGAGGCCCGGGCCAGTCTGCCCAGAGCAGCCTCCTCCCCTCTGGCTGGGGCCCGTCAGTCCAGGGGCTCCGGCCTCCCCTCTCTCCTTGGTCAGCTCTTCAGGATGCCTCGCCCTGGCCCAAGACTTCTCCATTCAGGACCCGGGGTACAGCAATGGGCCGTGGCCAGAACCCAGGCGTCCAGGAACTTCACTGACCAGTGTCCACAGCAAGAGAGGGGAGACAGCAGGGTGGGACGGGCACACCTGGGGCTCTGTCACCACCACCAAAGGTCAGGTGTGTCCACACCCTGTGGGAGCAGCCAAAGGGGCCTCCCATGGCCACACATGTCCCGGCCACCCAGAGACCACAGACCACACGCCGGCCACGTGACCTCAACCTGAAACGCGTTGCCAGAGATGCCCGCCTCGTGCCACCAATGGGCTCCGACAACTGTTTAGACTGACCGTCCCCCGCCCACGCCTCCTGTGACCAGGAACGGCCCAGCAGCGGGCGGCGAGGCCACCCAGTAAGTAAATCAGGACAGACCCGGCCAAGGGCTGTGCAGCCAGACTGCAGCCGCTGCGCCCGAGACGTGCCCACGGTGCTCTGGAGGCTCAGAGCAGGACGGGAAGCACCCGAGTGGCCACAGGGTGGGGGGCGGGGAGGGTGACCACGGGGTGGCCCCAGGGAACTCGGGCAGGGGTACCCTCCACAGGTGCCCCGTGTGTGAGGCCGGGTGTGGAGCAAACCCTCCCTGTGCACCCTGCGCCCGCACACTCTGAGCCCCACAGAGCCGCCCGTGGAGCTGCCACACACCTTACCTCGCGCCCTCGGGGAACGGGGAGGGTAAGACAATATTTGCCCACTGTTTCCTGTGTCATGTCCCTTGTCTGAAGTCACAGGGGAGCCAACCCCAGTGGGAAAGCCAGATAATAAACAAAGAGTCACAGTAAACAAACAGGGTACAGTGCGGCAGGTGCTGGGCCAGAGCTGGAACCCGCTCTACGCTGTGGCTGTGTGACCTTAGCAAAGGCCTTAACCCTTCTGTGCCTCAGCTTCCACGCCCTGGAAGGGGACAGATCAGAAACTGTCTCGCAGCCGATCGGCTATAATTAATAACGGCTCACCCATGGGCACTGCCCGCCGACCGAGGACCCCCAAGGGGAGGGGCTGCTTCCTGTCCAGCTCAGCATCCCACCCCTCACACACGGCCGGGGAAAGCGTCTGAGATTTCATTGCAAATGCAAGGGAAGACGAGGTGTCACTCTGCCTCGGGGAAGGGCGGGGGCAGCGGTCCCTACGGTGGCAAGAGGGGTGTGCATGCCCCTCCCACAGGCCCCGCGGACCTCCCTGTCCAGCTGGACTCTGGCGGGGCCAGTCCCCGGGGTTTTTCAGAAGTCAGATTTCTGGGCTTTCACCGTCCCTTCTCAGCGGGCCGCGGTTTGGGCCTCCGCGGAGCCTGGCGATGGCCAAGGTTCCCAGTGGCGCCCACTCACCATGGTGACGCCCAGGAGGGTCGGGCTGACCAGCAGCACGGGGGCCACGAAGACACCGTGACTCCTTTCCCAGAACGAGTAGAAGAGGTCGGCCCAGCAGACGATCCACAGCAGGAATCCCAAGGCCTGCAAGAGAACAGGGCAGGTTCCAGCACCCCGCGGGGAGCGCGGCCAAGCCCACGCCACCAACCCCAGATAAAGCCCCGTCCTTGCCACATGGAGCCCAGCTGGGGTGGACAGCCAGCAGGCCACACACAGGGTCTGTGTCCAACCCGCCAGGCGGCGCCCCGACCCGGCAGGACTCGCTGGCTGATGTCCCCCCAGCACCCACACTCAAAAGAGCTCAGCCTGCAGCCCTCCCTGGAGCCATGCCATCAGCCACGTCACCTGAGGGCCAGCCACAGAGGCAAAGGCCGTCCCTGCCTCAGAGCTGATGCTTTAGTGGAAGATAATCAGGAAAAAACAGAAGCACCCCGCATCCTGCCCGAGAGCAATGGTGCAGTGCAGAGAAGGAAAACAGGCCGGGCCTCCGCCGGGAGGCAGGAGAGTGGAGAGTCGAAAGCAGGGAATGTGTGCACAAGAGAGCAGTCCAGGCAGAGGGCCCAGGACGTGCAAAGGCCCTGGGGTGGGACCAAGGGTTTGTTGCTGCTATGGGATGAGCCTGGACACGAGGAGATGGCAGAGGAGGAAACCTGGAGCCAGGGCACTCTGGGCCACCAGGGGACTCTGGGCCACCAGGGCACTCTGGGCCACCAGGAGGCCTTCCGGATCTTTACTCCCAGGAGCGGGAAGCTAATGGAGCGTTTCTGAGCCAGGAAGGATAAAAATCTGATCTATCTCCAAAAAGGAGACAATGTTCCCCAAGAAATGGACACAGGGCTCCTGGCTCACCCAGTCCAGGCAGGGAAGCCGGCGGCGGCCTTTCCAGGACTGATTCTGGAGGAGCTCCAAGTTCACAAGGATCAGGGTCAGTGCTTCCCCTCCCCCACCCCCACGCGCCCGGCCTCCGCTACCAGCATCCTCAGGGGTCCAGTCCCAGTGGACGGACCCGCACCCACACACGGCCGCCCAGAGCCCAGGCCAGGCCTCCTTCCTGGTACTGGACCTGCTCTGCCGTGGCCCAGGGCCTGAGGCCACGTGTCCCTTGTCACTGTCCTCATTGACCCCCCCTGCCCCCACCCTGTCTGTGCTGAGCTCTCCCCACCCCCACGCCCCGTCTTTCCCTTCCAGAGGTGACACAGCTGCGCTCTACACACTCTGTGGCCTGTCACACTGGCCACCCGAGTGGCCCCGCCCCTCAGACTGGCTTCTCCCCGGTGCACGTCAGTGGTCACCCGCCCACAGTGTGACAGCTCGGCTGGCCAGGCAGAGCCCCGCGGCCACTCCGACAGCGTGCGGCGGCTGCTCCGATCTGCAGGGCTGGTCGGTTCTAAGGGGCCTTGACCGCGGTATGAGCCAGACGGCTCGGGCGGGCGTCCCAGCAAAGGACTGGGGCCAATCACTCAAGCCTCCTTGTCCCCGAGGGTCTTGGGTCACAACAGCCGAGACGGACGGACGGCCCAAACCTGTGACCCCGCGACTCGGGAGGCCGAGGCGGGAGGGTCTCCAGCTCCAGGCCGGCCTGGGCCACAGGGCAAGACCCCATCTCAGAAAGACAGAGGTGGGTAAACAGCTGGTGCAGAAAGAGAGCAGGAGAGGGAGCAGGGCGCTCCCAAGCTCCTCACGGCTTCTCCTAGACGGCCGGCCAGCTGTGGGGGGGCGGGGATGGCACCCCAACACGGAGAGGCCAGCCAACACCGGGATCAAGTGACCGGCACCCACCCGACCAGGAAGGAGCAGGCGGGCAGCTGCTCTACCGTGGATCTGGACTGTGCCCCAAAGACCACGGGTCAGAGACCTGGTCCCCAGCGGGGGCACTACTCAGAGAGACCCCTCAGGAAGTGGGGCCTGGAGGGGAGTTTCCTGGGGACCCTGCTGGTCTTGGCCACGAAGAAAGGGTTTGCTCTGCTACATGTGCCAGCCAGGATGTGCGACCTCCTCTCAGGCCGAAAAGCCATGGGTCTGCCCAACCCTGGGCCCAGCTGTGAGCCGAAACAAACCTTTCCTCTTTCTAAGTTTGTTTATGTCAGGTATTTCTCACAGTAACAGAAAGCCAGCTGACGTTTGCGTCACTCAAATTCCAACTGAGGAAGGGTACTCCAGAATAAGCGTCCCTCACACGTCCCAAGGTCATGAGAGACGCAGGAGGGCGGAGACTTCTTCCAAATTAAAAAGAAGCTAAAGAGACAAACGTGAGCAAAAGCAGCGCGTGGCTGCAGCCGGGGTTCTGCGCCAGAGGAGGAAGACGCTGGCGAGGCCAAGGCCAGCAGCAGGTCAGAGGACAGACTGCAACTCAGACAGCAGGTTTTCTTTTCTTGTTAAGTCGTGGCCATTTGTGAAATTCCCTGTTTCGTAACTGTGCTGTGGTTACACAAAAGAATCTCGTTTGGGGGGAAATAAACACTGCAGAAGCTGAGGGGCCGAGGGGCGTGGCGGACGCCGCCTCTTCTCAGGTTCTGTGAGTGCAGGGGGCGCTGGGGACGGCGCCCAGGGCCTGTGCGCACGAGGCAGGCACGTCCCCAGCCCACGCCACCTCTCCTCAAACGGTTCAGGATGTGAACCCGCGGAGGGCAGGAGCTCTCCTCCAACCCAAGGGCAGGGGTTCAAAATCAGTGGGCACAGGAGGGACGGGGCAGTCCTGGACACGGATGCCCCGACCCTGTGCTGGGAAACCATTTCAAAACGAAGGCCTTTTTAAAGTAAAAAAATAAGAAATAAATGGCAGACAGCTTTCACCGGGAGGCAGGCCTTCTGAGGACCTGGTCACCCCTGGAGAAAGCGCTGCCCCCCACTGGGCACACATGGGACAGGGAGGCTCGCAGGCGCCCGAGCGGGGATCCGAGCCCCTGTGCGCTGCCCGAGCTCCGGACTTCAAGTGAACTCGAGACACGTGGACAGAAAGGTCAGGCGCCGCCCGGGGGCCCGCCCCCTCCGCCGCGGGGACGTCCGGCCACTCACAGTTTTGGCTTTGTTGAGGTGCGTCATCTGGATGTAGCCCCGGTCGTGGCGGGAGAGATAGAGGGCGTAGACGGGGAAGGAGGCCCAGAGGTAGAAGCATGGCAGCCACAGCAGGACGGTGTTCTGGAAGCACTTGGGGAAGTCGGGGTTGCTGGTGTGCCACGTGACGTTCCAGTCCTGCAGGCAAGGCACAGGGCAGGGGCACGGGTCAGGGGCACGGGGCAGGCGCACCGCCCAGGGTAGCCACCAGGATCCGCCCCTTCCGACCCACAGGGCTCGGCCAGACCCAGACACCAGTCATGGGACGGGCGACCTCTCGCCTCTCCCTACAGGACAGACAAGGTCCCCCAGCCCACGGCCGGTCCCACCGCGACACAGTGAAGACTGCCGTTTCCAGGGGCCCTGAAGGACCCTTTGGTCATACGGGTCCCCTGATGTCCCTGCCTTGTGAAATGAGGACGTCGTCATCAGCAGCAGCAGGAACATGGCTCACACCCCAACTGAGCTGGTGAGCCAGGCCCCCCCCGTGCTCACACTCATCACCCCCCTCGATCCTAGGAGCTAAGGACGCCCCCGGCCCCTTCTGCAGATGCGCAAGCGGGCGCCACGGGTCCCAGGGCGTGCGCAGTATCACAGGGTCGCTGGGCTCCGTGGCTGAATTCGCACCCAGGCAATCGGAGCGGCTCCCTGCCTTCACCATCAGACTCCCCAGCCTCGGGAACAAACTGCTCCGATCACTTTAAAAAACTTTTTTTAAAAAACGAAAAGCTTGTATTTTGCACAAGAGACGTGCCAGACAGATTTCTAAACATGATACGCACACACACAACTCGCCCGGGCGGACCTAGCCAAGAGCTCATTCCACTCGCTGTTTGGCAATGGAGGATGTGAATTTCACTCGAGGCCAGAGCCGTCGGTGAACCAGCTGCACAACTGGGAAACCCTGTCAGCCAGGTCGCGAGTCTCGCTTCCCACCTCTGCAGGGGGAGGCTGGGCCAAAGGAGAAATCCGAGACCTCGCCCCACAGTGGCCACGGAGCCCAGGGATGGTTCCGTGTTACTTTGGACATGATTATTAAAAAACGAGGTCAGCTGCTGGCACCTAAAACCAGACCATCTCCTATAAAAACTTGGATGATTTCTGACACTTTTTTTTTAAATCGAACATCCGGGCCCTGCGCGGTGGTGCTCGCCTAGAATTGCAGCAGCTGGAGAGGCTGAGGCAGGAGGATTGCAAGTGTGAGGCCGGCCTGCCCACCGTCACACAGTGAGGCCGGCAAGGAGCTCAGGGGCTGGGAACCTCGGGCACCAGACAAGCTTTGACGCCAGGCCAAATGCAGGGAGGGGAAGGGGAGGAAGCGCGCGGCTCTCGTCTCTTTTTTTAAATCTTTAAAAATTTTTGGTACCAGGGGCGAGACCCAGAGATGCTTAACCGATAAGCCCCAGCCCCAGCCCTTTTTATTTTTGATTTTGAGACAGAGATTTGCTGAGTTGCTTAAGGGTCTCACTAAGTTGCTGAGGCCGGCCTTGAACTTGCGGTCCTCCTGCCTCAGCCTCCAGAGTTGCCGGGATGACAGGCGTGTGCTGCTGCACCGGGCCCGGATCATTTCACTTGAAAGAAAACTGGGGAGGAGACCAGCTCAGAGACAGGGGGCTTGTCTGGCCTGTGGGGGCCCTGAGCCGCACCTCCAACTCTCCAAAATAAAAATGAAATAGAGAGGAAAAAAGCTGAGAATGTGATCAAAGTGTGTGTTCCCCAAGGAGCATGTGCGTCATGCCCCACGGGCCACTTGCCACGGCCCAGCCAGGCACCTGAAAGGCAGTTACGATGGCTGTAAAATTCTTAATAAATAATGGGACCTGAGAGGGACAAGGACTGGCTCCCCAGAGGCGTCCCTCCTCCGAGACGCAGAGGGCCGTTTTGGCAGAAGCGGGAACGAGGCGGGACCCAAGAGCCAACTTCCAGGGCCCCCACACGCAGGGCTCAGCGGGGAGCTTCGGGACCGACAGAACCGTTAAAAAACCAAACCAAACTAAACCGGAAAGGCCCGTGTGTCTGTACAGCAAGACGGCGGCCGACCGTGGAGGGGAGCGGCTCCCATGGAGGCCAACGGCCTTAGTTGGTTTCCCGCCACCTGTGAGTCTTAAGGTCACGGTTGGCACGAGGATTAAACTGCTGGTGGCTCTAACCACCAGGCAGCCTCTCCGCAGCCGCCAGACACAGCTCACGCCAAAGGCATCTGCCCTTCAGAGAGAGGACAGCCCGGAGCCACTGTCCCCAGAGAGGCGTCTGAGAGGCGCGGGTACCAGGCTACGCTGTGACCCCCTCTGTCCTGCTCAGTCCTCCCCACTAAGGGCAGGTGTCCAGCCACGGCCACATCTGACTGCCCACCACAAACCATCACCCACTTGTCACCATCCCCACGCCACATCCCCACTGACACCTGTGCACCCGCCCCCAAGTCCCTGCGTCCACCACCCGGGAGTGCACCCAGCCCCCTCCTCTCTCTGGATTTAACAGGTGACACGTGGGCGCCTTCAGACTTTTCAAACTACACCAAATGGTCTATGACGAAAACTCAGTCCCTTCTCCTTAGCGCCCAGCCGGTCCCCCATCTGCAAGCCAACTGCCCCCCGGGGCCAACGAGCATCCTACGGAGTGACAGGTCCCAGGCGCAGCCTCCTGGGTGCCCCGTGACACCCTCTCCTCAACACCTCGGGTTCCTGACTTGGCGTCCCTGACCCCACCACTGGCAGAGGTGTGCCCGGCGCTGGACATTTCGATTCCTTTGGAACAACGAGGTGGGAGCGCGATCCTGCCATCGTCCCGTATCCACCAGACCCGGCTCCTGTCCCTGGAAGGGACCTTGGCAGTTTCTTCTGGGTCCTTCCAGAAACCGATTCATGCAAACGTGACACAAGCAAATGACCGTCTGTCACCAGGGGCGGAAACAGACCCCCAGGGCCCTCTGCACCTCGCGTCCTTCTCCTACCCACAGACCCCAAACTGCGCGGGAAGCGTCATCGTCCCCTGTGACCCACACTTTGTGCGCCTTTGTGCGGGCGGACCTGCTTCCAACAGTCCTGCAGCCTTGGACCTGGGCGGCTCTTGCAAACCAGACAGCGTCCCATCCACACCCCGAAGGCCCTCGGGTCACACCCAGGCGAGGACGAGGACGTCTGTGCGACAGCTTTCTAGGGGTGAAACTGCTGGGTCACAGGGCGCACATTCGACATGAGGAGAGGCACTGTCCTCCACCCAGGTGGCAGGAGCCTGTACTCCACCCACAGGACCCAGGCGGGCGGCCACCCCCAGACCAGCCTCCCGGCAGCTCGACTCCCTTCCCTCCTCAGGGTCAGAGCACTAACTGGGAGGCCCTCCCGAGTGTGTTTAGGAGCAGGCTGCCCCCTGCTCAGAGGGAACCCACAAATCTACACACGGGCTCCGTCCTCGGCCCCACAAACACACACAAATGAAACTGAGTGAGACGGACGGGGCGGCCCCCTGCTCTGGAATATAGCGCCCCGTGGCTCCCTACTGCCTGAAAACGGCGTCTTGCCAGGCCCCCGCGGCCTTCCACATGCAGCGGGCATTCGGCGTCTCCTGCGGTTTCTCCCGAGGGCCATCTTACTTGTCCATCACCAGCCTGGACTGCCCGCCCTCAGGGCCTGGCCCCGCAGGGTCCACCTCCGCCTCTGACCCTCCTCACCCAGCACGCGGCTGGCGAGCAGCCAGCACACGGTCCAGGGACGCCGGCCCCTTCTCTGCAGGGGCCGACTGAGGTCAGGAACAGCACCTGCCGGGGCGCCGTTCCCTGGGCTGGACGCCACGTCGAACTCTGTGGAGCAACTCCAGCACCCGGGGGCAGGGAGTGGACGGACACAGAAACAAAGACGGGGCAGGCACGGCCAGGAGCCCGACCCCGATGGAAACGCGGCCTTTTTACCAGACAGACCCACTGCTCCCACCCGCGTCAGCCCCGGGGACACCCACAGGCTGGACGGGAGGTTTTCTTAGAAGGAGTCGAGGGGAGGAAGCTGGCCCAGGGGGCAGGCTGAGCTCGTGGGTGGACACGGTCACTCGTCTGGGGTTTGTGGCCTTTGGCCCTGTTGGGATCCTCTGCGCTGCGTGAAGCGCCGCCGCGATGACAATCTCCAGCCGGCCACGCTCCAGATAAATAAACAGCCGCCGGAGAGCGAGGGCAGAGGCTTCCGACCGCAGAGCCGGGAACAAACGGGAGGCGCCCTTCCACTGGGCGCCAAGGGTAACAGCAACGGGCCGCGCCAGGCCCGGCCCCGAGGTTTCCAAGCTCTGGTCCAGTCGAGCCTCCGCGGGCCTCCCCTGTCCGAGCTCCCAGACGCCCTCCTGTCCCGGGGAGGACGCTGAGGTGCGCAGGGTCAGGGCAGCCTGCTCAGGCTCACTGACCAGGAGGGGGCCTGACCCCAGAGAGCCTGCAGCGGCGTCCCAGCCCTTTTGTATTTTATTTAGAGGCAGGTTCCACTGAGTGGCTCAGGGCCTCGCTAAGTCACTGAGGATGGCTCTGAAGTCACGATCCTCCTGCCTCAGCCTCCCGAGCCACTGGGATGACGGGCGTGCACACGGCAGCTTTTGCTAAGCACCAACTGTATGCCAGTGCCGGGTGCAGGCGTCAGGGCCTCCTGTCCCAGGGGCAGCTGCGGAGGAGCCGGCACAGCAACCCAGCAGGCTGGCACGAGCTCCGGCCAGCGCAGGCCCGAGGCCCAGGAAGCACCCGCTGAGCCACCTCCAGGGTCACCCTGGGTGGGCATCCAGAGCAGCTGCAGAAAGGAGGGCAGAGGCCCTGGGCGGCCGGACACCGATCCCGTTTGGCCACACAGCCCGGGCACTCGCCCCGCCACGGCCCTGCACACACAGGACAGGGAGAGGCCGGGCTCCGTGCCCAGCACAGCGAGGCGGGCAGCAGCTCCCAGTGGGAGGTGCCAGGGGCCAGCACACCGTCGGCCAGGCCCCCTGCCCCCTCCGGCCAAGGGACGCTCCCCTCTCCTGGGACTCGGCAGAGCTTCGAACAACACGTGGAAGGGGACACGCCCAGACTCCCCCGACGCCCCGGGGACAGCACCCGGATCCCCTGTGGAGACTCAGAGCCAGGCGGCGGGTGGGCAGGTCAGGGGTCCAGCAAGCCCAGGTCTCCCTGGGCTCCCCGCGCAGAGGTCAGGTGGAGCCCGGCTGCCGCAGGGGGCAGCGTGTCCGGCCCACTTGGACACCAGCCTCCCGCAAGGCCTCTAAGCTGACCCCTCCCTCCCGCCAGGACCACGCGGCTCACGCCCTCCAGCTGCTTCCTCTCCTCGGTCACAGAACCCCCGCCCGGGTCATGTCCCAGGGACCTGTGAGGGGTCAGGCACAGGCCGGGCTTGGGGCCGCACGCATCTGGGAGTGTGGCCGTCACAGGACAGATGGCATTCGTGTGTTCACTGGCACTGTCCCTGGGGTGGAGGACCCCGAAGTGAATGGCGGGAACAGAGGCCCTGCCCTCCCAGAGGCCACAACCCAAGGAGGGGAGACCCTCAGATAAGACAAAGGACGCCGGGACTGTGTGCACAGAAGGGGCCCAGAGGAGGAGGAGCACGGGCGGGGGATGGGGGTTCAATGAAGGATGGAAGGAAACGGGGGACCAGGCAAGCAGCCACGCAGGGAGGGACAGGGCTCCCGGCAGAAGAAACAGCACGTGCCAAGGCCCTGGGGCAGGACTGTGTCTGGCACTTTTGAGCAAGAACACAGACACCCACATGTCTCCATGGTACCACGGGAGGAAGGCAGGGAGGAGTCAGGCTGCGAGGGGCGCCTAGGCCACTCCAGGGACTCGACTGCCACTCAGGATAATGGGGGTGCCACAGGTTCACGTTTGAACCTATGGGTTCACAATTGGGAGCCCTTCTGTCACCCAAGGGACATTTGCCAATGCTGGGAAACAGTTTGGTTGTCACCGCTGGGGGCAGTGGAGCAGGAGCTGTGTCGTCGGTATCTGGTGGACAGAGACCAGGGATGCTCCTAGACAGCCCCAACGTCACCAGCACCGAGGAGCCTGACACTGTCCACCCAGCCCCCCGCAGCCAGGAAGAGGCTGTCCCCTCCTCGCCCGGCGGAAGGACGGAGCCTCGGCCTCTGTGGAGAGGGAGACGGACGTGGGGTAGAGGTGGCCAGCCAGGGCAGAGCCCCCCGCAGGTGCCCGACAAGTCCACGTCCTTCCGTCCTCCAGCCCCGCTCGCGCCCCTCTCCAGCCAGCGAAGACGCCGCACCGAGCCCCCAGGCCAGCCGCGACCTCGTGGGCACCTGAGGGCAGGAGGCTGTGCAGGAGCAGAGGTGGAGGACCCGGAGCCCGCGGCCACCCTGGATGGACAGGCCGCCCATGGGAAGCCCGAAGGGGGACGGGTGGCGGGAGATGGGGCTCCAGGCAGAGAGGAGACCAGAGGCCGAGCGTGGGGGCGGGGGGCCGCGGCCCGGGCAGGGAGCAGCCGGGCCTGGTCCGGGTCCCCTGCATCCCGCGACTGGACGTGTAAGTGGGTCGTGTTAAGCCACTTGATCTGTGGAACCCGGAGGAGGTAACGAGGCCAACTGGGCTGGAACTGAGGCCCTCACCCGGCGGCACTCCTCCATGTCCCCATGCCCTCCCCCCGCCGTGAAATGGACCCGGGCCAGCACCGTGTCCATGCGAAGCCTCCTGCTGACCCCTCCCGGGTAGCCCTGGGGCGCCAAGGGCAGACGCCTCACGGGAGTCCAGGGTGTGAACTCACAGAAGGGACCCGTGCCAGGCCACTCAGGCCCACACCCTCGGCCGAGGACGCGGCCCGGCCTTCGGACTCTCACGCTGCCTTTACTTCACTTTTCCAGTCTGTTCAAAACCGAGACCCAGACCCGCACCTTCGCCGAGGCCTGCAGGGCCAGGACCCGCACCGGCCGGCTTCCGTCTCCACAGGGGTCCCCCCCCAACTCACACACACCCCGGAGCGGAGCAGAGGGACCTGCAGACGCTGCTCCGCAGGCGCCATGACTTTAAGTCAAAGGAGACACTGGAAAATAAGGGCGCACACCTGAGATCCCAGAGGCTCAGGAGGCTGAGGCCGGAGGATCACAATTTGGAGGCTCAGCAATTCGGTGAGACCCTGTCTAAAAGTCTGTGAAACACCAACAGGGCTGGGGACGGGCTCGGAGGTCTCGCACCCCTGGGTTCAACCCCGGAGCCCGGGGAACAGAAGGGTCAACCCGGAGTGTCACTCATCAGTGCACCCGGACATCACCGCGTCACCACAAAGGGGGAGACGTGCTGCCCAGTTCCCCGGGTGCGACAGGACCCCGCAGGGTGACGCCCCAGTCGTCATTAGGGAGGCAGGACCACCCTGGCCCTCGGGGCTGAGTGTGCGGGGCCTCGCTCGCCCCAAACCTGGCCCCTCCTGCTGCGAAGCCACCTGCTGAGCTGCCCTGTTTGCACCTGCCCGTCCACCTGCCCGTCCACCTGCCCGCCCACCTGCCCGCCCACCTGCCCGCCCACCTGCCCGTCCACCTGCCCGTCCACCTGCCCGTCCCATCACGGACCCTCAGCAGCTGAGGACCTTCAACACAGGCCGGACAGACACCTGGACAGGAGCCCACGGAGGCCCCAGGGGACGCAGGACCCGCAGGAGGCATCCAGAAAAGGAGGGAGGGGCCAACTCACAAGGAGACCCAAGGAACGCTCCGTTTTCTCATCGCAGGGTGGTGGTGGGGGACCTGCCTTTTCAGAGACATCGGGAAGACGGAATTCCCAGGTCGGAGGACTTCTCCACCCCGAGCCTTTGAAGTGGGTGCACTGTCCCCGTGATGCAGAAGTAGCACTGAAGCACAGAGAAGGACAGCAGCTCGCCCCAGGGTGCACAGCCTGCGCGTGGAAGGGTTCAGTCCACTCAGGAGGGCCGGCTCCTGGCTCCGTGTCACGTTCGGCCTCCCCAAGACGGGAGGGATAAAATCACTTGGGTGACAGTACGTGGGACCCAGGGGCCACCCTGTTAGTGGAGGCTGCTGGGACGATTTCCTCTTGGGAGGTCAGATCCGGATTCCTCAAGGAGGGGCTGCCTACCTCGAGGGCACGCGGCCCCGTCCAATCCCCAGCACCCACCAAGGAGGTGAAATCAGGGGACCCAGATGCCAAGATCCGCCACCCTGGAGAGGGGAGGGGAGGAGGGCCCCCAGGAGACATCCCCAGGCAGGGTCACGGCACACAGGTACAGCAGGACCTGCACGGGCCAGCCAGGCGAGCAGGGTGGAAAGGGAGGAGCCGGGCCAGCGCCAGGGCCAGCGCCAGGGCCAGGGCCAGCGCCGGGGCCGGGCCAGGAAGACCTGCACTGAATACCCCCAGGAGGACGGCCGACCCGGCTGTTTCCAAAGCCCCTGGGAACTGTGAAATCAAGACGGAGACCTTAAGGCCTCCCTGTCCCTTGGATCCAGCTGACAACAGGAGACTGGAGAATCACCATCATCCCGACTGCCCCGCAGACACCCCGTCCCCACCCGGGCACGCGCCCCCCTCTCGAGCCTTCCCTCCAGGGAGCCTCCGGGCTTGCCTGCCTCCTGACCCGAAGGTCTGCTCCAGACAGAGACCCTCACCTGCACCCCAGCCTCGCCAGGCAGCGCGGGCAGTGGGGACAGGCTGGGAGCGGGGAGTGCGGAGGGAGGGGCCACCTTGGCCGTTGGAGCAGCAGACCAGGCTGTGCAACCTCGGGAAACTCAACCTCCCTCTCTGACTCCCAGGCCCCACGTGTCGATGGACCATAGCCCCCCATCTCACAGTGGGTTTTTTTTGGGGGGGGGATTGTTTTGTGGTATTTTGGGAGTTTTTTTGAGGTGCTGGGGATCGGACCCAGGGCCTTGTGCCCGCGAGGAGGCAGCTACTCTATCAGCTGAGCCGTATCCACAGTCCCTTGTCCTGTTTTTCAATCCTGGGGGACAGGACCCTGGGGGACAGGACCCGGGGGCTCGGCCACTGAGCTGCACCCCAGCTGTTGCTCTTCGAGTCGGGGTTCCCCGAGTGGCTCAGGCTGGCCTGGAACTGGTCCCCCTGCCTCAGCCTCCCGGCTCTCGGGCTGTTCTGCAGGTGAGTCGGGAGGCGTCTGGTCCAGTGCCCGGGACCGGGCAGCCTGGGAGTTAATCATTAGCAGCAGCAGCTGCGCCAGGCGTCCACAGCCCAGGGCAGGCCCTCGCCCGCAGCCACCGAGGCCACATGGGTCCCCCGCGGCACTTCACAGGCACCCAAATCCTCACCTCAAAGCCGCCTACGGGTTCTTCTGGGCCTGAGAGTCCCCGGCCCGGCGGGCTGCACCTCCCCTGCCCAGGTGAAGGCCCCCAGCCCTGTCCCCGCGGTCACCAGGGCCGGGGTGTGAGTGCTTCCTTAGCACCCCTACATTTGCAGGGTGCGGGGACCGGCCGGGCTCTGGGGCAGGCAGCCTGTCAGCCCCAGGGCCACCAGGCCCTGATCCGGGGAACAGGGACGAAGTCTGGTCGTCTGTGCCGACCCGGGACCAGGAGGAAGCCTCGGGTGGGATCACAAGGAGACAAGCTCAAGGTGGAGGGTCCGGGCAATCCCTTCCTCGCACCGCCCAACACGGCGCCCAGCACCTCACGCCTCCCCCAGAGGTAAGCGGAGGTCAGGCCACGGGCCTAGTCACACAGGGACCCGCGGGCACCGTGGCAAACGGGGCTTCGCAGAACAAGGCCGACATCCAGCCCTTTCCCCACCCCTTCCAGATCCTGGACTGGCTCCTGACCCAGCGTCGTCTCTGGGAGCAGGCCACCAAGACCGACCGGCAGACGCGCCCACGGCACAGCGGCGGTGACTGACAGATGGCGGGACCACCCAAAGCGTGCTTCTCTCTGGCCCCTCCACGAGAGTCTGACCACCACTCAGACCACACTCACGTGGCCTCCGTGCTCTGTGAGGTCCGACAAGTCACCTAGAGACGGTCCAAGTACAGGGAAGGGTGCGCAGCTGGTGGGCGACCGTGTCCACCTGGGGGACGTGGGCATCCGGGGCCTGGGGCCTGGGGGGGGCGGTGCTGGCACGGGCTCCCTGCGGGTCTGACGGACGCCTTCCTTTCCTGCAATAGGGACTGGGGGACGTGTGACCATGGCCAACCTGTGACTTCACCCAGAGTGACGGGCGACTTCTTTCAGGGATGGATTTACTTGGGTTAAATGCGAGATAATGGATCTAAAGAGCAGAACTCAGTAGATAAGCTGCCGGGCAGGCGCTGCCGGCTGGCTCAGGCACAGCCCTGCCCCACGCTCTCCCTTCCACCTCCCACTGGAGAAGGGCACAGCCCGATGCCCACTCCTCCTGCCTCCCCTGCGGCTAGCGCTGGTCCCGAGGCGCAGTCCCAGTTAAGAAAACCTGAGGAGTCTCTAGTGCAGGCAGAGGGGCTTCCAGGAAGACTTTCGGTTCCCTAAATAAAGAGGGCCATGTGAGGCTGGCGTGGCCCTGCCTCCTTCCTGCCTTGAACCTAGATGGGCTGGTTGGTGCTACAGCAGCTATCTTGGGGCCTTGAGGAAAAGACCATGAAAATGGCAGAAACAGGCCAGAGAGCCTGCAAGCCCTGATATGTTTTTGTTTTTGTTTTTTAAAAGAAAAAGAGCACCTTCACACTCAGACCCTGGGAGCCAGCCTTTCTGTTTCTGAAGTCAACTGCAATCCTAACGGATATGAGGAAAGACACAGATGTCAAAACCGTGGGGACTGAGGTGAACCTCAGGGAAGAGCGCAGGCCCTGAGGTCCTGAGTTGGAAAACTGCCCACGCTGCTCGCTGGCCCTGTGAGTCTGGGCGAGTTTCACTGTGCCTCAGTTTCCCCATCTAAAAACAGGGATCGAAAGAGCCCAACCGTGGGCCCAAAGCAAAGTCTGCACAGAGAGGGCGTGGCATCCTCCACGACACACAGGAGCCAGCCATGTCTGTGACTTACAAAATTGAGCCCTTATCACAGTCACACGGGGAGAAGGGACAAAGCAAAGGTGGAACTGACTTAGTCGCTAGCTCTTCCAACACCTGCCCTTAAGAACTGTGTTCAGCACCCCTGTCTCAGAGCTGCTGGCGCAGCAAGAAGAGGGGAAAGGAAACTGCTCCAAGCCCTGCAGGCCAGCTCTCAGCCCCTGGCTCCCCCTTCCCTCCAAGCCACACGGGCCCCCTTGTTATGCTGGGGCTTCTGCACGTGCTCTCCATAGCCTAGAACATTCCAGCATTTGCTTTTTGCCCATGTGGCAGGAACTGCAAGCAGCCCTCCAATATCAGATCTCCCTTACCCACCAGCAATGCTAGTGGAGCGCACCTCTCCAGAAAACTACATTCCCTGGGCGGAGGCTGTGGCTCAGAGGCAGAGCTCTCGCCTAGCAAGCATGAGGCACTGGGTCATAAAAATAAAGAGTTAAAAAAAACTACATTTCCCAGCCTCCTTTGCAGCTAGATGAGACCATGTGACTAGTTACCAGCCAATGGGATGTGACTACAGACTCCTCAGGGTGCACCCTCTTCCCCTTTCCCACTGGCTGGTACATGGGGGTGGGCACAGATGGGCCAGCACCCCAAGGCAGCAGGGCAGCGAGATGGGGGAGCCTGGGTCTCAACTGTTTACAGGACAGAGAAGCCCGACCTGCTGAGGTTTTTACCTGGGAGAGCAATTCGCTTGCATCTTAGGCCCCTGTGTCTAAGTCTTCTGCCAGACGGACAGACCCAGCTTGCAATTCAGGCTCCCCACCCAACAGTCTCCCTCCTCTCCGGGACCAACCCTCCCTGCGCCCGCCAGCACCAAGTGACTCCCCTCCACGGCACGGTAGGTCCCACCTCCCACCGGCCAAGCTCAAGGAAGACGGGGACCCTGCTTGCACACCCTGGGTTCCCAGCACAGAGCCCAGTTCAAGGAGTCAGGACCCCCTCAGAGACTGTCAATGGGAGGGGGCCACCACGGGACCAACTCAGCCTGGGACACAGAGCCTCCGAGGGTCTCCATCCCACCAGGAGCACTGAGGAGGCCGGGGGGCCACCCACTCACCCAAGTCTTTCCCTCGACTTGCCAGGACCGCTCCATACCCAGAGGTTAAAAAACAAGACTCTGACCAACTGCCTCCAGGGGAAACGATTGTTAACCAAATACTTAATTAGCTTTGAGTTGACACTTCACCTTCAACTACAGGTCTGTTAAGAAACATGGGTCATAGCCAAGACACACAAGTCAATGGGAAGAAGAACGAAGAACATGCCTGAATAGGGCTCTCTGAGGCAGGAGGATCCCAAGTTCAAGGCCAGCCTCGCCAATTTAGCAAGACTGTCTCACGATAAAAAGGGTTGGGATGTAGCTCCGTGGTAGGGCATCCCTGGTCAATCCCCAGCACCTCAAATAAAATAAATTAAAATTACCAAGGGGCTGGAGGTGCTGCTCAGTGGCTGAGCGCTGGCCAAGCATGCCCGGGGCCTGGGTTTGAGCCTCAGATCTCCAAACATCAATAAAAATGCTGCCCGTTCAGCTTTCCTGGAGGAGACTGGAGATTAAAGGACCTGCCCACCAACGAGCAGAGAGTGACAATGAGGATTTCCACCTGTCACCTTCCCCTCTCCTCCCTTCTTTTACAGCATCAGAGACAAGGAGGAGGCCTGTGAGTAATCTAATTACCAGGGTGTTAAAGTTATCAGAAAGCCGCTCAGAGAAGTCACTGCCGGCTTCAGGTGGTTTGGCAACTTTCCTGAATCCTGAACGACAATAAAACCTGCAGGATGAACTTCCCCACGTTGTTTCAGAGCTGAGACCCGATGCCTGGGGTAGCCGGGGACTCCTCCAGTGCATGACTCGGCCCTGGCAGGGATACCTTGGGGCACTGGCAGAACCAACCCGAGCCATCTCCAGCCCCTGGATGAGCCAGGAAAGGATCAGGATGTCCCGGGGCTGCACCCTGCCCGCCGAGGCCTGCCTGGGCCCAGAGGCTGCAGAAGAGACACCAGAAGCCCTCACTCCCCACTGGCCGGCCATCCAGCCACCTCCTGGTGACCCCAGCTGGCATCTGCAGGGCACCTCCCAGGGGCCCCGCTCCACTGAGCTTCCTGGGGGGGGGGGTTGCCACCTCTTCTCCTCCTCAAGGTCCGGGAGACCCCCACACAATCACAGCGCACTTTACGGACCAGGAAACCCAGGCTGAACAGGCCCAGGGTGGCCTCAGGGGCCTTTGGAGAGTAACGAGGGGCTGACCCAGAGGGAAATCCTCTCTCAAGTGCCTCCTCCCACCAAGCACAAGGTGACCTGGAGGTGGGCCAGCTCTGTCCCAAGGGTGACACGGCCACCCACATCCCACCTCTGGTGGGACCAAAGTAAAGGGCGGAAGAGCCCCAAGCAAGTTCCAGCGCAGTCCTGGCCACCCCTGCTGCCAACGTCCCTGGGGAAGGGAATCAAGGAGGCCTTATCAATGTGCCCCCAGAGACACCGACCTAATAATAACCGCCAGGTCACCTCTCCCAGGGCCAACTGGCCACCGTGTCCAGCCCGCCTGCAGGGACCAGAGAACTGCCTGGCATCATCTACCCTGCCCCCACCCCCCACCCCCGTTTATTTTGGGGTTTTCTGTTGCAGGGCTGGGGCTGGGGGTGGAGCCAGGGCCTGGTGCCGCCAGGCCAGCGCTCACCACTGAGCCACACCCCAGCCCACAGCTCGTCTCAGGAACAACAGTGTGCATCCCCAGAGCCGGCCACAACTCTAGAAAACAAACAAGGCAAAGCTGCAGGGTCACCTTTTCAAAGGTCCTGAGCTCGTCCTTCCACTCCTGAGAAGGTATTCTATTGAAATAAGCCAAGGGCACCTCACCACCAGGTGCCATTACAAGTGTTTTCTTTAAAAGGAGAAGGGGGGAGGGGAGGGGGAACAACAGAGCACCCTAAATGTCAAACCACAGGTCTCAGGGAGTGAATTACAGTCCACAGATACGGGGACTGTCGCCAGGACACCTAAGGGTACAATTACAAGGGGTATGTAGAACGTGGGAAAATTATCACTGTTATTATTATTGTACCAGGGACTGAACCCAGAGGTGCTTAACCACGGAGCCACATCCCCAGCCCTCTTTTTTTTTTTTTTAATTTTGGAGACAGGACCTCACTGAGTTTGTAGGGCCTCACTGAGTTGCTAAGGCTGGCTTTCAATATGTAATCCTCCTGCCTCAGCCTCCCAGATGTCTGGGGTTCCAGATGTGCACCACCACACCCAGGCCCATTGAAAAATCCTTCCAACAGTGGGGGGAAAAAAAAAACACAAGATACGGAAGGGCACCCAAACTATAAGCGAGACTCGAATGTTAACCCGCTGACAGACACAGCCTTGGGAAAAACAGTGACAATATCCACGACAGAGGGACAAGGCCCCCAGTGCACCCCGAGAGCCTGCAAGTTAACCAGACACGACTGGCCTGTCAGACATGCCCCAGAAGGACCCAGGAGGACGCCCACAGGAAAGAAGGCACAATCCCGGGGGAGCGTGTGGAACAGCACACAGAGGGTCACTATGAGGGGCAGGCGGAGGAAAATCAGGCCTCTCTGCACTCAGCACAGCCAGAAACTGAGTCGTGTTCCGTCCTGGAAAAGATGCCGAGAAACGTGAATTTTCCACACGGGGCCATCGGGAAGGGACTCCTTTTGGAAAATAACCAGGCCACACTATTAATGAGAAAAATGTATATAACTCTGACCCAGGTACAAGGATATATATGGGGCCACAGTCCACTGGGGGAGAAAAATGGGAAAACCTATCCAAGCAATGATCCACCCACAGGCACAGAGCCCACCTATCCCGAATCTGTAGGTCAGAATACTATACAACCATGACAAAGGGTCAGGTTCTGTGTGCTCACGTGTGTGTGATGCTCAAACAGCCGAGAATGACAACAAGAATCCGTCTTGAGCTGAACCTATTCGCTGAGGGTGTAAATGTTGCAACAGTTCTAGAGAAAGGACTGACTCACGCCTGGTCCTGGAGTCCAGGAGAGACACTTGATCAGGCTTTCTTTTTTTTTTTAATATTTTTTTTTTAGTTGTAGATGGGCACAAAACCTTCATTTTATTTGTTTATTCTCATGTGGTGCTGAGGATCCATCCCAGCGCCTCGCACGTGCCAGGTGAGCACTCTCCCGCTGAGCCCCAGCCCCAGCCCCGCTCAGGCTCTTTCAATATCCCCATTCGGTCTGTCACTTTTGAGATCAGAAAACCCCAGACTCTACTAGAAAGTTTACGTGGAAAAACTCAACCGCCATGACGCCCACAGGGCACCAGGAAAGCTTCACCCCTGGTCTCTGGTCGACCTATTAAAATAATAGGTCAAAGAGGTTCAAGATTTAAGGGCACCTTTGAAACACTGAAACAAAAAACCGAAACACCCTCCTATCTGGGCTCCTGACCTAAGCCCTTTGGAATGTCAGGCTCCACTTGAGCCTCCACACACAGGAAGCAACCCGACCCGTCAATGCCCAGCCTGCTCCAGCCTGCTCGATGATCTTGATATGCCAGGAACACAATAGGTGTTTAATAATTGCTGGTGGGTCTGCCAGTGGGAGTATCACCTGCTGCAGCCACACAGCAATTAGCTCTGAAATTCCAAAACTCCCACATCCCACCACCTGGCAGCTTCCCCTGGGAGAACTTGGTCTGCCAAGTCATTTACATAGACTGGCATACATGCCTACAGCTCGCCCAGGAAGGAGCATGTATTAATGCCACCAGAAAGCTGAACAGGACCCCAACAGCCACCCAGAGGGGACGGGCGAGAACCCGGCTCAGGCGCGTAACTGAGTGTGTGGCTGATACAGAAAACGGTATTTCCTTTTCCTTTCGATTTGCGTGCACCTAACGGGGAAAGCCAATCCGCACTTAGAACAGGGACCTGCTGGGGGGGAGGGGACACACGTGGGTACACACACATCTGCGGGGTCTTTGCATAAGCTATGCTAGAGATTTTTCTAGAAGGTGGCTCCAAGAAATTACCATCATCACCAGGGGCACAGAGCAGGGAGGGGAAGTATGGCCTTGACCTTCCCTTTATCAGAGAACCTTTTTTTAGATTGACAGCAACCTCAAAAAAGTTACAGTGCGGGGCCCGGGCAGATGGGTGGGGGCCAATTGCATCCAGCTCCGTGAGGAATTTTCTAGTCCTCTGCAGAAAAGTCACTGTGACCCCTGACAGAGAAGTACCTCCTCATCTTCGTGGGCCAGGAAAACTTTCTGCATGAGAATCAAAGGCCGTGGGGAGCGGGGGAGTCCCAACCCCAGCTCACCCAGAGAGGTCCCCCGGGGTTCTCAGAGGTGAGCCACGTGGGGGAAAATACACACAGGAGCTCACTGGGCCTTTAAAAACCTGAAGTTCACTCAAACACGGATGGAGGATCAGAAGGCCCTGCCTCTGCTGGGGACCAGGCAGGGCGCCATCTTCCTGGAATTTCCAAGCCCTTCACCTGTGGGTGCTCCGGGCAAGACTGTGCTGGGCAGGCCCTGCAGATCCTTTGAAGTAAATTCCCCCCCGGGGGCCTCGGTGCCTGTGGATCCCTCTCCCATCCCCCACCCCCTGACCTTGCCTGGTGGCTCTGACACCGAGGTCTTGGGTCAGCCTAGCCCCAAGGGCCTTGGTCTGCGCTGTCTCTGCAGCCTCCACCTGATCTCAGATCCCCAGTGCAAGCCCCAGGGGAACGGGGCCTGTCTGTCCAGCCCTCTGCTGTGTCCCCAGTGTCGGGGACAGGGCCAGCACACTGTAGATGCTCAATTAATAATCATGATAATCAATGTCAATCAAAGAATGCCAAGTGGTTGTAGGAGAGAGAGAGAAGGAATCCCAGGCCTTCAGAGGCCACCCTGAAGTCCCCGCTCCTGGGGAACCCAGCTGTGGGACAAGTCTTTGCACGCGCACCACCAGCGCATGAAGACTCTCCCGAGGCCCACGGGAGGGGGTCGGGGTGCACAGAGGCCAGCTCCCAGCGAGAGGAGAGTGTCCCAGCAAATCTCAACCACTAGCTGAGCCAGTCCAGGGCCACCGCCTGGTCCTCAGAGCCAGGAGATGAATCCCACAACTAAGCCACGGGGACACTGCTGTGGAGTCTTGACTCTGTCACTGCTTGTCCTGGGCAGAGCCTCTACAGGAAGGACTCTGTCCCCACACCTCACCAAAGACAGAGGCAGGTGGAAATCCAGGCCCCAGTGGGGACAGGGCAACAGGCTGGGCTGCCCCAAGCCCCTTCTGTAGTGACCGGGGTTGAGCCTCCTGATGGGCGGGCAGCTCATTAAGGTCCCCCAGGACAGCTCCGTGAGCCAATGACACCGCGGGTCCCCAGCCTACCCCTGACTTCTCCAGGAAACGCCAGGAGCGAGGCCCCAGATGGCCCCGAACTTCCCGGGGTTCCCGCACACCAGGGGACTGCAGCTCCACCCCGAGCACACCTGGCACTGCCTGGGCCTTTCCTAGTTGTCCTGCAAGGGGCACTGTCCCTCTGTCCAGTGGGCAGCCGACCAGCCCCGGGGCCCAGGACGACTCCCACACCAGGGAGCAAGCTCCGGCAGCCAACAGGGCCAAGGTCGAGGAGCCGGCTCCTGCCGCCCTCGCGCCCACACGCCCTGTCCTCAGAGGACCGCCAGCTCTGGCCCTGGGCTCCAGCACAGCAGCCCTCCCCTCGCCCTCCCTCGGGGCAGCGG
Organism: Ictidomys tridecemlineatus; assembly: GCF_052094955.1. Lineage (NCBI taxonomy): Eukaryota > Metazoa > Chordata > Mammalia > Rodentia > Sciuridae > Ictidomys > Ictidomys tridecemlineatus. The sequence continues at coordinate 133,039,680 of NC_135486.1, forward strand.
GGCTGGGGAGGCCCTGCGGTCCTTACTGCCCCAACCCATTTCTTTAGTTCTGCAAACAACGTTCAGGCCAATTGTTTTAGGAGCCGGAGTCTGGCTGACCCTAAGACCTGAGGGTGAAAGCCAGGCCTGAGCCCCACCACGAACACCCAAGCCAGGGCCCACAGGGACACCAGGGGCCAGAGTGCAGGGCCATCGGGGCGGGGGGGGGGGGGGGTGGCCCAGGTAGAGCACCTGGTTCCATCCACAGAAACATACAAATGAAACCGTTTTTTCTTTTCCCTCTAGGTAGCCAGATGGGCCCCAGCCCGGACGCCAAAAGGCTGGGCTACAAAACAGGACACGCCCACTCAAACACTAACAGGTGCCTCCTGACCCCGAGGAGAAGCCAGAGGTCTACAGAGGCCTGTGAAACCCCAGAAATCACAACGAGTCATACCATTAAAATGAGCCAAGCCAGCGGGGGGCTAGGTCCACCCCCAGCCCGGAACAGAGCCCAGATGCTTGCTCAAGTTCACGGGCCGATGGGGCCTACTATGTGCAAGACACCCGGAAAGAGCTGGACACAACCCTGTCTGGACTCTTGCAAGACAAAGGAGAAGGAGCCTCATGTGGGAGCCCAGGGCTGAGTCTGAGCACCCACTCCAGACAGGAGAGACTGCTGCACCCCAACACCTCGGGACAGGCCCTTCGGGCTGCTCCAAAGCCATTCTAGAGCCCTAGGTCGTTTATTCAATTAACAAACATTTGCTGAGTACCCAGGAGCTGGGATCGCGGCTGTGAACCCCGGGGGTGAGGTGGACCCTTTGGTGGACGTGTAGAGAGTTAAGCACAGTGAGTAAAAACTTCAGATATGAGAAGGCCACAGAGCCATGACGTGGGGGGCAGAGAAGTGAGCACGCAGGGAAGTGGGGGGGGTGAGGAAAAAGGCCACCCAAGGCAACCTCCAAACAAGACCAGGAAGGCAGGGAGCATTCCAAGACATATGCAAAGGCCCTGAGGCAGAGCAGGTCTGGCTGCCCAGTGAGTCCTCTCCCTCTACCCTGAGGGACCTGGGAAGCCACTGCAGAGTTCTCAACAGCAGATGGACAGCATCCCTCTGGCCGCCAGGCTGAGACTGGACTGCAGAGGTGGAGGGAGAAAGAAGAACAGAGGTGAGTGTACAATCCAGCAAGTGGCCCTGGGTGGCTCAGGACAGCACGGTGGCCCAGGAGGCCTGAGAACAAGGCCGATTTGGATACATTTTGAACAACAGGCAGCGGGATCTGCTGGGGGGTCAGATATGGAAGGGACGCCGGTCGGAGGAGTCGAGGACACTGCAGCTCCTGGCCGGTGTCTAGGCGGACTCGGCCCCCCCATCACTGACATGGGGAGGGCCGGGGAGCTGAGCTGCTCTGGGGCCTGGTGAGGCAGAGGTGCCCTGAGTCACCCAGGTGGAGAGACCAGATCCCAAAAGTCCATGAGTGGGAAGGGGAATGTCACCCACCAGCATGTCCCAAAGGTGAGGTGCCCCAAAGACTGCGGCCAAGGAGCGGCCCAGTTCAGGGTCTTCTGAGGGTCCCAGCCGAATGGGCTGCTGGGCCTTCCTTCTGGGGCCCCGGGTCAGCACGCGCCCTGCCCAGCTGGGACTCCCCAGGCCGGGCCTCAGATCCAACATCCACGCAGGGGGGTGAGCAGGGGCAGGACCACACCAGTCCCGAGGTCCCCTCCCGCTCTAGCAATCACAGGGAGGGAGGGGAGCGTGGCAGGACCCGCAGGGGGAGGAGAGGGACAAGGTGGAAAGACACAGTGTGGAAGCCACCCTGCAGGGTCCCTGCAGGACGGGACCCGGCTCCTTCCAGACGGCTGGGACACCCCCAAGGGGAGGTTTTCAGGCCGGAAGGAGGCCAACTCCAAGGCCACTCGTCACCCCCAAGAGGAACTTCTAGCAGCTGCTGGGATGTCCCCACCCGGCTCAGAGCTTCCCAGAGCAGATTCCACCCCAGGACCAACTCACTCCGCCACCCAGCCCGTGCTGTGGCCAAAGTCCACCAGAGTTCCACTGGGTGGCCACCACTGCCACCCAGGGAGCGCCAACGACAGAGCAAGCAGCCACAGTGAGACAGCTTGCCCAGGGCACGCTGACCACACTCCGAATCACCACGGCTCCCTGGGGGCGACACGATTCCCCCCACAGGGGGGACCGACAGAGGCACTGTCAGGGACACAACTGGCAAAGGTCCACGAGCGTCAGCTCCAGGCCACCGAGCTACACCGGAGCTGGGCTTCTCTCCGTTCCTCTGTATTTCTCTAATTTTTCTACCCTCAGCATGAAACACCCTAGTGCACGGATTTTAAAAACTGACTTGAGAATGGCCAGGCCTGGTGTCACACGCCGGTCAGCCCAGGGGCTCTGTAGGCTGAGGCAGGGAGATCGCCAGTTCAAAGTCGGCCTCGGCAACGGAGCGAGGCCCTAAGCAACTTAGCCAGACCCTGTCTCTAAATAAAATACAAAAAAGGGCTGGGGATGGGGCTGAGTGGTTAAGGACCCCGGGTTCAATCCCCAGTACCAAACAAAGGCCTTGCCAAGGAGATACCCTAGACATTAATCCAACCATCAAACACCAGCTCCAAACCTCACCGCCACCTCCAGGGAAAAGACAAGCCAAGGACCAAAAACTCAGCCCTGTTTGTTCCTGTAGATAACTCAAGTCCTCTCCTCCCATGGGGGTGAGCCTGCGCATCTGCGGAGAGCGTGGACATTTCAGGGGCACAGAGGCAGACACCGGCCCAGGCTCCAAGACAGTCCCACATGGCCCAGCACACCCCCCGGGAGTCCCCAGGAAGGACAGAACAGGAAACAGCTCCTTCTTGGAGGCCAAGGGAACCGCCGTGATTTGCGCAGGCGCAGGCTCCACCGCTCGCTCCTTTGCTGGTCCCAGCAACCTAGGAGGTTGGGGTGTCTGTAGGCCCCATTTTACAGATGAGGGAACGGAGGCAGGGAGTGACACAGTGCCTTCTCAGGGTCACACGGGCATCTCCCAGCATGGAGCATGCACGCCACCTTGGGAGACCCAAGCCAGCCGCTCTGGATGGCACTCGACTCCTGCGACTGGCACTTCCTGAGGCCAGCCGCCCACTCGCCAACGCTGGTTCCAGGGCACCTCCAGAATCTGGGGCATCCAGCAGGTGAAGGATCCAGAGGGAGGAGGGGCAGAGGGAGTCCGCCAGGCCAAGAGGCAGGAAGGAGCAAAGGCCTCTCAGAGGTGAGGGCCCACCACCCCTGTCCCGAGGTACATTCGACCCTCTGACGATTTCTGTAGCAAAAAGTCCTCGGGAGAAACAAAACAAAACAAACAACAACTGGGTTTCTTGGATGGGCTTCTTAGTTAAGTAACCACAGGACACAGGATACCGCCAACATTAGCCATCCACTGCCAGGAACCTTCCATGAGACCCGACCTGATAGAAACTGGTCGACAGGCACCTATGTCCCCCACCTTATCGCAGGAGAAAATAAACAAGAAATACTCCAGGACTCAGCGCTAAACCAGGTCCCCTGCGGAGACCTGCATAAATATCTTGCTGCCGTTACACCTGGGTCACAGGGACCCACAGGTGTTTCTCTGTGCTCAAGAGACTCCAATGCCAACGGCCTCCAGCCCATCCCACACCAAGGGCCAGCTCTAGCCCTGGAGCAGATACATCTGCAACTCCTGTGGCTTAAAATGACATCTCAAAAGTGCACTTGATTGTTCAACCAAAATGACACCCCCCCCCCAAAGAACAAAGTCTTGCCCTGGGCCCTTGAGGGGAACTTTTCAACCCTCAGGAAAAGCCCATACAACAGGACAAGAGAGCACTTGTGGGTGCTAATCGCCATCTCCTGTGAGCCAAGGGTGTCCCCCCCCCCATTCCTAAACAAAACAAAAGATTGTGTCCAGATTTGCCCACGGTGTTTACCAATCGGGAGGCCACAGAAGAGCGCTCCTGGAACCAGGGGGCAAATCGCATTACAGTGACCCTAAAGCCCCAAGTGCTGGGGATTAAACCAAGAAAGTGGACTCTGGGAAGCCAGCTGGCTAGGGCCAGCCCTTCGCATGTCACAACACTCCCCAGGTAGGGGTAGAGCCCGCGGCATCCCCAGAGAGGAGGCTGGCCCCAGGGACCCGGGTCCTGGGCATCCTGGGGGACACCCCAACCCTGACCCCAGGGTCAAGCAGCACATGCCAGGTCAGCCTCCTTCTCCCCTGGTCTTTCTCCTGTTCCCCTAAACTTGCCGTGAGCTTAGGCAGAAAGGAAGGAAACCAGGACAAACACAAGTAACTAGAGAGAGTGACACGGAGTAAAGCAACATGGGGGGGGGGGGGAGCCCCGGCGCCACCAGTGGGAAGTTCCTTTCTACAGCCTGTGCCCTTCCCCAGCTCAGGAATGGGGGGTTGGGGGCGAAAGGGGGGCCCCCAGACCACGAGGTAGGTGGGAGGGCAAGGTAAGCCGCCCCCCTGGCCTCCCTGCCTCCATCCCCACGTCCCCTTTCCTGGAAGGTAACTGCACGCGGCGCCCCGCGCGGGGAGGCCCCCTGCTCGGCCGCCCAGCTCCCCGCGGAGCCCGTGCCCGACGCCGGGCGGCCCGAGTTCACCCCGCGGGGGGCCCGGGGCGGCGGGCGCGGGGCTGGGGACTGGGGACCGCGGGCCGCGCGTCCCGGGCCCGGCCCCCGCCCGCCGCGCCGGCCCCTCCGGGTCGTCCCCTCGTCCTCCTCCCGCGCGCGGCGGCCCAGCACGTACCCAGAACGGGTCGGAGCCGTCGGCGCTGCAGAAGCCGCGGAGCGCCATGCGGGCGGCGGCGCGGGCACCGGGCGGGCGCGGACGGGCCCGGCTGGCGGCGGCGGCGGAGGGCGGCGGCGCAGGAGCGAGCGGAGCCGCAACGCCGCCGGGTTGGCCCGCGTCACCGGGATGCGAGCGGCGCCCCGCCCCGTGCGCCTCGCCCGCGCGCCCCGCCCGCCCCGGCGCCCGCTCCCCCGGCGCGCGCGTGGGCAGCGCGGCCGGACCCCGGCGCCAGCCACGCCCGCCCCGCGCGCCGCGAGGCCCGTCATGGAAACCGGGGGTCACGTGTGCGAGCCCGGGGCCAGCGGAGCCGCCGGCTGCGTCCTGATTCGACCCTCGCCGTTACCACTTCCCCTCGGTGCAGGAAGAGAACCAGGTGCCCGGTGGCTTTGCCAGGGTCACCTGGTTCCCAGCCCGCAGGAGCCGGGCGGGCCAGCTGGCCGCAAGACGGACAGCAGGAAGTGCAGACTCCCGTCCACCGACCCCTTCCTAGTGGGGAAACTGAGGCTGGAGCGGGGGGGGGGGGGAGGGGGCGAAGTGACTTGCTCAAGGTCACCCAGTCAGCAGGCAGTGAAAGTTGGCCCCAGGACGCTGATCTCCATTGCAAACACCTGTGGCCCCCCACCTGTGGGTGAAGCACACCTGCCTTGCAGCACTCTGAATTCCACCCAGGAAATAACAGGGTTGTTTATCTTCATCCCGGAGACAATAAAACTGAGGCCCAAGGATGTGATAATAACTAGCCCAAGGCCTGGGCTCAGCAATTCACCTGAAGTCACTGTCACACTACAGCCCAGGCTGGGGCCTAAGAGTGTCCCCGTTTTGCAGACTGAGGCCCACGGAGGCAGAGTAGTTTGTCAAGGAAGTGACTAAAATGCACCTTGTAACTGAGGGGGTCTGGTTGGGGAGGGGGAAATGGATCATGGTCACATTCTGCCATGTCCCCTCCGAAGGCCTGGGAGGTGGGCCTCGGGTGATTCCAGCAAAGCCCTTCCCCTCCCCTGCCCCCTGCCCAGCTTCTATGACACACACAGAACAGCTGCAGCCAGTGAAACAGGAACCGTGTTTGCACTTGGGACCCCCTAAAGGATCTGGTCAGGGGAGGGAGAAAGGAGATCGGGTTTCTGTGGAGTTTTGTGTTGACCCAGGTCCCCCTCAGAGTGAGTTTCCTAAGAAATAATGACTTGCCGGTGACAATCCTCCCTGTGCTGTTACTACAAGGTGCATACAGTCAGCATCTATTTATTGACCCTCTAGTAAATGCCTGATGTCTTATTTTGGCTTGGGTGCTGGGGATGACACTCAGGGGCACCTTACCACTGAGTTTATTTATTTATTCTCATTTTTATTTATTGACTTTCATTTTGAGATGTGGTCTCACTAAAGTTCCTGAGGCTGGCCTCTAACCTACGATCCTCTGTCTTAGCCTCTAGAGTCTCTGGAATTACAGACATGTGCCATCCCGCCCGCCCGGTATGCCTGGTGTTTGGTTAGGAACCTTTCAAACTCTTAAAGAACTTAAAGAGTTGTGTCTTGGTTATGTTTTGGAGTATTACATAAAGCAACAGATATGTTAGTCAAATAATCGGGTAAAGAAATTGTATTTACAACTGTGGTTAAGAGCTAGGAAGAAAAAAGTGAACCTAACCGAGCCTGAAGGAGCCCTGGCGTGCTACGGGTGGAAATCAGGAAGACTTCCTGGAGGAAAGGGTTTTGGAGGTAAGTACAAGAAATGAGTCTGGGATTGTGTTCCGTGATCAAGACCAAAGGAGCTCATGGAAGAGCCAGGAAACAGAAGGTTCTTGAAGGAAACCAAGCACCACTGGCGTGACAGGAGCCCCAGAGAGGGACAGGGAAGGGTTCAGCCTGGGACAGGTGGGAGGGGCCACAGCATGCAGGATCCTGTTGGCCACTAGCCTGGGGGGGGCAATAGGGAGCTCGGAATGGATTTTAGGCAGGACGAGTGGCGAAGCTGGATTTATTTCCGTTCTCATCCTCTGTATTCATTCATTCTTTCAATACGTTTTTTTTTTTTTCAATTGGGCAATATGGGAATCCCTTCGACTCCCATTAGTCATCACAGACACGCAAAGTCAACTCCTTTGCAATAAAATCTGTGCAATTTCTACCAAAGCTAAATGTGCAACTACAGGGTGACACAGCAGTTTTCGTCCTCTCCGGGAGGGTGCTTATGTCCACCCAAACACGTCCACAAAAAAAATGTTCCAGCAGGAGTGTGTGTGTGTGAGTCTCCAAAGCCTAATATGGAGCAAGAGCAGGCAGATGGGAGAAAGCACATTTGTCACGATAACGTTCAGATGATGTTTGGGAACAGGCAAAACTAACATGTGGACTCGAGTCAGAGTGATGGTTGTCATCGGGGATGTGGACCGGGGAAGGGTGCGAGAGACCCTGCTAAGGAGATGGGGCTGGCCGATCACTTGATCTGGTAGTAATTACATAGTTCCTTTTTTTTCTTTTTTAAATTTTAGATGGACACAATTCCTCTATTTTATTTACTTATGTTATGTAGTGCCGAGGATCAAACTCGGTGCCTCAAGGTGCTAGGCGAGCGCTCTACCACTGAGCCACAATCCCCCCCACACATGGTTTTTAATATATATCTCTATATACACACATATACATATTTTTTTATTTACTCCTAAGTATTTTTAAATGCATTGAGCTGGGGAAGGTGGCTGACATCTGTAATCCCAGTGACTCAGGAGGCCGAGGCAGGAGGATCGCAAGTTCAAGGCCAGCCTTAGCAACTTAGCTGGGCCCTGTCTCAAAATGATACAAAGGGCTGGGGAGGTGGCTCGGTGGAAGAGTGGCCCTGCATTCAATCCCCTGCATCACAAAAAAAGAAAAAGGAAACATGACTACAGCGAGGCGCAGTGGCACACACCTGGAATCCCAGCTACTTGGGAGGCTGAGGAAGGAGATTCAAAAGTTTTTATTTTTTTTATTTTTTTTAAAGAGAGAGTGAGAGAGGAGAAAGAGAATTTTTAATATTTATTTTTTAGTTCTCGGCGGACACAACATCTTTGTTGGTATGTGGTGCTGGAGGATCGAACCCGGGCCGCACGCATGCCAGGCGAGCGCGCTACCGCTTGAGCCACATCCCCAGCCCAGAGAGATTCAAAAGTTTGAGGTCAGCTGAAGACCTTGTCTCAAAATTTAAAAAAAAAAATGTGGGGGTGTAGCTCAGCGGAAAAGCACTTGCCAGACACACATAAGGCTCTGGGTTCAATCCCCAGTGTCACAAAAAATGAGTAGAATGCTTTGAGTCTGACCCAAAGGTTGCACTTTGCTCTGTAAAAGGTACACCTTGATCAATTTTAGTGTGTGTGTTTATGGGGTGCTGGGGATGGAACCCGGGGCCTCGTGGGTTCTAGGCAAGCTCTCCCCCACAGAGCTACATCCCAGTCCTTTGTTTGAAATTGCCTAGCCACTACACCTGGCTTTGATTAACTTTTTTTATTTAAAAAAATGAGTAAGGTGAACGTATGTACCGCAGGCCTGCGAATGTTGGGTTCTGGGTTCGTCGCTATAGATGCAGTAGTAAACAAAACACAGGTCCCTGCCCTCCCCTGAAGGAAGAGGAGCTGGGGAGGTGGCTTGGGGACAGAGTGCTTGCCTGGCACACGTGAGGCTCTGAGACTGAGGCTCTGGGTTCCATCCCCAGCACTGCCCGAAAAAAGGAAGGGGGAGGAGGAGGAGGAGGAAGTGGATGATCGACCCAACTAATAATCACCATTTTCCAGGCACAGAAACCAGGGGATCGGTGGGAGCTGGCCACTTGTCTCAAATCCCTCAACTGGTATTCGGCAGAGGAAAAGCTCAGCCGTCCCCAGCTCAGCCACCAACACTCAGTGGCAGTGTCAGACCCCGACCCTCGAGGCTCCCAAACCGCCTCCGGAATCCCCTTCCCCCGCTCTGGGGTGCCTGTGTCCTAGTCAACACCTTCGCCCAAGAGGCTCAGGGGGGCCAAACCCGGCCACTGACCACAGAGTCACCTGGGATTACCATTCTGAGCATCCACAGCACGGTTGACTGAGAATCAGGTAAACAGCATCAAAATGAAGCCTCTTCCTGTAATCCTACCACCCCAGCTCCACGCACGCCTCCTGCCGTGCTTTCTGTTCTGTTCCTGGGACCATTTGTTTATCTGTCTGCACCCTGTGGCCTCCCCAGGCCAGACAGGGGGCTTCCAGCTAATGCCATCTCCCACCCGGACCCCGGCACACGGGGCTTCTGCAGGGTCTCCTCCTCTCCCTCCCCTCCCCACTGTAAGCAGGGACCCTCAGGGCAGCCCGGGGGATCCTCCTCTTGCAGCCAGGCCCTGGGGGCCTCCCTCCCGGGGGGGCCCTGCGTGGACAATCCCACTGGAAGTGATTCAGCAGTTTCCTCTCCTGGGGATACTCCCGGAGCCAGCGAAAGGACTCAGATGGCTGCACCCCGTGCTTAGATCAGCATGAGTCACAAGGGTCAAAAGGGGAAGCCACCCAAGTGTCCCCAGATGGGTGACGAGATAAGCAAATCATGGACGCTGCCTCCACCTGAAGAGGAAGGAGATTCTGACGCCCACTAGGATGTGGATGCACCTTGGGGACCTAGCTCTGATCCAAATGAGCCCGGCACCAGAGGACAGATACTACCTGAGTCCCCCCGATGTGAGGTTCCTGGGCTGGACGTCCTGTGAGGAGCCAGGCTGGGGTCTCGGGGGGCTGGAGGAGGGGCGGTGTGGAGTGAGTGTGCTCAGGACCCCAGACCTGCAGCTTCAAAGTGGTTAAAATGGTAAATTTGTGTTCTGCAGATTTTACCACAATTAAAATGATTTTTAAAATAATAATAATAAAAGGGACCAAAATGGAATGGTCGGACCCTCAGTGACCTGGCCTCTGCCCCTCGCGCAGGGTCGTCCTGCACCTCGTCTCCTGAGCGTGTGGCCGCCCTGTGGGTGGCTTTCAGTCCCTGAATGTGCACCAAGCTGGTCCCCACTCCAAATCTTCTCCTCTGCTGGTCCCTCTGCCTGGGACCCTCTGCTCCCAGTCTTCAGGGGGCCGGTCCTGCTTCAGCTCAATGTCACCTGGGGGGGGCAGGGAGGTGTCCCTTGTTAGCCCAGGCACAGAGTCACCATCCCCTCTGTCTTGACCCCTTCTTTATTTTCTTGATGGTACCAAATACTGTCTGAAATTGCGTCATCCGCCTGTCTCTGCTTCTGTAGTGACCCTGTCTCCTGCTGTAATGTGGATCCTGAATGTCCCCCCAAGGCCCTGTGTTGAAGGCTTGGTCCCCAGTGTTGACACTATTGGGAGGTGGTGAAGACTTTAGCGGGTGGGGCCCAGTGGAAGGAATTGAGGTCTATGGGGATGTGCCCACCCTGGAAGGCAATATGGGGACCTGTGCCCCTTCCTCTCCCTCCCCACTCCTCCTTCCTGGACACTGTGGGGTTAACAGACCTCTCCCACCATGATGTACTCCCTCACCAAAGACCCAAAGCCACAGGGCCTAGTGACTATGGGCTGAAGCCTCTGAAACCATGAGCCCAAATAAACCTTTCTTTCTCTTTAAGTTGATTCTCTCTGGTATTTTGTCACAGAGATGGAAAGCTGACCGATACATCTCCCTTCAAGAATTCAACCAACAAATATTAACTGGGGGTCAGGCAATGTTCCAGGCAGGAGTTAGTGAACTACTATGTTTATCGATAAAGTTTTATTGGAACCCAGACACGCCCATCTTTTCAGGTATTTTTTTATGGCTGCTTTCACACTACAATGGCAGAGTTGAGTGGTTGCAACAGAGAGACTGTGTGGCATGCAAAAACCTAGAAGATTTACTCTCCGGCTTTTGGCAGGGAAAGTGTGCTGACCCTTGGCCTCGGTGCCCCAGGCACCTTAGTGAACAAAAATGCTAAAATCCCCACATCGTGGAGCTGAGATTCTAGAGAGAAAGAGAAACAGATCAACATATTCACAAGAAAAATACGTACAATACTGAATGCCGAATTCCAATGATCAAATGCAGGAAGGAAACGTAAAGGAGGGAAGGGGGTCTGGGGGCCGGGGTGGGGAGGAAGGTACTTGGCACTGGGTGACCAGGGAGGACCTGTCTGAGGAGGTGGCATAGAGGCAATGAGGTGAGGGTCACGTGGCTGGGCAGGAGGATGGCCTAAGCAGAGGCTGCAGCTAACGCCAAGGACAGAGAGCCCAGGCTGAGGGAGAGCCGGGATCAGGGGTGCGGAGTGGAGGGGGGGTGTGAGGCTGACCGCTGGGCACCTCGGAGAGGGCTGGGAGGGTGTGAGCCAGGGACTGGTGTGACTTGTGCAGGACCAGCAGCTGCTGCTGGACTGGGGTGGGCACCCGAGGGTGCGGCCAGGAGCAGGGCTAAGGAAGCCCAGCGAGGATCCCAATGAACGTGGTGAGGACCAGCCCGTCGCCACGGTGGCTGGAGGTGGCTGGTTCTCAGTCGGCTTGGAGAACCAGCAGGATTGGCCGACAGACCCCACGCAGGTGTGAGAGACAGAGAGACTCCAAGGGGGTCTCCCGGACCTTGGCCCTCAAACTCTGCCGGGTCCCCACGTGCCCGGGGCTAGGTCCTCACCAAGCTGAGCGAATGAATCCAGGAATGAACGCTCAAATGGGCATCGGGCCGTGACAAAGGGAGGCCGGGGCCAGGGATGCATGTCCACATCTGGCTCTTAAAGCAGAGGGGAAGCCAAAGCGCAGGATTCCTGAACCCTCCAGGAACAAGACAAAGAGGACCTATGAGCCAGGCGGGCGTGGAGGCGCACGCCTGTCATCCCAGCGGCTGGGGAGGCTGAGGCAGGAGGATCAAGAGTTCAAAGCCAGCCTCAGAAACTTATTGAGGCGCTAAGCAACTCAGTGAGACCCCGTCTCTACATGAAATATCAAACAGGGGTGCAGGATATGGTCCAGTGGTTACGGATCTTGGGTTCCCTCCCGGATACAAGAAGAAAACACAGCGTTGGGCTGGGAGTGTGGCCCCGCGGTGGAGCTCTCACCTGGCGTCGGAGAGGCGCTGGGCTCCATCCCAACGCCGAAATCAATCAATAAATAACTTATTGTTTCAGCTCAACCAGAAAAGATCGCCAGGGTCCCACCTGGGGTCAGAGCCACCTGGGTTTATCACTCATGTCGGTTCACCCCGGAGCAGCTGTGCGTGGCGGAGAAGAGTCTGATCCGCGTGGGATTGGGAGCAGGGCCAGGGGCAGGGCAGACTCAGGTGAAGCAGGACCCTGGGTACAGGGGGTCCGAGGCCCGGAGCTCTCCGCCCCTGGAAACAAGGAGTTCCACAAATGGGAGTTCTGTACCAGGGCTGGAGTCCTAAGGGCTCCTGGGTGTCCAAGTGACTTGGATCCTCCAAGAGAGAGGGAGAGATTTCGTTGGTCCCCATAGGATTCTATTTGTTGGGGGAGAGGTGCGATTGTTTTTCTGTTTTATTTATTTATTTATTTTTTGGAATATAATGAAAGTTTTATTTCTTCATTGCATAAAAAATATGGAACGCTTCACGAATTTGCGTGTCATCCTTGCGCAGGGGCCATGCTAATCTTCTCTGTATCGTTCCAATTTTAGTATATGTGCTGCTGAAGCGAGCACTGTTTTTCTGTTTTATTCATTTTGAAAACCATGTTCCCGCTTCCTTGACTTCTCGGCTCTCCCTGTTTCCTCGCTTGGCCGCTGTTCTGTCCAATATCAGGTCCCCAGCTCTCTGCCCAGATGGAAAGCCCCTGTGCCCTGTGGCCACAGCCCTCCCCCTCCCCAGGAGGGCTCTCAGAGGGCAGAGACCACCTTTCCTTCCTGTCACTCCCCAAGGAGCTGGGAACAGAGCAGTCCAAGGGCCCACCTTCTAATCCCAGAAAACCTGGGGCTCCATGCGACGTGGGAACCAAGCCGGCTCCCGAGCGTAGCAGGAGACTTTCTCCTATGTCCGAGGATGAGACGGGGTTTTGAGAAATGCAGACCAGGCTGGGCGCAGTGGCGCACACCTGTGATCCCGGCGGCTCTGGAGGCTGAGGCAGGAGGATGGCAAGTCCAAAGCCAGCCTCGGCAACTTAGTGAGGCCTAAGCAACTCAGGGAGACCCTGTCTCTAAATAAGATTTTTTAAAAAGGGCTGGGGATGTGGCTCAGTGGTTAAGCACCTCGAGGTTCAATCCCTAATACAAAAAAAAAAAAAAAGAAAGAAAGAAATCTGGGCAAGACCGTCAACTCTATTAGTATGACCGCACTGCAGCATTTTTAAAGGAAGATATTTATGCTTTTATTTCTCTTCCCAAAGAGGAATAGACTCTCCTAACGGGGATACAGTGAACCAGGATAAGTCCGCTCACACACGCGAGACGTTCCTGGATCCTGATTTGGGGTTGCTGAGAATGTTCAGCACGTGTGTGTGTGTGTCAGAGTGGCAGAAATTCCGGGAAATCGGAGAAAACCGAAGTCAAAGGCGGCGGCCACCTTCCCGATTCCTGTGGGACACGCGTACCTACCACTTGCTTTTTTGTTTGTTTGTTTGTTCCTGGGTGGATGTCCAGGCGTGGACACCCCTGATGGCAACGTAAGTTATCCTGTCCATCACGGAGACCGGAACAACACAGGGAAAGACACCTTTCGGAAAGCGACGGAAGGGACCTTTGGCTGAAGGTTGTCTCACTCTGAAGGGGAAGGACTGGAGCCCAGAGCCCTGAGGCCTTCATTAGCTTGACCCCGCTCTTTGGAGGCAGTAGCCTCCGTGGGAGCTCGGCCTCCACCGGCTGCCGGTTCCTCCCCCTCCTCTTGGGGATGGAGGGGCTGGGTTTCCCCACACCTTCCTGCGTGGCCTAAACTGCTCCCCGTGGGGGTAGCTGGCCATCCCCCAAGGCAGGAGCAGTTCCAGTGAACGTCCCCCATGGGCAGTACTGATCCGTGGTCCCTGGGGTCAGCCACCGCCCCGCACTGCTGGGAGTGTGATGAGACTCAGGAGCACCAGGCCACCCGGCCCTTCCCGCTGGTGGTCGGTAGCAACCGCATCTTCATGTCTGGCCTCCCTCCTTGTCTGTTGGCTTGGTTTCATTTGATCTAGTTTTATTTATTTTGATTGTGAGTGTGTGGAGCTGGGAATCGAACCCGGGTCTTCCCCATGCTGAGCCAGCCCCAGCCGCTGAGCTACATCCCGTTTTCATTTTCATTTTGAGCCAGGGCCTGGCTAAGTTGCCCAGGCTGGCCTTGAACTTGCGATCTCCTGCCTCAGCCTGGGGGGGTGGGGGGGGCTGGGACGTTTCCACGGTGCCGACCCCTGGGGCCTGATCTTATCTTCAACTGCCCGTTTTTCCGACCATCTACCATTTTAGGGAACACACTTTCTCAGTGAGTCAGAAAGCAGCAGCCGGTTGTTCCAAGAAGGGGTCACCCCGTCGGTACCTTGCCCTTGCAGGGATCCTTCTGACAAATATCGTTTCCGGTTCCCTCTGTGGCTGGCCTTATCTGGGTGTGACATCCCCCTCTGAAGAACTGCCTGGTGGCTTTCACTCTGCTTGTCTGATCCTGCTTTCTTTCGCCTTCTCACAAGAAGGGGTCACCTCCTGCAGCACTGGGTGGTCTCCTGTTAAGCGCATCTTTTAATGGAGATCAGCCCCCCCCCCTGGCATTTTCTGTGACCTTTACATCTTAAGGCTCACCGGATTCAGGCAGTAACCTGAGCTCCCAGAACAGATGCCTCTGGCCCAGAGGTTTGGGTTAGTGTTTTGCGGTGCTGGGGATGGAACCCAAGGCCTCACACATGCCAGGCAGACGCTCCACCACTGAACCATGTCCCCAGCCCCTTTTTATTTCATCTTGAGACAGGATCTTGCTTTTATTTTATGCTGGTCCAGGCTGGCCTCCAACTTGAGATCTTCCTGCCTCAGCCTCCCTGAGACAGGCATGTGGGGATGCAGAGAAGAAAGACATAGCGAATCTCAAAAGAGAAGCCCCCCAGGAACTTTTGGAAACGCTGCCCTGGAAACTTTGTAATGCAAAACAAGCCACCAGGAGCACCCCCCTCCCCCCTGTCCTCGGTCCTCATGCTTGGCCACCAGAAGTACCAAGATACCAGGGCCACGTGAAAGTTCAAGGAGAAGTTGTGCATGGGTGCTCCGATCCCACCTCCATTTCAGTCCCTGGCTATGGTCCCTCTATAAACAGGATCAGCCCAGGCCAAAGGGTGGATGCTCCTTGCCCTAAAGAGGGCCCCCCTTCTCCCTAGAATTTCTCCCGGAAAAATGTGCAGTCACCCCCAAAGGCCACTCTCCTCTCTCTCCCCACCCACGTGGACACATTTGCCCTTGAATGTGGATCTGCTTCCCTAAATAATCTTCCCCTCTGTCTCTGATGGGCACAGGCTCAAATTCTTTTCCATCTCAAACCCACAGGACCCCACTTGTCTTGAGCCAAAGCACACCCCGTCTCTGGGGACTCCTCTGATGACCTCTCTCTCTCTCTCTCTCTTCTCTCTCTCTCTCTCTCTCTCTCTCTCTCTCTCTCATTTTATTTATTTATTTACTTACTTACTTATTTACTTTGGTCCTGGGAGATGAATATAGGGGTGCTGTACCCCCAGCCCTTTCTTTCTTTCTTTCTTTCTTTTTAAAATTTTGATCCGGTCTCCCTGTGTTGCTGAGGCTGGCCTCAAATTTGCATTCTCGCTGACTCAGCCTCCTGAGTCACTGGGATTGCCGGTGTGCACACCACACCCAGCTTGGTGACATCTTTTCTCAGCGTCCAACATGGGGCCCTCGTGGAAGCACCCACTTCGGCAAGTTTTCTCGTCTTTCTGCCTTGCTATGCCTTACTCTATGGTAGCACCCATATTTCCAGCCTCCCTTCCTCTGCCTCCTTCACTTGAAGAGCATGAACTCGGTCCAACTGCTGGCCGAGGGTTCCTTTGGTGAGTGGCTGGGGAATCCCCGAGCCACGTAGATTCAGGTGGTGATAAAGTGGTGGTCAACGCTGTCCTTGGGATCTGGTAAGAGTCTTGGACTCTAAAACCACCAAGGAGCTCAGTATTCTGCAAAATCCTTGCCTTTGCCTCAGACACTTCAACCCCAGGGTTACCTGTAGATTACCTGTAGATTTCTGCCTGATCTAGCAAAGACCTGCTATCTCAATCCAGCTAGAAGGTAAACTACTTGTGAGTCACCTCCCGGGCTTGTTTGAGACCAAAGAGGGAAAAAAAAAAAATCTTTTAAATTCAAGCTGTTATAAGACTTAGACACGGGCTGGGGTTGTGGTAGAGCGCTCGCCTAGCACGTGAGAGGCCCTGGGTTCGATCCTCAGCACCACATAAAAATAAAGGGATTGTGTCTAACGACAACTAAAAAAATAAATACTAAAAAAAAAAAAAAAAAGAGGCTTAGACAGTGACCTAAATCTGTAACTGAAAATAAGACACCACCTGGAAATAGATTGACTTTTATTAAAGGCTACATAACTTTATTCTATCGAGGATGCTTCCAAATCCTCTTAAAAACTCGTTCTACAAGGTCTTTGTGGCTTTTGCTGTTTTAGAGCTACAAGTTTCTGAGAGCACCAAAAATCATTTACGAATCAGGGATATTCCTCTATAACGGATGAGTCTTCTCTTTTTTCCTGAAGACCCAGAACAGAGAGTTTGTTTGTTTGTTGTTTTGTCACTGAGGATTGAACCCAAAGGTGCTTTATCACTGAGCTATGTCCACAGCCCTTTTAGTTTTTTTTTTTTGGTTTTTTTTGAGACAGGATCTCACTGCTTTGCTGAGGCTCACCTGGAACTTGCCTCCTGATTAACTGGAATTGTAGGCATGTGCCACTGAACCTGGCCTGAACAGGGGGTTCTGAGACTTACAGGAATGTCCAGAAGCAGGGATCTGCTTATCTGGGATGAGGAATCTCCTGCGACCAATAATCTGCAGAAGGTCTGAGCTGGCACCAGTCATTTAGAATCGGCTGCATCCCGGGGCAGGGATGCCTGAGACAAGCAGATTGGCAGGACAGGGCGGCCCTAAACTGTCTGACGTCAGGGGAGACTCGCTGCCTACTCAAGAGACAGTATTCTGGCTTTCCTCCCCCCCCCCCCCAGAATAACACAAGGAAACCCTAGAAGCATGAAGTGACCAAGATCCTGGGTCACTCAATGCCTATCCCTGAGACCTCACCCCGCAGGTGCATAATAAACCATCGAACTTGTTTTAGGATACAGATTGTAAAGAAAAAAAAAATTGATTTCTTCTGTAACCCACAGCTTAGGCCAGACTAGAGAAGGCAGAAGGAAAATGGACAGAGAGCGATCTATCTGGTCCCCACCCCCACTGTCTTTTAAAAACAGTGACTCAAGTGTGGTTCCCTCAACAGTTACCGAGAATAAATTCAACTGAGAATGAGGGAAATCAATGAGTCTTCCCCCTTCGAGGGTCCTAGGGAGGGAGATAAGCCACAGTGAAGGTGGACACAGATCTGCCTCGTGGAAGACAGGCGTCACCTGGACCCGTGATTCGGTGTGGGCCATGGTTGGCAGATTCCGCCCCGGCCGCGGCCAACTGTGTGGCCCTCCCCACGGCTGTGTCCTCTACCCTCTGTCACCCACCGTGTCATGTGATAGATGTCTGTGACAGCTCTGTTTTGGTTTCTGAAACTCTAAATTGGGCATGTGCTCTATTTTGTGAGCATCTGTGACTCCCTTGTCCCCTCCCTGTGGGGATCCAATACCTGGTCTATCCAAGGTGTGAAACAAATGGGCTCTGTCGAACAGAGACGCGTCACAGCCAGATCTCTGGGACAGTCCAAAGGCTGTTCTCAGGGGAAAGTTTATATCTTTGAGTGCTTACGTGGTAAAAAACAGAGAGATCCCAAATAGATAATCTAATGTTGTACCTAAAGGCCCCAGAAAAGGGATTTCAAAATTAGTAGAAGATGGGAAAGACTATCAGAGCCCAAATTCATAAAATTGAGAATTTAAAAAAAAATGCAAAAGACCAATGCGACAAAGAGTTGAAAAGATAAACGAAATTGATAAACCCTTAGCCAAACTCACCAAGAGAGAAGTTCCAAATTAGCAAAATCAGAGATGAAAAAATCAGATGTCACCCCAGATACTTCTGAAATCCAGAGAATCGTGAGAACTGGTTTGAAAATGTATACACTGATAAACCGGAAAATACAGAAGATATTGACAAATTTCTAGACACATAGGACAGACCCAAACTGAACCAGGAGGATATAGAAAACCTGAACAGACCAACATTTAGCAATGAGATTAAAGAGCCATTAAAAGTCTTCCAGAAAGGGGCTGGGATGGTAGCTCCGTGGCAGAGCACTTGCCTAGTATCATGTGTGAGGCACTTTGTTGGATCCTCAGCACCGGATAAAAATAAACAAAATGAAAATATTATGTCCATCTACAACAAAAGCCTGCCAGCAGAGGAAAGCCCAGGACCAGATGGGTTCTCAGCCAAGTTCCACCAGAACTTTAAAGAAGAATTAACCAGTCTTCCTCAAATGATTCCATGAAATAGAAAAAAAGAGGGAAGACTCACAAAAATTCATGTTATGAAGTCAGTCTAACCCTGATACCAAAATCAGATAGGGACATACCCAGGAAAGAAAAATGGCGGGCCAATATCCCTGAGGCACACAGAGGCAAAAAAATTCTTAATGAAATATGAGCAAATAGGCATTAAATTTGCATGAAGAAGATAGTACAGCAGGATCAAGTGGGTTTCACTCTGGAGATGCAACGTTGGTTCACCATGCACACGTCAAAAGACATAATTCACCACAGAAATTGAATTAAGGGCAAGAAGCACATGGTCATCTTCATGGGTATGGAAAAGGCCTTTGACAAAACCCAACACCCATCACGTTAAAAATACTGGAGAAACTAGAGAAAGAAGGAACTTGCTTCAGTATTATAAAAGCCAGACATGAGAACCCCAGGGTCGACATCATACTGAATGAAGAACAAGTGATTGCGTTTCCTCTAAAATCAAGAGCAGGATAAGGATATCCACTTTCTCCACTCCTATTAAACATAGTCCTTGAAACCCTCACCAGAGCAATCAGGCTAGAAAGAAATTAAAGGAATAGGAAGAGAAAAAAGAAGAAGTCAACTTATCTCTGTTTGCTGATGACATTATCTTGCATCTAGAAGACTCAAAAAACTCCACCAGAAGACCATTATCTAGAGCTGATAAACGGATTGAACAAAGATACATGATCAACACTTGCGAATACTTGGAACTAAATCTAACCAGGGAGGTGAAAGACCTCTATAATAAAAACTGTAGAACACGGAAGAAAGAAATTGAAGAAGACCTTAAGAATTTGCAAAGCCCTCCCATGTTCTTGGATAGGCAGAATTAATATGGTCAAAATGGCTCTACTACCAAAATATAAAGTGTTACCCGGATTCAAAGCAATCCCTATCAAAAGACGTGTAGGATTTTTTTTCACATTAAAAAAGGAAAAACAGTCCTAAAACTCATTTGGAAGAATAAGAGGCCTAGAAGAGCCAAAGTAACTTGAGCAAGAACAGCAATGCTGGAGGAATCTCAATACCTGATCCCAAAGTGTATTATAGAACCATAGTGACCAACACTGTCATAAAAATAGACATGAAGACCCGTGGGATAGAGAAGAAGACACAGAGACCAACCCACATGGTTACAGTCATCTCATTCTTGACAAAGACGCCCAAAATATGTGTTAGAGAAAAGACAGACTTTTAACAAACGGTGCTGGGAAAACCGGATATCCACATGTAGAAGAATGAAATTAGATCTCTCGCTCTCATCCTGCACAAAACTCAAAGTGGAACAAAGACTTAGCAATTAGAAACAGAAGCTTTTCAACTGCTAGAAGAAAACACCGGAGAAACACTCCAACACGTTGCTACTGCCTTCCTTAACAAGACCCCCAAAGCTCAAGGATTAAAGCCAAGAATCAATCAGTGGGATGGCACCAGATTAAAAAAAAAAGTCTTCTGAACAGCAAAGGGAATAATTAAGAGAGCCCGAAAAGAGAGCCTACAGGAAGGGAGGAAATCTTCATCCAGTACTCCTCCAACAGGGGATTGATATCCAGACTACAAAAAGCACCCAAAAAACTTGACACCAAAAACAATAAAACAAATCACCCAATTAATAAATGGGTCAAAGAACCAAACAGACATGTCTCTGAAGAAGAAATACAAATGGCCAATAAATCAATGGAAAAAAATATGCAATATCCTTGGCACTCAGAGTTGGTCTCACCCTAGTTAGAATGGCTACCGTCAAGAATCCTACGAATGATAAATCCTGGTGGGCATGGCCGGATGGGCACTGATACATGGTGGAGGAGACTGCAGATCACAACCACCACTCTGGAAAGCAACACGAAGAGTCCTCCAAAGACCGGGAAGAGGACCGCCATGTGACCCAGCGACGCCACTCCTCCGCATTTATCCAAGAGAATTAAAATCAGTCTACTCCAGTGACACAGGCACATCCATGTTTATGGCAAGCACAACTCAAAATAGCCCAAGTCCAGGGGGCCCATCCACAGAGGAACGGATGAATGTGATGGTCTGCATCCACAATGGCGTCTCACTGAGTCATAAAGAAGGATGCAATTATGGCCTTTGTTGGTAAAGGGATGGAACTGGAGACCATCATGCTCGGTGAAATTTCAAAAAGACTCAGAAAGTCAAGGGTTGATTTGTCTTCCCTCATCTGCAGAAGCTAGAGCAAAGTAAGGTGCCAGGGAAGGATGGGGTATGAGCCCACAGAAATAGAGTGGGGGGGGGCCGTGGAGAGGAGATGGAGGGGAGGGAGGAGGGATGGGAAAGGGAGAGACTGTAGAGTGGAATTGACAAAAGAATCCTAGGTGCCTGTATGAATATACCTCAGTAGATTCCACCTTCACATACATCTATAAAGCACCAAATTAAAAAATCAGTCAATCAATAGAAGGTATACCAGTAGTACAGAGGAAGAGGAACAAGGGGAGGGGGGAGGGGAGGGAAAGAGGAAGTACTGGGGACTGAGGGGGATTGTATAGGGAGCATGTGTGGTGATGTCGAAATGAGCCCCACTATCGTGCAGAAATACAAACATTTTCACCCAGCTCTGTCTCTCTCTCTCCCTTTGTCTGTCTAATAAGATGCTTTCTTTTCTACTTTTTTGGTTCAAGGGGATATCTAGCCCCCTCGGTGACTCTCTGGAAAGAAATCCAACAGGCCCTAACATGGACTTGTGCTCCAGCCACCGGAGCAGCCTCTAAAAAAACATAGTTCTAAAAGCAGGTACTGGGCCAAATTCTAATTGACAAAGCTTTGGAAAGTTGAAAGGAGGCGTTCCCAGGGTGGGTGAGCCTAGTCCCCCACCTCTGATTTGTAAAAAGCCAGGTAGGTCAAAGGGACTTGTCCACTCGATGATAGTTCTCTAAAATATGATTTTCCTAACTTATTACGTAAGAAATTTCCCTTAGTAGGGGGTCTCTTGGTTATATGGAGGTTGATTAGCTCTGGAGTCAGGAAAAAAAAATGCTAGATTTACATCATAAACCTCATCTTTCAACCTTTTGCTGGGCCTTTCTCTACAAGGTGGAAAATCTAGTTCCCAGTGACAGAGAATAGTCTAGATTTTCTACCTTGTTTCAACCAAGTCAAATCTTTGTTGCAGATTTGAGAATAAGGCTGGCTTAGGGCTATGGTCAATATAGCAACAGTCTAACCTCTTTGAAAACTGAAAATGCTAAACCTAAATGAGAGCAGTAAGATCTTTGCTTTCTGACTATTTTATGTGTGTTTGTACACAGGTATATATTGTGTGTTGTGTCTTCCTGGTGCCAAATCGGCTTACACAGCAATGAGCGCTCGTCCACTTGAGAAACACATAAAAAAAAAAAAAAGATGCCTTTTCGTTCACATGACTTCAATGAATATTTGATAAATTAGCTAATACCAATCTGTTGCTTTGAAATTATTAACACACATATCAATTTGCCTGGGTGGCTAACCGGTGATTACTATGTTTTTCCTTTGTGAAAGATGCTGAAAGTTCATTGTCCATCCTGTTTAGGAATTTTTCTATTGGAAACAATAACTTAAAATGTTAATTATGCTGGTGTGATCTTTTTTGGTTTCATGGGTAATTTAGAAATAGTTATTAAGTTGGGCAAGCAAGGTTTGATAGAAATCGGATAAACATTTATTTAAAGTGTACTTGTGGAAGAGAACATGTGAGCCATTTGTACGTTGAGTCCTAAAATACCAGTTGGTACATATAATACCAGTTGGCTTCTTAAGGTTTACAAAAGGCAACATATTTTGGATTATTTGAGGCATTTTCGTAAGTTGTCGATACGTGGGGGAAACAACTCAAGATGGCCTTTTTCCTGTGTCTGCATTAAATTAAAATATAATGTTACCAAAGATAACAAAGAATACAAAGAATATAAGCTGTGTTTTGATTTTAAAAATCCTGCAGAAAGCATAAAGTATTTTATGTTATTGAAGAAAAAGGAAGTGATTTGTCTAAATTCAGACATTTTTTTAAGGATTGTTTCGAATTGTAACATAAGGAAGGATAAAGGGCAGAAAAGAATTACCAAGCAGTTGGAAAGAAATGGCAGGAGGTTTTGAGAATGGAGACATATTTTTTGGAGAATGTTTCTAGATGAAAAAAAAAAACTATTTTATATGGTAAAGTGAGATTTATGCCCTAAAGTCCAAAAATGTGAAAAAGGGAGACAGGGCCAAAACAAGCTGTGAGCCAGATGTGGTGGCTCATCCTTTAATCCCAGCAACTGAGGCAGGAGGCTCACAAGTTCAAGGCCAGCCTCAGCAACTTAGGGAGGCCCTGTCTCAATATGGCAGTGGATGGAGCTCAGTGGTTGGACGCACCTGGGTTCCATCAACAAAACAAAGCAAGAAAGAAGAAGGAGACGAAGAAAATTAAAGGATAAGAAAACTTTTCATATATTTCTGTGTTTTGTTTTTGAGGTACTGGGCTTGAACCCAGGGGCCCTCTGCCACTGAGCTATATCCCAGCCCCTGTTTTACAGAGAGTCTTGCCAAGTTGTGGAGGCTGCCCTTGAACTTGCAATCCTGCCTTGTCCTGCCAAGTTGCTGGGATCACAGACATGTGCCACCGTGGATTTAAAAATATCATTCAAATTTTCAGCAAGTAGGTAAAAATAAGCTGTAATTGGTAAGCTGTCGATGGAGAGGTATGTTATTTTCTACACTGGGGTGGGAATTTGAATATGCTTTTTGAAAGTTAGTAAGGAGATGCTGATTGATTGATTTAAAGGCTGGCGATGTAAAATATGGAAATGTTTTGCCACTTTTTCCACAAAAAAAAAAAAAAAGGAAATCAAGAGCCGTCTTAGCCTTTCTGTTGGATTCATACTTAGATATGACGCTTTTATGCCTACTGTTCCTTAAGTAGACTCAGAAAACCTTATGTGGGAACTTTGTTTTCTTACACTCCTAACAGAATGATATTTTAAAAGGGGGCAAGGATTAACTGCAAATAAAACACTTTAAGGTTCCTCTGAAGGCCAGCCTCACCAGCCTCTCCTCTTGCCTACACCATGCTAGGGTGGCCCCCTGTAGGCTGAAATTGAGCCCATTTCAAGTTCTGTTCAAAAGGATACATTTAAAAAAAAAAAAAAAATTCCTAGCTCTTTTATTAAAAAAAGATATTTTTGGTTGCAACGAACACAATGCCTTTATTTTATTTATCTATTTTTATGCAGTGCTGATGATCGAACCCAGTGCCTCACACGTGCTAGGCCAGTGCTCTACCACTGAGCCACGACCCCAGTTCCCCTTGTGAAGCTCTTTAACAGCTGCCTGTTAGAGTTTTGCAGAAATCCACTTCTAATGGGATAACCTAAGTTCATTCAAAATAAGAAGCCATGACCCACAGGGCAGATAGGATATGAGACCAACTGCCAATATAATGCTGACTCCAATTCAGTGGAAAGGGTAACTAGAATTACAAAAGCTGTGATTAAAACCCACTGTTCCCACTCAGGACAGGTGGGACTGGCCTTCTCCTTGCTCATTAACAGAAACCCGGAGACCAAGAACCAGAAAAATGAAAGAAACAAGAAAGAGCCAACTTGCTATTTTGACCACTACCTTCCGCTATCAGCCAGTACCCAGGGAAGGACAGACAGAATGCCACTCTGCTAAGTCACCTGACCTCCCCATAGAAGGAGTTACGGTTTAGATGTGAGGTGTCCCCAAAGGAAATGATAGGAGAAAAAAATAAGAGGATCAAAGAATCATAGGAGGAAAAGTTTCAGAACTGACAGGCACGATTTTTTTTTTTTAAGAGACACATACTGAAGCATCTACATGACTATGTCATGGCTATTGTAACTTCCTCTAAAATATTTCAGCAAACTAGGACTGTGGTTATAACTTAATGTAAAAGGTCCTAGGTTACCAAAAAAAAAAAAAGAGAGAAAAAAATTTTTTTTTTCTAGCAAACCACAATGAGCCATTATTCTAGACAGACCAGAGCAACTGTAATTTTGAAAAGATAACATCAAAAACAGATGGGAGGGCTGGGGAGGTGGCTCAGCGGCACCACACTTGCCTAGCATGTGCAAGACCTCAGGTTCCAACCCAGCACACCGTGGAAAAAACAAGAAAATGGATCGAAACAAGCTCCAGATGTGGGTTCCAGGTTGTCTTCTCTCTAACCTGCCTAGCGTCTCCCTCCCACAGACTTCTCCACATGCTCCCACAGTTGACTAAAACCTCAATAATACATTACTTTTTATTAAGTAACAAGGGCCCATAATCGTTGTGCTTCCCCAGTCAAACTACAATCCACGTTCGTAGGTCATTAACCCTCGGAGGAAGGTGACTGGAGACGCTATTGCAAACATGTGCTCTCTAAAAGGACTCCCCAGACGAGGTGAATACGAGGTATTTGGAGGGAGAAATCCAAATAGAGACAGAGATTTTCTTTTCACCCATTTGTTTTGTTTGAAAAAAAAAATTCTTAATTTATGTATAGTATAACTTTTTGAATGCATGATCATGTTAAATCATAGCATGCGTGCACTTATAAAAAGAAGTTAGGATAGATGCAAAGTGTACAGTAGTATCTCATTGTGGTGGTAATTTGCATTTCCTGAGGACAAATGAAGTTGAGCACTTTTTTGTATGTTAACAGGCCAAATGAATTTTCTCCTTTTTGAAAAAGCATGTTAAGCTCTTTTGCCGTTTTTCTGTCCTCTGACCATTTTTTCTTAATAACTTCAAGGAGTTCTTTATTTGATCTAGGTATACAAATGCTTTGTCACATATGCATTGCAAATATCTTCCCCAACTCTGTTTTTTAAAATTTATTTAATTTCTTAATTATTAAAAAATAAATAAATGACAGCAGAATGCACTACATTCTTATTGCAGATATAGAGCACAATTTTTCATCTCTCTGGTTGTATATAAAGTGTGTTCACACCAATTCGTGTCTTCATACATGTACTTGGATAATGATGTCCATCACATTCCACCATCCTTGCTAACCCCTGCCCTCTCCCTTCCCCTCCCACCCCTCTGCCCTGTCTAGAGTTTGTCTATTCCTCCCATGCCCCGCCTCCCTACTTCACTATGAATCAGCCTCCTTATATCAGAGAAAACATTCAGCATTTTTTTCGGGGGGGAATGGGTAACTTCACTTAGCATTATCTTCTCCAACTCCATCCATTTACCTGCAAATGCCCTGATTTTATTCTCTTTTATTGCTGAGTAATATTCCATTGTGTATACATAGCACATTTCTTTATCCATTCATCTACGCAGGGGCATCTAGGTTGGTTCCACAGTTTAGCTATTGTGAATTGTGCTGCTATAAACATTGATGTGGCTGTGTCCCTGTAGTGTGCTGTTTTTAAGTTCTTTGAGTAGAGACCGAGGGGAGGGATCGCTGGGTCAAATGGTGGAGATTCCTTAGAATACTCTTTTTTTTTTTTTTTAACCCTATTTTGTTTAAGTTTCATTTGATGAAAACAGTTTTTAAATTTAGTTGAGCTGAACTTATCAATATACTTCCTTTTAATACTACTTGTGCACTATGTAAATTCTAGTAGCTAGAGTCCGGTCTTAAGGTAAACTTTAATATTCAGTAAAGCAAATCTTCCTTCTTTTTTCCCCGTCTTTCTTTTCCAAATGTTTCTTGGCTACTTTTGCTGCTTGCATTCCCATGCCAGTTTTGGAATCAGATCCTCAAATTCTAAAAAAAAGAAAAAGTAAAGTTTTAATTGGAATTACATTTTATCTATAAGTTGATGAAATGAGAATTAGCACCTTAAAATCGTAAATCTTCCAAATTAAAGAATATGGTATATCTTTCCATTTATTTATATCCTTTAAAATGTTTCTCAATAAAATTTTATAATATTTTCAAAGGAGTTTTTTTTTTTTTTTAACAACCTTTGTGAGTTGTCAGCTCTTTTTAGTAAAGACTCCTTAGTGTAGCAAGGAGATAAGCTTTCACTTTTTTTTTTTTTTTTTTTTGGTACTGGGGATTGAACCCAGGTTTGCTTAACCACTGAGCCACATCCTCAGCCCTTTTTTATATTTTGTTTACAGACAGGGTCTCACCAAGTTGCTAAGGCCCTCCCTAAATTGCTGAGGCTGGCCTTGAATTTGCAATCCTCCTGCCTCAGCCTCCCAAGTCGTTGGGATTACAGTCTTGTGCCACCGTGCCTGGCACTTCTAATGTTTTTAAACTGGATTTTTAAAAATTGTATGCATATATTTTTAAAATAAAAACTATTTGGGACTGGGGATGTGGCTCAAGCGGTAGCGCACTCGTCTGGCATGCGTGCGGCCTGGGTTCCATCCTCAGCACCACATACAAACAAAGATGTTGCGTCTGCCGAAAACCAAAAAAAGTAAATAAATATTTAAAAATTCTCTCTCTCTCTAAAAAAAAAAAAAAAACTACTGAGGTTTTTAATTATTCATTTAGTTATTTGTGATGCTGAGTCAAACTCAATGCCCCTCACATGCCAGGCAAATGCTCTATCACTGAGCTACAACCTCAGTCCACTGCGGAGGTTTTTGAATCAGCATTACATTATCATTGCTCACACACCAAAAACTATAAGAAGGCACATAGTAGAAAGTCTCTTTTTCACTCCTGTGCCTATCAATATATTCCCAAGCTTTCCCAATGGGTAATTGCTTGTGCAGCGCTGAGCACTTCACGTTTTTTTTTTTCAATTTTATTTTAGTTATTGATGGACTTTTATTTTATTTATTGAAATGCAGTGCTGAGAATCGAACCCAGTGCCTCACACAAGCTAGGCAAGCGCTCTCCCACTGAGCCACCACCCCAGCCCACACTTGATGTTCTTAGCATGTATTCTCTTTCTCTCCCAGGGGCCGTGTATGCAGTAATCACAGGAGCCCCGTTGCCTAAGGCCCACAATACTTGTAAATCTCATGGGAATACTTTAGTTCTCTTTAGATCAGAAGAATAGTAACCGTAACCCTGTATCATATTCATCTTTCTGCCAACACAGGCGTATGTATGATAAGAAAATATTCATCATCATCACTTCACGGAGGGCCTATCCCGACCCATGGCCCCTTCAGCATAGCAGCAGCTGGGGGCTAAGGTGGCACAAGGGAAGAAACTCAAGTCTGAGAAGTGACTTTGCCAGGTTCAAGGCCAACTAGAAAGGGTGGGAATGGGGGCGAGACCCCAAGCCTGGGAGGCCCTCAGCACTTGCTCAGGGCGTCTGAGCTCAGGGGGCTCCAGCTGGGCCCATTCATGGCTCGGGACGTGCCTGTCTGACCAGACCTGGGAAGGCTGATCCCGGAAGTAGAAGGACATCGGATACCGCCTTCAGGATACCTGGAGCGCTGTCATGCAGAAGGAGGATTAGCAGCCCTTTTATATGGACCCTGAGAACAGGGCTTGGGTGGGGGAGAGGGGTAACAGGAAGGTGGCTTTTGTCCTGGTGAAGTCAGCAATAAGATCCCTCTGGGTGTTGCTTTATTATGACCACGGGAGGCAGGGGGCTTGACCCCAGTCTCTGAGAGGGGCAGAACTCCAAACAAGGCTGTGTGGTGGAGGATGGCTGCTTAGGAGGAGCGGGGCTCAGAACTAGACCAACCTGAGTGTCCCTTTCAACACAAGGGTCTGTGGCTGCGAGTGTCAGTGGTTCTGTCGCCCGAGGCGCTGGACCCTCCCTACACCTACCTCGGATTCTTCAAACCTCAGGGAGACCCCTTGCCTCCCCGTGGTGGGAGGATAAAGAGGGATGGGGTTTTGGGAGGGATGTTTTGCAGTGTCTATTAAAAGGGGCGCTATTCCTTTCCTTTTGATTTAGCGATTCTCTGTGTAAGAATCTGTCCTGCCGCATAAGCACACAAAGGTGGTCCTCCAAGGGGGTTCATCACCAGATGTTTTACCTTTCCACCAATACACCTGCAGTCCCAGCCACTTGAGAAACCAAGGTCACTTGAGCTCCGTAGTTTGAGAAAAGCCTCCGCAACAGAGTGAGACCCCCCCTCTGAAAACAAGAACAAAAGCAAGGAAAGAAAAAGAAGAGGCTTGGGGCTGTGACTCAGTGGCAGAGCGCTTGCCTGGCATGCGTGAGGCCCTGGGTTCCATCCTCAGCACCAGGTAAAAATAAATAAAACAGGGCTGGGATGTAGCTCAAGCGGTAGCGCGCTCGCCTGGCATGCGTGCGGCCCGGGTTCGATCCTCAGCACCACATACCAACAAAGATGTTGTGTCCGCCGAGAACTGAAAAATAAAATATTAAAAATTCTCTCTCTCTCTCTCTCTCTCTCTCTCTCTCCTCTCTCACTCTTTTAAATAAATAAATAAAACAAAGGCATGCTGCCCCTCTACAACCACTAAATAAACACACAAACAAATAAAAGAACAGATGAAGTTGGGAACAACCTGGTGTCCACTGGAAGACAGGTTAGAGGAATGACGACTGGGTTGTCCCTCAGCATTCTTGGGCATTTTCAGGGTCCCCCACGGAGACCCCAATCTGCAGATGTTCAAGTCCTTTACGTGAACGATGCAGAATTGGCCCAGGATGCACTGTGCACATACTTGAATCATCTTCAGATTTCTCATAATCCCAGTCTCACGGGAACCCTATGCAAACAGTTGTCCTGTGTTGCTGGGGGGTACTCATGAGGGGGCTGTCTGCACGGGCTCCCTCCGTATTGACGCAGTTTTCCATTCAATGTTGGTTGAACAGGCGGGTGCGGAACCATGACCACCAGGGGCCAGGTGCACACAGCTGGTACCTTTCACAGCACATGAAGGAACCTGGCTCTGTCGCAGACTCCAGGGACCTGCCAGGAGCACGTGCCGCAGACCTCACTCCTGTGAATATCTCCCTAGTGGAGGTGGGAGAACATCTGGCGATAGATCAGCAGGTTTAGTGAGTAAATCTTCATGGTGGAAGGTGGTAGGGGGTGTGAAGAAAGTTTGGGGTAGGGGTGAAGAAAGAAAATGTGGGGTAGGGGTGGAGGCATTGCAATTTGGGGGAGGGAGGGTACTGGGGATGGATCTCAGGGGCACTCGACCACTGAGCCACATCCCCAGACCTATTTTTTTTTTTGTATCTTATTTAGAGACAGGGTCTCACTGAGTTGCTTAGTGCCTCACTTTTGCTGAGGTTGGCTTTGAACTCACCATCCTCCTGCCTCAGCCTCCTGAGCCACTGGAATTACAGGTGTGTGCCACGGTGCCTGGTGAGACATTGCAATTTGAAGTGAGATAGTCCAGGTCAGCTTCCCTGAGAAGGTGCCATCTGAGCAGACCCGAAGGTCACTGGTAGGACACTTAGTGTTTCCTGTGGCTCTATGTTGGAAGTCTCTGGAAGGTCACCTGTAGAGAGGGCCTAGCATCCAGCAAGCCCTGGAAGGACAGTCGCTATTGTTCATTTTAGTCCTGAACTGAGTAAGGGCTCACCGTGCCCAAGGAGGATGCCTGCAATGGAGAGTGGGGAGGTTCAGAGCTGGTAACTGTTTTATCTGCCTCCCCAGAAAGGAATTGCCAAGTCCCGCGCCCTAGCGGAAGGCTCCTGCTGGTCCTGCAGCCGCCTCTGTTACAATTCTTCCATTGCTCCCACTGGTGGAACTGCAAGGGGAGGCCCCTTAGCACGCTGGGTCCCTGATAACACCCACAGCGCCTGGCCGGGTGTGGGGCCAGGACATGGCATGGCAAGATCCCTCCCTGGAGAGGAGGATGACAGCCACATCAGGGCCTTTATTCTGAGAAAGCACCCCCGGGGAGTTTCAGAGGGGCCAGCGCTCCACTCCTTCTCCCTGACTCCAGGCCTTAGCCAGTTCCTTCCAGACATGGTTCTGACCTCTTCTCTGGGATGACTGGCCTGTACCGGGCCCTGCCCTGGCTTAGCTGTTCCCGACGTCAGACAGGAAAGTGCTTCTCCAAGGGGAGAAGAAACAGATTTCAACACCAAGCCAGGAATCAGGCAGGACCACAAGAGCAGACCCTGGAGTCTCCTCCATCGGGAATAAGAAAGGGACCAATGACATCCATTTTCCTAGGGGAGCGGTGTCCTGAGACAGAGGACACAGCAGGCTGCCAAGGGCCTATTGAGGCTGTTCTGAGAGTCCCTTTTGTCTGGGCTTTGTGACAAAGAAAAGAATTAATGGGGGGGGGATGGGAAGAATGCAGGAACTTTGATGGGGCAAAGGGGAGGGAGAGGAAAGGATGAGAGGGAGCATGGGGCAGGGAAAGATGGCGGAACGAGGTGGACGCCCTTACCCTAGGTCCACGTATGACTGCACATGTGCTGCGACTCTACATCTGGTACAACCAGAGGAATGAGGTCATGCTCCACTTATGCACAGTGAATGGAAATGCATTCTGCTGTCATCTATACCTAGTCAGAACAAATAAATAATTTTAAAAAAAGAATTAATGGTGATAGCTCATGGTCATCTATGCTTGCCCTGTGCCCAGCGGCTTATAAAGACTTAGTACTCCATGTGACCATCGTAGCCATCCCGTGAGGAAGTATATGATATGGCAACTCTAGAGTTAAGCACACAAAGGCAATGGTGGGTTATCCGTTGCCTGCGTGGGGTTGAGGGGTTTGTGAACTGCAATGACCGTGGCCACTAATGGACCACGAAGCTCTCTCTGCTGTGCAGGTGAGGAAACTGAGGCAGGAGCCGGGCGAGAGTCTGATTCCAAACCACCACAGCTGGTTATGGGTCCAGCCAGGTGGACACTGAGGCTGACCCCCGAGTGCTGGTTCTTTACCCCTCTGTTGGATCATGACTCTCTGATCCCACAAGCAACCTATGAAGATGTACTTGGTGCTTGCTCATCTGGGGACCGGAGTTTGGAGGGAAGGAGAAAAGCAGCCCTAAGCCACTGTCACTGGCCTGAGAGACAAGGGTAATTTAAGGAATTTTTAACTGAGACATAAAAACTGTACACACTGTGGTGGCACACACCTGTCATCCCAGCAGCTCGGGAGAGTGAGGCAGGAGGATTGCAAGTTCCAGGCCTGGCTGGGCAACAGAGTGAGACCCTGTCCAAAAATAAAAAAATAAGAAGGGTTGGGGATGTAGTCCAGTGGTAGAGAATCCCTGGGTTCAATCCCCAGTAGCACACTCAAAAAAAAAAAAAATCTGCATACACACGCACACACACACACACACTTTTGGGGGGGGTATATTGGGGATTGAACCCAGGGATACTCAACCACTGAGTCACATCCCCAGCCCTTTTTTCTATTTTATTTAGAGACAGGGTCTCACTGAGTTGCTTAGGGCCTTGCTAAGTTGCTGAGGCTGGCTTTGAACTCGTGATCCTCCTGCCTCAGCCTCCCAAGCTGCTGGGATGACGGGCATGCGCCACCGTCCCTAGGCATACACCCACACTCATGGAGCACTCCATGATATTTTAATTCATGTACACATTGTGTAATATTTAAATCACATTAGGTACCTCTATATCCTGCTAGGTGCCGTGCTACAAACTTGGAATCCCAGCAACTCCAGAGGCTGAGGCGGGAGTATTGCAAGTTTGAGGGAATTTAGGGAGTTCCTAGGCAATGTTGCAAAACCCTGTATCAAAATTAAAATTTTGTAAAAAGAGGGTTTGGGAAAGTAGCTGCGTGGTAAAGTGGGCCTGAGTTCAATCTCCAGTAGCCACCCACCCCCCCACCAAAAAAGATTTTATCTTATGGTTGAACAGTGTTGCTTGGTGTATATGTACCACATTTTCTTTATCCAAGAATATCCTTATCACATGGACTTATCAAGGGACTATTTATTAAATCATAGGTTCATGATTCTTAGGAGATACAAAGTAAAGTATTTAGATGTGTGTGGGGCATCGTGTGCACAACTGACTCTCCAGTGGCTCAGCAGTCATCCCATGGACTGTGTGTAAATACAATGTGAGTTCACAGGGACTGTCACAGATGGGAGGTGTCCCCCAAAAGCTCATGCGTGAGACGTGGCAGGATTTAGAGGTGAAATGAGTGGGTTATGTGAATTTTAACCGAATCAGGGCATTAATCCCCTGATAGGGATGAACTGGGTGACAGTTGTAGGGATGTTGGGAGTGGCTAGAGGAAGTGGGTCATGGGGGGGGTGTGTCTTTGGGGTTTACGTCTTGACCTTGGTCTGCAGAGTTCAGTCTCTGAGCTTCCTGGTGACATCCTGAGCTGCTTTCCTCCGCCTGACCCTTCCACCGTGGGTCACCTCAGGCCTCGTGTAACGGAGTCCACCAGCCGTTTATGGACTGAGACCTATGAAACTGTGAGCCCCCAGGTGAAATTCTCCTCCTCTACATTGTGTGTGTGTGTGTGTGTGTGTGTGTGTGTGTGTGTGTGTGTGTGTGACACAGAGAAAGAGCCCACCCAGCGTGAGGAAATGTCTAGGCTGGGGAAGGACATGGGAAAACCTTTTGCATGGTTCTTTCATTCTTCTGTATATTTAGATTATTTTTCAAAATAAAAAAATTTCAAAAAAAAAAAAGAACATGTACTTTTTTAAAAAAAAAAATCACATTGGCTTGTTGAAGGCCGTGAGAAATTCTTTGCAGTCAAAATTCTTGTTTCTCTCAACAACCAAGATTTGTTTGACCACATTTGTTTGGGCCTGAAAATCTGTTCCTTTCTTACTTGTAACTCCAGACGACACTTTGGGCGTAGACTAGGATGGCACGTGTGGGAATAAAGTAAGAATGGAAACAACATAGGCAACAGAGATAAAAATCCACAAGATTAGGTGCGGTGGCTCAAGAATCTAGGTTTTGGTCATCGGGAGGACGATGAAGCTGTAGGATAAATTCAGTCCCTCTGCACGGTGGGGGAAGTGGCCGGTGGGGGTGGCATGGAATTTTGCTTTAGATGACTTTAGACTCTCCAGTACAGGCTGTAAGCAGTCGGGCAGGCAGGCAGCTGTCAGAGTGATCTGGACATGGAGAAATAAGTCCATTTTCATTTAGGAGTCAAATAGTGTACAAGTCACGGGAATGGCCCATGTCCCCGGGAGACACACACACACAAAAGTGGTATTTGTTAGTTTTTGCTACTCATCACCCATTTCTTCCTGTTTCTGAAAATGTCACCTGCTTTATTTTGGAGAGCTACCCACTCCCTTGCTGGAATGTTCTTTTTTTTTTTTTTTAAAGAGAGCGTGAGAGGAAAGGAGGGAGAGAGAGAGGGAATTGAGAGAATTTCCAACATTTTTTATTTCTTAGTTCTCGGCGGACACAACATCTTTGTTGGTATGTGGTGCTGGGGATCGAACCCGGGCCGCACGCATGCCAGGCGAGCGCGCTACCGCTTGAGCCACATCCCCAGCCCTCTGGAATGTTTTTAATGAGGCTGTCCACCAAAATGTCCTCACTCTGCTGATCAACAGGTGGGTGTGTGAACCAACCTGGCCGATTAGATTCTCTTCCCTGAAAAATGTGAATATTGATCAAAAGGGCTGAAAATATTTGGATCCAATTCATTCCACCATTAATGCCCCGAAAAGACTATACATGCACATTTCCTATGTATCATCTTACTAAAAATGTTTAGGCTGATTCTAATCCCGAGGAAACAATGAGACAAACCCAGGTGGAATATTCTTTTAGGCATCTGAGAAAAAGCTCTTCACAAAAGCCAGTTTCATTAAAAAAAAAAAAAAAAAGAGGTGGAGAACAATTCCAATTTGAGAGAGAGAAAAGATACATTACAACCAAATCAATACATCGCCTCTACTGGATCCTGGACTGAGTAATAAAACAAAAGTTGGTTGTAAAAACAGACACCATAATTACTAGATTAAAAACTCTGAATCAACTATTTTGAAATATTCTGCACCCTACAAAGAAAAAAAATCATAATTTTGAAGAATTAATAGGCCAAATTTCCAAAACTTGATGGAAGACACGAATCTACACATCCAAGAAAAATAAAGACACTGAAGTAGGACAAACTCAAAGAGATGCACACTGAGACACACTGGAATCCATCTGTAGGGCTGAGGTTGTGGCTCAGTGGTAGAGCACTTGCCCAGCACATGGGAGACACTGGGTTCAATCCTCAACACCACATAAAAATGAATAAATAAAGGTATCGTGCCTGTCTGCAATTAAAAATTTTTAAAAAAAGAATCAATTTGGGGCTGGGGATGTGGCTCAAGCGGTAGCACGCTCGCCTGGCATGCGTGCGGCCCGGGTTCGATCCTCAGCACCGCATACAAACAAAGATGTTGTGTCCGCCGAGAACTAAAAATAAAATATTAAAAATTCTCTCTCTCTCTCTCTCTCCTCTCTCACTCTCTCTTAAAAAAAAAAAGAATCAATTTGTAGAAAGGGAAAGGCAAAGAGAGAATCCTGAACATAATAAGAGAGAAGCTACTTGTCACATATAAAAGATCCTCAATAAGAGTAAGAGTTGATATTTTAATCAGAAATCATAAAGGTCAGAAGGTAGTAGGATGATATATTTGAAGATCTGTGAGAAAAAAAATCAAATGAGGATCCCATAACTACAAAACTATCTTTACAAAAATAAAGTCAAAATTAAGATATTCCCAGAGAAAGAAAAACGGAGAGAGATCATTGCTGGTAGGGCTGACCTTCAAGAAGGGCTAAAAAGAGTCTTTCAGGCTGAAATTAAAGGTCATTAGGAAATAACTCATATCCATATGCATAAATAACACTGATAAAAAGAACTACAAAGGTAAATGTATTTGGTAACTATATCAGTATTGGTATATTTTGGTATATAATATATATATATATAGGTATATTTTTCCTTTATGATTTAAAAAACTCCATAAGACAGTAATTACAGGGCTGGGGATGTGGCTTAAGCGGTAGCACGCTCGTCTGGCATGCGTGCGACCCGGGTTCGATCCTCAGCACCACATACCAACAAAGATGTTGTGTCCGCCGAGAACTAAAAAATAAATATTAAAATTCTCTCTCTCCTCTCTCACTCTCTCTTTAAAAAAAAAAAAAGACAGTAATTACAAACTTATGTTCATGGGCACGCAGTATATAATGCAAGATGCAAACTTTTTCTTTCTTTCTTTCTTTCTTTCTTTCCCCCCAACCAGCACAAGAGATTGAACCCAGGGGCACTTTACCACTGAGTCACATCCCTAGACCTTTTTATTCTTTATGTCAAGACAGGATTTCTCTAGGTTGCTTAGGGCCTTGCTAAATTGTGAGGCTGGTCTTGAACTTGTGATCCTCCTGCCTCAGCCTCCAGAGTCACTGGGATTAGCAATTTTCAATAATAAAAAACATAATGGCGGGGCTGGGGATGTGGCTCAAGCGGTAGCGCGCTCGCCTAGCATGCGTGCGGCCCGGGTTCGATCCTCAGCAGCACCACATACCAACAAAGATGTTGTGTCCGCCAAGAACTAAGAAAAAATAAATAAATGTTAAAATTCTCTCTCTCTCTCTGTCCCCCTCTCTCTCTCACTCTCTCTTTAAAAAAAAAAAAAAAAAAAAAAAAAAAAAAAAAATTCTATCATTTAAAAAAAAAAAAAAAAAAAAAAAAAAAAAAAAAAACATAATGGCAATCATGGAGCTTAATTGGAGTAAAATGTTTGCATGCTATTGAAGTTAAGCTCATGTTAATTTGAATGAGATTGCATAAATTAAGATACTGGAGAAAACACAACCTTTTTACCAAATGGCTCTGGGAAAACTAGATATTCATATGTAGAAGAAGATGGTTATTAAATCCCTGTCACTCACCTTGTGTAGAAATCAATTAAAATGGATCAGAGACCTCAGTATAAGACCTGAAACATTAAAATTGCTAGAAGAAAGCATACAGGAAAGACCTTGAGATATGGGTACAAGGAACAACAAATATCTTGAGGGCCGGAGTTGTGGCTCAGTGGTACAGTACTTGCTTAGCATGTGTAAGGCACTGGGTTGGATCCCTGGCACCACATAAAAATACACAAATAGTGGCTGAGGCTGTAGCTCAGTGGTAAAGTGCTTGCCTCCAAGGCACTGGGTTTGATCCCTGGCACCAGATAAAAATAAACAAAGAGTGGCTGAGGCTGTATGTAGCTCAGTGGTAAAGTGCTTGCCTCACATGTGTGAGGCACTGGGTTCAATCCTCAGAACCATATAAAAAAATTAGTAAAGACACTGTGTGTTTATCTACAACTAAATAAATATTTTTTTAAGAGAGAGTGAGAGAGGAGAGAGAGAGAGGGAGAGAGAATTTTTGATATTTATTTTTTAGCTCTCGGCAGACACAACATCTTTGTTGGTATGTGGTGCTGAGGATCGAACCCGGGCCGCACGCATGCCAGGCGAGCGCGCTACCGCTTGAGCCACATCCCCAGCCCTAAATAAATATTTTTTAAAAATCAAATAAATAAAATAAAGGTATTGTGTCCATCTACAATTAACATAAAAAATAAAAAAAACTTGAGATTCCTGTCTCACCCCAGTCAAAGAGCAATTATCAAAAATATGAATAACAATAAATGGTGGTGAGAAGAGGAGGAAGGAGTCCTAAATTCTGTTGGTGGGAATGTAAATTCGTGCAGCCACTGTAGAAATCACTATGGAGGTGCCTTAAAAATTGAAAACTAGAACTACCATATGACCCAGCTGTACTACTCCAAGTCGACATACTATAGAGATACCATGTTTATCACAGCACAATCCTCAGCAGCCAAGTTATAAAATCAGCCTTGGTATCTACCACATAAACAAAATGCTACATATATACACAATGGAGCATTACTCAGCTAAAAAGAAGAACAAAATCATGTTATTTGCAGAAAAATAGATGGAACTTGAGATCATCGTGAAAGAAGCCAGACTCAGGAAAAGAGTATCACAAGTCTTCTTTCATATGTGGAATCTGGAAGAAACAAACAAAAATCACATTAATGTAGTAGGGAGGCCATTCATGAAGAGGAAGAGGAACATGGGGGAGGAAAATAGTAGATAATGGGGGTGGAAATGGTCAAGATATGTTATACAAATGTATGAATATGCCATAACAAAAACTTCTATTCTGCATAGATAACATGCACTAATAAAAATAGGTAGATAAATGTGTATTTGATGAATAAAACATGTTAACTGTAATCCCCAGGGCAAAAACCACTAAGAAAACTGAAAAATATATAGTAAAATACATGCCAAGGGAATCAAAATGGTACCCTAGACAATATTTAACCCAAAATAAAGCAGTTAATAAGGAAATTGAAGAACAAAAAGCATTACACATAGAAGACAAATAGCAAACTAGCAGAAGTAAATTCTTATTCATCGGCAATCACATTAAATGTAAATGAATTAAACTCTCCAAGTAAGGGGCAGAGACTAGCAAAATAGAAAAAAAATAATAGCATAAGCCAACTACAATCGTCTCTGAATATCTTTGAGGGATTGGTTCCAGGACCCTGCAGATACCAAAATCTGAGAATATGTATGTATAATTTAAATCATCTTTAGATTGCTTACAATACCTAATAAAATGTAAATGCTATGTAAGTAGTAGTTATATAGTATTGTTTAGGGAATAGTGAACAAAAAAATGTCTCTGTGTGTGTTCAGTACAGATACAACCATCATAATCCTAACTACACAGTACATGAATGAAATGCAAGGTGAGAAATGCCCCGACAGTGCATGCTAGAGAGGAACTGAGGCCTCAGGAGATGTGGAGGCCACCACACAGCTAAAGGTTGCTTCATTTGCATGGACACAGGGTAGTGTTTGACATGCAGCCAATTCAAGTTTTGCATTTTGGAATTTCCTGGTGTATTTTTCTCAGATATGTTCATATTGACATATTTGATTATATCTTACCCTATTGACAGCTGATTATATCTGCTAATGCAGGACCCGCATTAAAGGTTTATCAACAGGATTACAAAATTGATACACTTTAACTAGATTTTTGGCCAAGGAAAAAATGGAGAAGACCCAAATTACTATGATAAAATATGAAAGAGGACCACCACCCATACCTAAATAAAAGAGATGATAAAAAATGCTATAAAACGTCAAAAATCAGATAACCTGGAAGAAATGGACAAATTCCTAAAAGCACATAAACCTACCAAGAGTAACTTGAGAAAAAAAAATAGAAAATCTGAATAGATCTTCTATTTTTAGTAACAATAGGGAAATTAGTAACAATAGGGAAATTGTTAGTAACAATAGGGAAATTCCAATAGGGGTTGGGGTTGGTGCTCAATGGTAGAGCGCTTGCCTTGCAGGTGTGAGGCACTGGGTTGGATCCTCAGCACCACGTACGAATAAATAAATAAAGGTATTGTGTCCATCTACAACTAAAAAAAAATTTTATTTCAATTAAAAAAAAAACAGGGCTGGGGATGTAGCTCAAGAGGTAGCACGCTCGCCTGGCATGCGGGTTCGATCCTCAGCACCACATACAAGCAAAGATGTTGTGCCCGCCAATAACTAAAAAATAAACATTAAAAAAGTTCTCTCTCTCTCTCTCTCTCTCCTTCTTTCTTTAAAAAAATAAAAAAATAAAAATAAATTTAAAAAAAAAAACAAGTTCAGGACCTGGTACTTCATTGGCAAATTCAACTGGGCATTTTAATAATAGCATTATGGTTTGGACCTAAAGTTTCCCCCAAAGCCATGTGCTGAAGGGTTGATGGACCATCTGTGGAGCTATTGGGAGGCGGGGCCTGTTGGAAGAGGCGGGTCACTGGGGCCATAGCCTTGGGGGCTATATCTTGCCCCTTGCCCTACCTCTCTCTCCTTCCTGGCCACCATGGGCTAAGCAGATTTACTCCACCTCGCGTTCCCCTGCCATAAAGTTCTGCCGCGCCAAAGCCCCGAAGTCACATGGTCAAGTGACCGTGAACTGAAATCTCTGAAACTGCAAGCCAAAGTGAATCTTTATTCCCTAAACTTGACATTCTCCCGTATTTTGTCACAGAGATGGAAAGCGGAACTAACACAATGAGCACCGATTCCTACTTAATTCTCCTCCAAAACAGAAGAGGAGGCGATCCTTCCTAACCCATCCCACCAGGGCAGCGTTACCCTGACACCAAATCCAGACAGACTTAACAATAAAACTATAGACCATGTCCTTTATGAATATAGAGACACACACACACACACACAAAAATACTAGCAAATCGAATCCAGCAGCATATAAACAGATTGTGCATCATGATTCGATTTAGATTTATCCAGGGAATGCAAAGGTGCTCTCATATAAGAAATTCAGCAAATCTATTTCCAGAGACAGAGAGAGCCGATGGGATATGGGAGGGGATTTATTAGGGGGGTCGGCTCCTATCACCACAGAGGCTGAGGAGACTCGCAATCCGCCGTGGGCAAGCTGAAGATGCAGAGACCGTAGTTGGGTGGCTCAGCCCAAGACTGGAAGGCTCAGATCAGGAAGCCCCCAGGTGCCAACCCCCATCTGAGACTGAAGAGGCACAGGTCCCCAGAGGTGAGTATGGAGGTGCAAGTCCCCAAACCCAAAGAACTTAAAGTTCTGATGTCCAAGGGCAAGAGAGGGGAGTCTTGCTCTGGAAGCGCAAGACAGAGAGACGGAGCCTCTTCCTTTTCCATGGGGGTGGGCAGTGGTTGGATGGGCCCACCCACATTGAGGGTGGAGTAAATAGGTACCCAAAGGAAATTTAGTGTGCTATATGCAGAAGAATGGATTCTGAAAGCTGTTGTGGCCTGGATACAGCTTGAAGGTCCTCATTATGGTGATCCTGCCACATCCCAGATGGGGCTTCGGGCATGGTTAGAGCTCACCAGGGCACTGCCCTTGGAAGGGGTTAATGGAGTCTTGTAGGACCTCTGTTAGTTCCTGTGAGAGTGAGTTGTTAGAAAAGAGCAAGACCAGCCTCCCTCTGGCTTCCTGTCTCACTATGTGATCTCTCCCTCCCACAGGTGCTCCTGCCATTTTGTTGCCACCACCAGGGGAATGAACATCTTGGACTTTCAGCCTCCAAAACTGTGAGCTAAAAACAAACAAACAAACAAACAAAAAAAAAACAACTCTTTTCTTTATACATTACCATCTTCAGGTATCTTGTCATAGCAATGGAAAACAGGCTGACAAAAGCTGAGTGGAAATAACAGACAGGTCCTGCATGAACACCTTCAGATTCATGTTGTGCCTGTCCCTGGAGTCTGACCTCCCTTCCCTAAATGTCCTTATTGTCCCTCCTGTGATAGTCCATGTTCCTGGAATGTTCTTTTTTCACTGCGCCTAGTCACTACACCTTCTTATCTCTCAGCTGCCGGCTCCACATTCACTTCCTCAGGGCAACTGTAGCAGCTGTCCTTTCAAAATATGGCCACAGTTGTTCCTCTTCCAGGGAGATCTGGTTACTCCTTCCCTTAAGAAGTGTGGTCTGGGGCTGAGGATGTGGCTCAAGCGGTAGCGCGCTCGCCTGGCATGCGTGCGGCCCGGGTTCGATCCTCAGCACCACATACCAACAAAGATGTTGTGTCCGCCGAGAACTAAAAAATAAATATTAAAAATTCTCAAAAAAAAAAAGAAGTGTGGTCTGTATTCCCTTCCCTTGAATCCAGGTGAGCTTGAGGGTGTTACTGTGGAAGTGACACTGTATGACCTTTGAAGGTAGGTCATGAACAGTGAAAAGCTTCTGCCTGGTTGTCTTGGGACACTCCCTCTTGGAACCCAGCCACCATGCTGTAAGGAAGCTCAAGCAGCCCAGGGAGTGCCCCCGAGAGCAAATGGGGTTCCTGCCCTAGGCCTGGCTGAGTTCCCAACTGACAGCTGGTATCCACTCGTCAGCTGTGAGATCAAGCCATCCACAAAGTGGGTTCTGTAGAACCTCAGCAACCTTGTGCTCAGTGACATGAGCCAGACACCCAAGGCCATGACCAATATGCCTCCTTTTATAAGAAATATCCAGGGTAGGCAAACCTAGGAGACTAGTAGACTATAGATTGGTGGTTGCCAGAGGCTGGAGGGAGGAAAAGCAACAGCGAATGGTCCAGAGTTTCTTTTTAGGGAAATGAAAAAGTTCTGGAATCCAGTAATTATGGTTATAGCACCTTGTGAATAGACTAAAAACCACTGAGTTGCACAGTTTCAATTTTATAATATGTGAATTTTTATTATCTCTGTTTTTTTTTTAAATAAAAGTGGGTCCTCCAATCCCTGTCAACTGTCATAGCTGATGCCCATCTTGTGTGGCACACAGACTTGCTGCCCAGGCTGCATTCTGCCCAAATGGCAGATTTTGGGGGAAACAAACAATGGTGTTGTTTGAAGCCTCAAAGTTTTGGGGGATGGTTGGTTACAAAGACCTGGGTAAGGTTGCAGAAGCCTTTCCTAACCACATACTGGTCTGGATCAGGGCCCCTGTCTTCCCCTGTCTCTGTATTTTTTATTATAACATCTATCTTATTTGCAATTTGATCTATATTTGATCAGCTGCTGTCTTTCCCATTGGAGAGTGAGCTCTGGGTGGGCAGGGACCTGACTATTCGCTGCAGTGCTCTTAGTGACGACGGTTATACTCAGTACCTAATAGATGCTCAACAAACATCTACAATGAGTGAATGGAGGATTCACATGAGGAGAGATGCCAGGCTAAAGTCGAGGGGTCACAGGGTCTTCCTGGTTGAGTAGGTTTGATGGGTGAGCAGGAGGATGGAGACGAGGTTGGGGATTCACGGAGAATGGAAGCTTCTGGAAAGACTAGAGAGGAAGGATAAGGAAATTAACAAGAGAAAACTGGAGCATAAATGGACTCTTCCACACTGAATCCAGCTTGGCCTCCCAGAAACAGCGATAGAGATGGAGGAGGTGTGCGTTGGGCTGGACTAGGGCCTGCCGAGGGGAGACTGGGGGAGGAGGAAGCCATTTATTTGTGTTTGCTATGTCCTGGGCCCGGTACTGAGTTCTCTGCATGCATTAGCTAATCTGAAGTTGCATCATCATCCCAGGAAGTGGATGCAGAAATCAAGACTCCCTGGTAGAGCAATTTAGCCAAAGGACACCACTAGCCAAGATTCCCACCCAGTTCCACATGATTGCAGAACTTGTACCCATCACCAGGATCCTGCAGGGGGCGGGTTCCAGGTCTTTGGGTTCAGACTGTGTTTCTAAGAGTGCTGTCCAAAGCCAGTGACGCAGGGAGGTTCCAGGAGGGGACTCAGATGTCACCTCATCTGTCTGGGCTCTAGGTTGGCTGTGCCACAGATCACTGGTATGGCCTTAAGCAAGGTCTTTAACTCTTCTCCAGTTCAGTTTTATGGTTTTATTTTTCCCACAGTGATCGAAGATCAGAAGAGCCAGGGAAATCCTAATTGGGACAAAGGCTACATCAGCTTTCCCCTACATTCTTTTCCAGCCTGAGAGCCGAGCCTTCTTATTCTAGGGATCGGTGAGCTCATGACAGCCATACGTCAGAGATTTTCCTGGTGTAGCTGGACTACCAGTTATTCTGTGCGCCTGCCTGGCCAGTTGGAACTGAAAGACCTTCAACCTGAGTCTGGCCTGGTCTTTTCCAGGTGTCTGACCTTGGGCAGGTCACGTTCTTCACTTTCACATCAAGATAACAACAGGACCCGGCTCTCGGCTCTCCCAAGAATTCAATGGAATGATGTAGGTTTCCTACAGGTGCTCCTTCAACATGGACGGCACCCCTGTTCTTAAAGTCTGTGCGCAGGGCAACAATACCGGAAAGAAAGACAGTTGCTGTTTTTCCTCCTTAATAAATCCAGAAAGAATTTGAAATCCTCCGGGATTCGGACGGATCCCTCTGAGTCAGCAGTATAGCTGGGTTGCCATGGTCTCGGGGGCTGTGCATGGCTGACGTGTAAGCATGTCGCATTTCAGAATTTGTCTCGGCTTGCCAGGTGAGCAGAACCCATTCCACAGGCAGCCATCTCCAGTCTGTCAAATTCCATGTCACCGTGGCTCCCACGAACAGACTGGTCTCCGACTGAATCTTGGTAGGGGACGTGGCCCTCTTTGGCCTTAAGGACATTTAACCGGCAACTTTTTCCAGCTGGTTTCCTCTGACAATACTCGTTTCAGCAAGATTACCTCAAAAATTCCTTCATCTTTAATCTTCTTAGTGAACAAAGCGTTGGATGAAATGAATGCTCATGTCTCTGAAAATGGCCTGCTGAATGCGGTCTGAGAATGTCGTTTAACCGGGGGAACCAGCCGACATGAGTATCCACTTATATTTACTTATAAATCAATAGAAGTAAATACAATCCACTTTAAAATTTCCCACGGGACCAGGGTTAGATGGGAGAATTGGAACACGCCACAGCCTAGGACATGGGGTCTCTGATCCCGATGGATTCCGGGCTGGTGTCTAGGCAGCAGTGCTGGGCTCAAATCCCACCTCGGCCTGCCCCGGCCTCCTTGCTTTGGGCCAGTGGCTGTCTTCTCTGGGCGTCCATTTCATCTGGGAGGTGAGCTGTCCTACAGGGCTTTGTTCACTCATTCTGCAAATATTTGTTCTACCAGAGGTAGTAGAGATGCAAAGCAGCCAGTGCGGGCAGCTATCTGGAAACAAAGAATGGTGGCCACGCCTAGGGTGCTGGGCAGGGTGGGGATGGAGCCAGCCCAGAGGGTGCCTTGGCTCCAGGTGCACCCTGGGCACGCCCTCTGGCCTGGCATTGCTGCGGCATGACTCACCCCTGCACACCTCGGGAAGTGGAGCCCGCACGGGACCTGTCACTGCTCCATGGGATCCTGGCCCAGGTTCGGGGAGAGACCCAGGGGGAGATGGGGGAGCAGAGGCTTCCACACCTGGAGGAGACGCAGCTTATCACCACCCCAGGCTCCCCCTCAGGCAGCTCTGAAGTTGAGGTCACCCTTAGAATTAAGGGGACCGAAACTTTATACCCCAACAGGTACCAGGCTCCGAAGGCAGCCTGGCCTCAAGGGAGGCCGTGACCTTGAGCCTGGGGGAGGGCAACTGCGGTGCATCTGTACGTGAAGCTTCCTTTAGCCTTTCCCCAAACAGATCTGACAAGAGCCTCATCTATCCAGGGGAGTGAAG
The DNA here is from genome assembly GCF_052094955.1 of Ictidomys tridecemlineatus. Taxonomy (NCBI): domain Eukaryota; kingdom Metazoa; phylum Chordata; class Mammalia; order Rodentia; family Sciuridae; genus Ictidomys; species Ictidomys tridecemlineatus. The sequence continues at coordinate 133,084,023 of NC_135486.1, forward strand.
ATGGGGTGGAAATCACCCAGGGCAGGAAGAGCTTAGAGGCTGAGGGAAGGGCCCCGTGAGAGAAGAGGAGGGGAGGGGAGGGGAGGGGAAGGAGGAAGAAGACAGAGAGGAGGAAGAAGAGGAAAAAGAAGGAGGGGGAGAAGAAAGAAGGAGATACAGAAGGAGAGAGAGAGGGAGAGAGAGAGGGAGGAGGACCGTGTCTCTTGGGAGTAACTAGCAAGGTTCCCTGAATGTGGGGTGGAGCAGTAGTAGTTAGCCATTTACTCCCAAGTGACTCAAGTCACTCACAAAGAGAGTGACTCTGAAGCTCACTCTCTTTGTGACACAGGGGTGGTCCCCACCTGGCTCAGGTGCTTTTCAGATGATAAGAAAGAAAACACACACACACACACACACACACACACACACACACAACTCAAGAGCTCTTTAAATGTCCATTTTTATTATTATTACTGGTATTGTTCAGAAAATAATGGCTGATTCTTTAATCTTGTACCCCTTTCCTGGAAAAATTTATGGAAGAATTATTCGGGAGTTGGCAAATTTTTCTACAAAGTGCCAGATCAAACACTTTTAAGCTTCTGAGCTTTCTGGCAACTTCTTGACTTTCTTGCATCCTGGATGGAAGATGCTGGAGACATTGTATTAAAAAAAAAAAGAAAGAAAGAGCTCAGCAGTGTTCTAACAAGACTGTGATTACAGAAAGAGGTGTGATAGTATTGGCAAGGATCTGGAGGAAATCTCCAATAGATAAAGAGGGTCAACTGCAAGTTAAAGCGATTAGCCTAGTGTGGTTTAATCCAAAAGGCAAGCCCAGCGCAGTGATGCACACCTGTAATCCTAGTGACTCTGGAGGCTGAGGCAGGAGGATCACAAGCTCAAGGCCAGCCTCTGCGATCAAGCCAACAGGCAGATCCTGAGACATGGACACTGGAGTGGGGGGGACTGTGTAGAGTGAAATGAGGCTGGGGGCAAACTAAGTGCTTGAGCTGGGAGCCGCTGTGGTTCAGTCCTGTGGAAACCCCTTTGGGACTATGTAGAGCATGACTCAGAAACGCCCACTGCAGACGTGGACTCTCACTGACTGGTCAAGGGAGGTGTTGCTCCCTCCCATTTCCAGAAGTGAGAGCTTGCCACCTGGCAGAAGGCCTCCTGGGGCAGTTGGACCAGAGGAGTTAGCAATAGTCCCGATATTCCCGGCTGACCAGAGTCTGTGCTGCTGGGCTGCTCCTGCACCAGGCCCATAGTGAGGCCTGCACGTCATTAACAATGTAAATCAACATGGGTCCCTGGACCAAAGTAAGTCCATCTTAACCACTAGCCCTTGATCACCCACCCCTCCACGCTCTCCTATTTATCTTTTCAGGTCTATCCTGGATATAGGCAAACACATTTCTCCTTTCTGTAAACCACTGGTGCATACTGCACAAAATCCACTCGATGGTGATGATATTGATGATGATGATGATGATGATGATGATTTTTGGTACTAGGAATTGAACCCAGAGGTGCTTAACCACTGAGCCACATCCCCAGCCCTTTTAAATATCTTGTTTGTAGACAGGGTCTCGCTGAGTTGCTTAGGGCTTTGCTAAGTTGCTGAGGCTGGCTTTGAACTCGAGATCCCCCCCTGCCTCAGCCTCCCGAGCTGCTGGGATGACAGGTGTGTGCCACAGCGCTTGGCTGGAAAAATTATGGAAGAATTATTCAGGCAGGAGTTGGCAAATTTTTCTTCAAAGTGCCAGATCAAACACTTTTAAGCTTCTGAGCTTTCTGGCCACTTCTTGACTTTCTTGCATCCTGGGTAGAAGATGCCAGAGACATTGTATTAAAAAAAAAAAAAAAAAGAGAGAGAGAGAGAGAGCTCAGCTGTGTTCTAACAAGACTGTGATTACAGAAAGAGGTGTGAGTCCCATCTGCCAACATCGAACTTAGCCTGTTCATTTGAGAAGACATTTGAGGTCTTGGATTGTGGTTTTTAATACGTCTGTGCATGCATCTTGATGTAATTGTGAATGTGGATGTTTAGGAGCCAGTCTTTGGGAGAAAGGCCTAGGACTCCTCTTGTGGCTGCACTGTCATTTATTTACACAGTCCCTGCCCTGATGATAGCAATATTTCCAGTATTCCTCAAAAAGTCAGGTGGAGGGAGGTATACCTGGAGTAAAGATCATCCTTTCAAGTGTACAGTGTTACTTTGGCAAACATGCCCAAGGCTGTAATTCTAATCAAGATACAGAGCAGCTCCATCACCTCAGAGAGTGTCCTAGTGCATCATGGGAAGCCATCCCCTGGGTCCTCCTGAGCACCTGGTACCCAGGGATCTGCTTTCTGTCCCTGTGTTTGCCTTTTCAGGCATGTCACACAGGATGCAGCCTTTGGAACCTGGTTTCTTTCACTGAGCACAGTGGGTGTGAGACTCAGCCATGCTGAGGCTCAGGAACATGGTTGGTTCCTTTTTATTACCAAGGGATACTCTGTAGTGCAGACCCACCACAGTCTGTTTATTCACTCACCAGTCATAAGGCATTGGGTCATTTTCAGTTTAGGGCAATTACGAATGAATCTGCTCTTATTAGTTCCTGGCTTCTGTGTGGACTTCAGTTTCTGCATCTTGGGTCAACGCCTGGGGTTGGGATTACAAGGGCTACATAAATGCACGTATGACTTAATAGGCAATCACCAAGCAATTTCCCAAAGTGACTGCAACTTGGTTCTCCCTCCAGCCATATGGCGTGCTTGACAGCATTTAGCATCGCCAGTTCTTGTGTTAGCCTTACCGAGAGTTGTACGCAGTTTTGTACTACAATAAACAGTGCTGATCACTGTTTATGTACCTATGTCCTTAGACATGTATCCTTTACTATTAGGTGTGAGTATTCTGCAAGGTACATTCTTAGAATCAGAACTGATGGGGGAAAGGGTATGAAAGGCTGATTTGATATTGCCAAACAGCCTCTGGATGGTGGCGCCAATTTGCCCGCCCACCCATTCCCTACGGCAGTGCCTGTCTTAACCACATCCTTGCCGGCAGCGTTTTACTCAATTCAAGTTTTGATTTAATTATTTTAAAGAGATGGGGGGGGGGTGGTGTCTCTCTTTGTTGTCTAGGCTGGCCCTGAATACCTATGCTCAATCGATCCTCTTCTCCTCCTTTCTCAGCCTCCCAAGTAGCTGGGACTATAGGTGCCTGCCCCCACCTCCAGCAAGTGCGTATTTTTGAAGAAAATTATACTCAAGACAATTGCAGAGTAAGTGTGAACTTTGGAGGGGTTTAGGGAGTACTTAAAGTAAAGCTTCTGGAGCAGGACCTGCTGATTAATGATCAATGGCACTACTAATCAGTCACAGTGTTCTTTGCCTCAATATATTCAGTAGGGCTTCTTTCTGAAGAGCTCAAACTTCACCAAAGGAATTTAGTTGATCCTCATAATAAATCTCCTGAGATGGTGAGCAGGCATGTAGGCAGTGTGGTGCTGCAGAGTAGGGAGACCTGACGGGAAGGAACTTTCAGAGGTTCCAGAACAGATCTGTGTCCCACAGGGTCCAAAATGAATCTGTCGGGGCTGGGGCTGTGGCTCAGTGGTAGCATGCTCACCTGGCATGCGTGAGGCCCTGGGTTCGACCCTCAGCACCACACAAAAATAAATAAAGGTCCATTGACAATTTAATAATACTTTTTTTAAAAAATCAATCTATCTAGGGATAAGAATTGATTCCTCTAGATTAGGATGAGCCTGTTATGGTTAGATGGTCTTTCTAACTTTTTTTTTTTTTTTAAACTGCTACCCTCTTTGAGAAATACCCCAGGAGTTGGGGCCAATGATGCACGCCTATAATCCTGGTGACTTGGGAGGCTGAGGCAGAAGGATCCCAAGTTCAAGGCCAAACTCAGAATCTGTCTTTGAATAAAAAAAAAAATGGGGGGGGGACTGGGGCTGTGGCTCAGTGGTAACGCAAGTGCCTGGTATGTGTGAGGCACTGGGTTCGATTCTTAGCACCATTTTTTTAGTTGATGATAGATCTTTATTTTATTAAAAAAATAAAGATCTATCATCAACTAAAAAAATAGATAAATAAATAAAATGGGGTGTCGATGTAACTCTGGTAGAGTGCCCCTGGATTCAATACCTGTACTACTACTACAACTAATAAATAAGTAAACATTTTAAAAAAGAAAGACAACCTCGGGATCTAAAATATATATATAAAACATGTATTTTTTGAAACAAAAACTTCAAAGAATAATCTTCAATGTCGTGTACTTGTTACCTTGTTTCTTTGACAATGTGCTGAGCACATTGGGATCCAGAATATCTATTATTGGGCTGTCCGGCATTTTATTTATTTTTTTATTGATTCTTTTTAGTTATACATGACAGTAGAATTCATTTTAATATAATTATACAAACATGAAAATATCTTATTCTAATTAGGACCCCATTCTTCTGGTTGTACACAGTGATGGGATTCACCTGGTGTATTTATATGTACATAGGAAAATTATGTCAGGTTTGTTCCACTGTCTTTCCTTTTCCATTCTTCCCTCCCTTCCCATCATTGCTCTGCCACCTTTTTTTTTCTTTTTTTTTTGGTGGTGCTTGGGGATTGAACCCATAGCCTTGTGCATTTGAGGCAAGCCCTCTACCAACTGAGCTAAACCCCAGGCCTCCTATCATTCCCCTTTGTCTAATCAACTGAGTATCTATTCTTTCCCTCTCCCCTCTTATTGTGGGTTTGCTTCCACAAATTAGCAAAAACATTTCACCTTGGTTTTGGGGATGGTCTTATTTTACTTAGCATGATGGTCTCCAGATCTATCCATTTACTGGCAAATGTCTGAAAGTCATTCTTCTTTATGGCTGAATAATGCTGCATTGTGTACGTGGACCACATTTGCTTATCTACTCATCTCTTCAAGGGCACTTAGGTTGTTTCCATAGCTCATCAATTGTAATTGAGGTGCCATAAACATTGACATGGCTGTGTCACTGTAGTATGTTGATTTTAAACCCTTTGGATACACACCAAGGAGTGGGATAGCTGGGTCAAAGGCTTGTTCCATTCCCAGTTTTTTGAGGAACTCCATACTACTTTCCAGAATGGTCGCACCAATTTGCAGTCCCATCAACTGTGTATGTGCCTTACCCTTTCCCGACATCCTCACCAACATTTATTATTACTTATATTCTTGATATTTCCGGCCAGCATTTTAAAGAGCACAGTTGTAGAACCCACGTCAATCCATGTCACTTGTATAACCAAGGCTTTCCATCTCCCTGGTGATGCAAATTGGAATCATGCAACCTCACATTCAGTTTGGGACACTTGATTCCCATGTTCCTTTTCTGGGGATCTGAGAGCCTATTCCTTCGTCAGTTATTTCCGCAAAATAGCTCTTGGATTCCCTATGTGCACTGCGCAGTATTCAGTGCTGGTGGAAGACAGCCGGCTTTGAAGAGAAAGAGGCCTGGATTCAGATGTCACCGTCACCTTCTGCTGGGGATCTTACAGGGAAATCACTGAGCTAAGGTATGGAAAGGACTTGGCCCAACGTCAGACTCACAGCCGGTGCTTAACACAGCGGTCCTCAACGTGGGATTTCCCAGACCAGCAGCGTCGGCGTCACCTGGGAACTTGATAGAAAGGCAAAGCCCCAGGCCGCGCCTCAGTTTCACTGAGAAGCTCCGAGGCTGGGACCCGGACGTCTCTCTTAACCAGTCTTCCAAATGGTATCGAGGCCTGCCCACTTTGAGAGCCAGCGGCTGAACGGTGGTAACATTAGCAGTTAGCACTCAAAGCTGCACTGATGAGCAGCGGGCGGAGGACGAGCGGCTCCGCAGGCTGCAGTCAAGCACCGAGGCGCCAGCAGCACCCACAGGTCAACGCTTGAACTGTCTCTGTCCCGGCTCCTCCCACCTCCCGCCTCCTGGAGCAGGGCCCGCCTAGTGCGCTCACTGATTGGTGGAGTCTCTCGTGGACTTTCGCCACTCATCCAATCCCGAAGAACATAAACAGAGAAGGGCGGGACTGGGCTGTGCGCTCATTGGCTGTAGACCACGCCGGGGCGGGAGGGCGGAACTGAGCATGCGCGCTTTCGCGGCGCGCCCCCGGCGGCCGTTGAAAATGGCGACTGTCGCCGAGCTCAAGGCTGGTGAGTACCAGCAGGGCGGCTCGCCGGGTGGTAAGCATCGCGACTTCCACCGGTGAAGAGCACGGGCCGGAAGGAACACAGGCTGGGCCTTTGCGGGGCTCGTTCTGCGGTATCAGGGAGCGCCCGGCGGGGGTGGCGACCGCCGCGCGCGGGCTCTGGGAGGGACGCGGAGGTCCAGCGGCGTCGAGCTGCAGCCAGAGCCCAGAACCCGCGGGCCCCTGCGCGGGCTCCCGGGCTGCACCCTGGGCCTCTGGCGCGTCTTTCTGGACCCCGCCGGGGCTGGGGAGAGGGAGGCCCGGGCGGGCTTGGCACCCGAGCTGCCCCGGGATGCAGGGTCGCGACCACTGGGCAGTCACCATTGCTGTACGCACAGCGGTCGTTGGTCGGAGCTCCGTCCTGACCGGTTGGCTCGGTTTGCTCAGGAGGTCCCGCTTGTCCATCAGGAGAAACCGGGGTCAGAGTTTCCTGGTGTGGCCACTCGGGAAAGTTCTGTGCATGTCATTAAGAACATTTAAGGCCATTAACTTCGAAGCAGACGTCCCGACAAGTGTTAGTGATTGCACACTGGTCAGCGCCTGAGCTGGGTATTAAGCACTGCCCACGGCCGTGCGTCATCTGATGGATGCCCTGTACCCGTGGCCTGGACTGGGAAACTGAGCTGTTAAGAGGGGAAGTGCCCGAAGTCATTTACCGAGGAAGAGACAAGTGTGGGAACCCAGATTAGGCGCACCGCGATGCCAGGTCTTCATCACCGGGCAATAAACCTGCTTAATGAGTCAACTGAGTTCTGGTTTCCCCGCAAGAACTCACAGGAACTCCAAAGTAGCAGGCGCCCAAGGCAGCAAGAGCCTCCCTATTGCCCGACAGTAAAGGTCAAATATACAATACAATCAATCCAGCATCACAGCAATTATATATAGCTCAACTCAAATCATCATCTCAATGGTTCCCTGGTGCTCACCTTTCAACCATTCCCTCTGGCAAATGCCAGGCATCCCTCAGACTGGCTGTGGCTCTCAACAGTATTCCATGGGGGATCAGCCAGGTCAACAACCTCTTTCTGATGGAGTTTTTATGGTGCAGTGTTCTAGGCATAACAATAAAGAGAAGGGAAAATGATATGGAACCCAGAGGGCGATTTGCTCTTTGCTTGTCCTACACTGACTTGAAGAGGGGCCATTTTCTCTGCTTTCCCCAGTTCTGAATGTGCTTTGTGTCCAAAAGAAAGTCCATGAAAGCTTGTTTGCCAAACATCTTAAATTTTATGGACGTTTTATCTTTTTGGGGAGGAGGGGTGTCTTGTTCTTTTTCTGTGGTTCTTTGCTTTTTTTGCATACCTCGTGCCTTGTGTGTATAGAATTCAGGCCACCTCGGGCACAAGCACCTTCATTGTTGCTTTGTTTTGTTTTTGGGGGGTACCAGGACTGAACTCAGGGGTACTTGCCCACTGAGCCACATCCCCAGCCCTAGTTTGATTTTTATTTAGAGACAGAGTCTCACTGAGTTGCTTGGTGCCTTGTTTTTGCTTAGGCTGGCTTTGAATTTACGATCCTACGGGTGCGTGGGCCACCACTGCAGGTCTTTTTATCTTTTTTAAGCACTCATAACTGTCATTAGAAAAAAACAAAACAAAAAGCCCCCAAACCGGTTCATTCAGACTGGGCCATTCCCGAAGGGTATCAAAGGTATCATATATTTTATACAAAATATATGACACATTCCTTTCTTTATGGCTTCTAGTTTTCTTTAATCACCTTTCTGCACTGGAGGCTGTTGGTGAAGCCCAGAATCCATTTGCAGTGACAAATGCTCTTGAACATAGGAGAGATTGGGGGAGGTAGGCTAGGTCCTGGTAAGCCAACTCTACTTCTTATCCCCCTATATTTTCCCGTCTGTAGTCTGGGAGTATGTCTCAGACTACAGCCCCTGACCACAAAGATGCTATAGGGATAAACTTGAATTCCTTCAACTATATTCAGAATAAATCATTACAACTTGGAAACTTTGTTTTTGTTTTGTTTTTGTTTTACAAGCATGGTTTGTGGTCAGTGTCATTGACCACTTGGTTACTTTGTTTAGCTCAAGGGCTGCATTTGCACTATTTACCTTTTAAACATTTTTCTTGAGAACATACCCAACAGTGACAAAATTTATAACTGAAGCATTAATATTTTATATTTAACAGTTTTAAAGGACACCTTGGAAAAAAGGGGGGTACTAGGGCATTTAAAAGCAAGGATCCGAGCTGAAGTTTTCAGTGCCCTAGATGATGATCATGAACCCCGACCAACGTTGTCTCATGAAAACCTTCTAATTAACGAATTAATTCGGGAGTACTTGGAATTCAACAAATATAAGTATACGGCATCGGTCCTCACAGCAGGTAAGTGGTCATGGTTTATCACTTGAGGCAGAATCTGTGCCTCCCGTTCCCCAATTTATCCTAGAAGTCCAATTTCATTACCAAGCAGTGTCATCTGGGTGACTGGATCATAAAAATCATATGTGCTCTTTTCACAGCTCAAACAAAATTTTTTTTAAAATATTTATTTTTTAGCTTTTAGGTGGACACAATAACTTTATTTTATTTTTATGTGGTGCTGAGGATCGAACCCAGGGCCTCATGCATGCCAGGTGAGCTTGCTACTACTTTAGCCACATCCTCAGCCCATCAAACAAATTTTTATAAAGTTTAACATACTACAGGAGAAAATACTAGCTAGAACTTTCCATTACAGGTCCTTTAATATTAAACATACATTTCTGCATCCCTCAGTTTGTTATAGATGGCTATATGATGCCAGTGACATCAGCTAGTTATCTTGGATTTTGGCTTCCCTAGAATGAAATCCAGTGAGGTAACCAAATTTCATATTAAATGTTTTGGCTTTAAAAAAAAGTGTAAAATTTACATACAAAAAAAAAATTACCCTTTTTAGTGTACAGTTCTATGGATTTTGTGAAACATGTTCAATCATGTAACTACCACCACAGTCACAGTCGAGACACAGAACATTTCCGTCACCTCAGGAGATTTTCTGGCACCCATCTGTGGCCAGCCTTGTCACTCAGCCCCGCCCTGACACTCACTAAGCTGTCATTTTTCTGTTCTGGGGTCTTCTTTTCCCGAGTGTCCTGCATGGAGCATGTTGGTAAAGCCTTTTGACTCTGCCTCCTGTTGTTTGCATACTGCACCTGAGGTTCAGCCATGCTGGCTGTCCCTGCAAGTGGCATTATCCCCAGGGAAACCGTGTGGCCCTGCCAGTTCACCTGCTCCAGTGGTTAGGCAGTTAGGTGGTCTCTAGTTTGGGGCAGTTATGAATCAAGCCACTGTAAACATTTACTTATGAGTTTTTATGTGAACATGAATATTCATTCTCTTGGGTAAATAGCTAGGAGTAGCGTTGCTGGGTTGTGTGGTAAATGTTCACAGACCTTTATAGGAAAAGGGGCCAGCTGTTTTCCAAAGTAACTGTGCCATTTTACTTTCCCACCAGGGAAGTACGAGAGTTCCAGTTGCCTGTGTCCCTGCCGGCACTTGATATCAAATCCAGTTTTACTTTTAGAATTACTGCTGCCAAATGGATATATTTTTTCAAAATTGAGTTATTAGTAGTTATGTGTTTATATTTTGGTGGTGCTGGGGATTGAACCCATAGCCTTGTGCATGGGAGGCAAAGCACTCCACCAACTGAGCTATATCCCCAGCCCTTCCATCATTCCCCTTTATCTAATCAACTGAACATCTATTATTTCCCTCTCCCCCTTATTGTGGGTTCGCTTCCACATATTAGCAAAAACATTTCACCTTTGGTTTTGGGGATTGTCTTATTTTACTTAGCGTGATAGTCTCCAGATCTGTCCATTTACTGGCAAATGTCTTAAAGTCATTCTTCTTTATGGCTAAGTAATGCTGCATTGGCTTCTCAGGAAACTGATTGAAGTCTAGTATTATAATTTAGAGGCAGAAAGAGTATTTTCAATCCAGAATTGGGGATTTAAAAACTTAGGTTAAACTGCATTAAGTTTTGCATTAACAGAATGAATTTTTCAAAGTCATATAAAGTCAGTTGCAGGTGGATCTACCCTGTTCTGTCATTAATCTTCCCAAATCTGAAAAGCGTATGTGTATCTGGTAAGTATGGTTGTTATCAAAATCACATTTGTTATTAGATTAACAGACTCGGTGTTTTAATGAATTTTTCCCCTCCAGAATCTGGTCAACCTGCAGTTCCACTGGACAGACAGTTTCTCGTCCGTGAACTAAATGCCTTTGAAGAGTCAAAGGACAACAAAATGTAAGAAGCTTCTTTAAGGTGGGCGTTCAGCTCCTGGCGCAGGAGTCCTCCTGGCGCAGGGGGCTGTGGTTTCTCTTTAATTCAGCAGGTCTTGACCCAGATCTGGTGTGCAGCAGTGAGAAGGTCCGCTCTGCTCGTGAAAATCCCTATGGTGTCTGTCAGAGGACTAAGCATCTCTACTTTTTTTTTTTTTTTTGGTGGTGCTGGGCATGGACCCAGGGCCTGGTGCATGCTGGACATGGCTGTACTGACCCCCACCCCAGCCCTCTTCTCAGGGCCACTTTCACTTGCTCTCCCTCTCGCCCGCTCTGCATCTCAAGTTCTGTCCTCGGGTTGATGCCACCCTGGTGGGAGTGGGCGACACTTTCTGGTGGTGGTTCTTTCCAGAGGGTCCCTGGGTGGGCGGAAGAGGGCTGAGGCTGGCAGGCCACTCCAGGCAGCCTGCCCCAGCACCTTTCCTTCTCTTTCTAAAAATTCATTGAGCTTTTGATTCTCCCTCCTGGTGTGATGGGGTTGATTACCGCGAAGCCTTTGACTTACATGCCAGTTGAATTCCGTGCAGTCGGTGCCCCTGATAATGTGCTGCCCGGCCCTCTACTCTGGGTTGAGGCCCGCGGGCCAAGCGTGGCGTCTGTGGATTTCTGATTTGAGAAGTTCAACTTCACTTGAGTTTCTGCAGCCTTTTGTAATATTGACTGGTCTTAAAATGCTTTTTGTCATTTGTTTCTAAGACTCTTTACGTCCTAGTTTCTGGGGCTTCCTCATAGTGCTCTTAGTTTCTTTGTTGACTCTTTAGGGCTCCTTTCACCTGCGCCCGCCCCCAAGTCTGCCCTCTGCTTTCCCTTCTCCTTGTCCTCCACCTCCTCTTCTGTGGCCTCTGGAGGCTCTAGTGATGCTGCCTGCTGCTGCCTGCTTTGAACTGGAGTCTTAAGTCGTAGGCCGGGTTTCTACTGGCATGTCCGGAAACCAAATGGGTTATTCTTATCTCCTCAACGCCCTGCCTCCGTGGGAGCCTCCTGCAGCTGCTCAGGTCTTAGTCCCTCTTGGTGCCGGCTCTCTGTTCTCTACCGGTCCCTCCGCAGATCCCACTGCTTCTGCCTCACGTCCCCTGTCCACCCTGTACCCCACTGCTCAGGAACCCTCTGACTAGGTTTTTCATCTCCAGTCACCTCCTTTTCCACCTTGTTTTACCTGCCACTGTCTTTCAACAGGTTGTTGCATGGTTTAAAAACAACATTGAGGATGTGACGAGCCCCAGCGCCTCGGCCCAGCGTGGCCAGCCGCGTCTTCCCACCCGTCTCTGGTGGGATTGGCTCACACCTCACTGTGCGTCGTCCCCAGAGGACACCTTGTAACCCCAAGCTTCTCTGCCTTTGCACCAACTGTCCCTTAGCCTCGCAGACAGGGTCACTTCCTTGTTCGTCTCACTTCCTGTGGGAGTGTCCTTCGTCACCCTGGCCCTGTTCAGATGTTAACTCCTTTTTGACATTTTTCTTCCTCTTCTTTCCACATTTCTGTGTTTCTTTAAGATTTGATTTTTACTTTTGTTATATGTGTGTTTCATTTTTTTCTTAGAGTTAACTGTTTATAGTTCATCTATTGGACAGGAATCTTTAAGAAAAAAGGATATGTGACATTCATTTCTATTTGTCATGGTATGTCACCGTGTTCTCTTTTTGTTTTAAATATATTTTTTAGATATTGATGGATCTTTATTTTATTCATTTATTTATATGTGGTGCTAAGAGTCGAACCCAGTGCCTCATGCTAGGCAACTGCTCTGCCACTGAGCCACCACCCCAGCCCCTGTCACCGTGTTCTCTACACACATGAATAAAATGCTTACTGCACTGAACCTCCATTACCCAGATAATTACTAACTATATAAAATCAGGGTTGCTTTGAAAAAGAGGGAAAAAACCCTTTTATCTCAGTTCTATTGATGTATATTTTCTTTAAAGTCCTCATGTGGGCAGTAAATGATTGTAGAAGGCTTTAGCAGCAAAATTAGACTGACTAGAAAGAAGATAATTCCATTACGCCATATTCTGAATCTAGAATTTGATCCAAATAAGTGTAGCTGGCGCTAGTGCACACCCGGACCCCACAGTCACGTCTCCAGCTCACACTCCACATTCGCATCCCCCGAGCATCCAGACCCCGCTCACCCCTGTGCTGGGAGGTCTGCTGCTCTGATGGAAGGGCCCGATAGGCAGGACAGGAGGAGGGGACGCGCTGCCTGCCTGCCCCTCTTAAAGTCAGACACTTCTGTGAACTGCCACAGGCTCCCGGAGGCAGAGCAGTGGCTGGAAGAGTCAGGACAGACCTCTTCAGCAGAGGGTCAGAGTGTTTTAAGTGACAGTGAAAGTAGCAATTGCTGTTGAGGAAGAATGCAGACAGCACAGAGGAGCAGCCATTGAAGAGGAACAAGCTTGGCCCTCGCTGAAAGCCAGTCTCACTTCCCCAGACGCCCACCGTGGACTCCCCTTGCAGCCATTCAAACTTACGCTGTATTTAACCCACCCGTGTGAACTCTCTCCTGCCTGTGCAGGGGGTGTATTTGCCACTTGTTTTTCATCCCAGAGTACATAAATCTTTTTTTCTTAATAAGATTATAAGTTATCCCAGCTATACAGAGCAGTGCGGAGTCATGCAGCAGACGCTGAGTTCCTTCCCCTCCGGCTTGGAACATTACGCTTTGTCTTTGAGTTTTTTAACTACATAAATATTAAGGGTATCTTTGAAGGCCACCTTCCCCCATTTCCCCTCCTCCGGCAAAACTGTTTCCCCTTTCTGTTTTAAGACAACTTTGTAGTGTTCTGTGTACCATAAATGATTGGCACCTGCTCCTATCGGTGGACATTTAGGTTGTTTCCAGTGTTTTGCTATTGCAACAGATACCGCAGTGGATGGTGGTTCACTTAAAAGTGTCTGAGAACCCATTGTGTGTCAGACACTGTTGTAGGCTCTGGAGACAGCAGTAGGAATTGTTTTCTGCAGTGTTTTCTGGGAACCAACCATGCCCAAAGCGTGATCCACAGAACAGTTGTCCTATGAGAGTCACTGCAAAAGGGATTTTGAGCAGGAAGCTACCATACCACATCCCTTCTTGGAGATTCATATCACCTTATTAGGGCAATTGCTCTGAGAAATCCTGCAATCAAAGAGCCATTGTTACCTAACCTGTTTGACAGAGGGACCAATTTTGGCATAAGTATTCACATCCTGTAAAGCCAGCGTTCATGGGTATAGTTGATAGCTGTACTTAAACACTGAGTTGTTAAAGCAGTGGGTAACACTTTAGAAAGCATATATTTTGACAAATTTTGAAAAGTATAGAAAACTGGCAGAGTAGAAATGGTGGGAGTGGTAATTTGGAGGAGTCTACGTGTGACTTGGGACGGGCCAGGAGGTAAGGTGGCATCCAGTTCAGGACCTTGGTTTGCCAGTAGCACTTGGGAATGAACCCTGATACAGTCTTCCTGGCTCTTGGTAGTTTTGAGATACTTGCTGCAGATGAAAGTATTAAGAAGTAAGTGACGGCTTTACTTCCAAAAATTTAGGGAGATTCTTCAAGCTCTATTTTTGCTGAGTTTAATGATTTGCATTTGCCAAGTTTGCCATTCCCCGTACCACTCGGGTTATTCACTTAGTGCAGATCTTCTGTGCCAGTTCTGAAACCCTTAGGGCAGCTGGGTCTTGAAAATCCAGAAGTTTTCATGGATAATATGTTAGGTCAAACCCTGCCACCAAATGAGGGTGTGCCAATTTTATGAAGAAAGTTCCAGTTTTCAAGAGGTTTGATTTTCCAGTATTGTATGTGAGGCTGTACTTTAAATGATCTTTTTAAAACCTATTTTAAAAAATGAATCTTGATATCCATGAAATTGCAAGTTAAATGTGTTAGTTATATACAAGTTAGAATACCTGATTTTTTAAAAATTTCAATCTTTTGTCAATCTTATCCATATTTAAAATATAAAAATTTAAACACTTAACAATCATCTTAACAAATTAATACTTGGGGAAAGACTGGCTTAAAATAATAGGAGACGTATCTTTTAATTGCTAGGTGAGGCCTGTCTAAGAAAGGGGTGGGCCTCCTCTTAGAGCAACCTCCTTGCCTGCTTTCCTGGTAACATGGGAAAATTGCTTTGATATGCAATTATTAATTGCTGCCTGAGCGACTGCCCCAGAATCTGATGGCTTAAAACAAATATTTATCCTTGTCTGCAGCGAATGTGGGAATGGGCGTAGCTGGGGAGTCGAGCTCAGGCTCCCTCCTGAGGCTGCGGCGGGCGTCTGGGGCTTGCTAGGGCTGGGAGTGGCTTGTAGCTGGCTCTCGGGTGGCTTGTAGCCAGCTGTTGACGGGCAGGAGGCCTCAGCTCCTGGCTCTTCATTCCCAGGGGGCTGCTGGAGAGTCCTTGGGAATGTACCTTCCCCTAGAGAGAAAGCCAGGAGGTAGACACTGTCACTCTCCACCTTACTCCGTGTGTTGGAACTGAGACCAGTGCACAGGGAGGGCAGTTGGGCCCAGTTTCAAAGGGCTTGTTCATGCTTTGAACCATACCAGCTGATAAGTAGGTGGATATCTAAGAAAATCAGTCAAGTTGTTGGATTTTCAAGGATGAAATTAAAAACATTTCTGTATTGTCAACAGGGCAGCTTTCATTGATGCAAAGGCACTGATATAAATTCCTGGGTGGCATATTTCTAGAAAAAGTATAGGACTTGGGGTGTAAATATGAACTTTATTTACTCTCTGGACTGTGGATTTCTCATTCACAAATTGATGATAATGGTTATGACATCACAAAGGGAGGATAAAATGAGGAGGAGTAGGAGTGTTTTGTGAACTGTGTGTAGCTTCTAAAATTCAGCTGCCACGTGTGTGCCGGGCAAGCCCTAAACACTCAGGGCCTGTGCTTTCCCCACCTCAGGAGGCAGAGACACTGAGGAGACCCGGAGGCTGAGTCTCGCCCAGGGGTCCACAGCTGACAAGTGGCAAAGCCAGTATTGGAGCCCTGGCTGTCTGGATGTGTGACATTTTCTGGGCCCTGATTTATTCAACAGGCATTTGCTGTCCTGTTACCAGGCAGAGTCAAATACTGGGAGGTCTATGGACTTGGAGTTTAAAAGCTGAATTCCTATGAATTGGTTCATAGTATTTCCGTTTATATGAATTTTAAGTTGTTCACATGTTTTCTCTAGGTTTTAAATTTTCCTTCAATTTAATGGTACTTTTAAACTTAAAGAGTATGAATAGTTCACAACTCAAATAATAATCACACACTATTTTCTTAATATTATTTTTTGATACTGGGGATTGAGCCCAGGGGTGCTTTACCACTGAACCACATCCCCAGCCTTTGATTTTTGAGAAAGGGTCTCATAAGTTGCTGAGGCTGGCCTTGAACTTATGATAATCCTGCCTCAGCTCCTGAATCACTGGGATCATAGGCATGCACCACTGCCCTGGCTTATAGAACTGTTTTTAAGCCTAGTGAATTACTTGGCCATTTTGGTGTCAGAGGTTATCTTTAAAGAATAAATGTTTTTAGTTGTCCCTTTTATGTTAATTGATTTTTTTTTTGTTTTCTTCCTGATATAGACCTCTTTTATATGGAATTTTGGCTCATTTCTTGCATGGAACTAAGGACAGCATCCCAAACACCTTTCTGAAGGAGTCTTCATTTCAGCCTTCAAACCCAAATCTTGTCAGACAGAAGAAGGCCGATGGGTAAGAGGTTCCTGAGGTTCCTCTTTTAGCTTTAGCAAATGTGTTTTCTTCCTGTGCGTTTGTATCCTTGAAGGAGTTTTTCCTGAGCTTTTGAGCCGAAGTTTAATTTCATTTATATCTAAAACAGTGAGCTTATGTTACTCAACCTTCAAGAAATACTTTTTGGAAAGAAAATTTTTTTAAAAAGTAGGGGAATAACTGGGAAAGTCCGTGTGTGTGTGTGTGTGTGTGTGTGTGTGTGTGTGTGTGTACACATACATGTAAATTCATATACACACACAAAAGTTTTGCAAAACCTGATTTTTATTTATAGTCCTTGGAGCACTGCAGATCTGTATACTGCAAAAGTAGTTTTTTTTTACCAAGGGATCATTTTTTTCTGTCCAGGAGCTAAACACAGATGGAGAAGTCATGGGCCATGTGTCCTTTGCATTTTCAGGATTTTTTTTTTTTTGTACAGTAGATGGTCGTTATTTTCACAAATAATGGATTCTTAGAATGACTGATCTTTTTTTTCAGAATGCTTGCTGTTAAAATGAGCTTTCAGTTGTTCAGTTACATCAGTAGTAGAGCCTCCGTTTTGGATTGCATTTTAGCTGTGTTTCCAGCCGTGGTAGAGAGCTCATTGCTCTGCCCACTCCTACCAGTAGTTCTTCTGTGTGGGCACGTAAAGTAGAATTGCTGGTCACAGTGTACAAATATTGAAAACCAGCACAAATTGTTTACACGCTTCCCAGGAATATGTGACTATATCCGTTTGTTCCAGTGGATCTTGGTGACATACGAGCACTTGTTACACAGCAATCGCAAGACATTGTATTAGTCCCGGGAAGAAAGAGAGCCTCTTGAGAAATAAGCCTTTCTGGCTCATAAGCTTCTTATAATCAGTCTCTTTAACATTCCTGCTAATGACAAGTATTTCTTGACCAAGTTCTGTTCAGAGGTGGAAGTCACTGATGAGCTCCTGCTGTCTTACACCACATGGGGATGGACACGGAGGGAAAGAAGGGCCAGAGACACCTTCTGGGTACAAAGTGCCAAAAGTATCAGAGAATCAGCTTCAAGGCAGTAAAGCAGCTTTGTTCTGTGGCAAGCTCCATAGAAAACCCAGCCGTGAGGGTGACCACTGATCCAGTGGGACAAGAACAATGACTTGCAAATTATTTTCTTGGCACAACAGTGATTTCTTTGTGCAATGACTTGAAGCACTGTCAGCCACATGTTTCGTCATGTTTCAGGAACATGGTTCAGCAGTCTACTCGCTTTCTTAGCCTGCATACCTGCACGCCTGGAGCTGCGTCACTCTTACCTGACAGCACTGAGGAGGTCGCAGAAATAGTAAAGTGACCACTCTGCAAGCCACGCGCCTTATCACTGCACCGGCCCATCCGGACGCAAGACAAGACATCAAACAAAATCTGCTTCCATTTGAAAATAAGCCCAAAGCCTGCCAAGATGAAAACACACCTCATAAGAGCTTTCAGAGTGGGGCAACCCCTCTGAGAGCCCGCTTACTACCTGCTGCTGGTGACCCTTGCCATCTTGCAGGCAAAGAAGTTTTTGCTCCGAATAAAAGACAAGATGTTTAGAGAAAACCTTTATCAGCTCGACTTTATAC
Source organism: Ictidomys tridecemlineatus (assembly GCF_052094955.1). Taxonomy (NCBI): domain Eukaryota; kingdom Metazoa; phylum Chordata; class Mammalia; order Rodentia; family Sciuridae; genus Ictidomys; species Ictidomys tridecemlineatus. The sequence continues at coordinate 133,101,833 of NC_135486.1, forward strand.
AAAAATGCAGACTCCATTTTATAGAACAGGACTTTTCTAGAAGACCTAACATCACTGTGCTCTAAGGAACTTGTTCATTTTGTTCTGTCAACAAAGTTGCCCAAATGTGGAGGGAGAGAGATCCCCATCTGTTATCCAGACTGGAGAGGTGTCCTATTCCTAAGGCGGATGTCACCTCTTCTTAAGGATTTGAAAACCAAGTGTGGATTTTTGGTACTAAATCTACATTTTCTAATCCCTTGCCTAAATTTGTATTTTCTTAAAAGAATTGACACAAGAAAGGCTCTGTCAGCTGTGGCAGTGCTGGGCTGGGCAGAAGTGCCCTCTTTACTGTGGCCAGAGCACTGCAGGGGTCACAGAAGCCTCCTGGAGCTTTCTTGTCTTGTTTTTTGGCTTTTGAAAACATTTTCCACAGGAGTTTTCAGATCTCGGTAGGAAGGTGTGAATGTGCCCATGTTTTTCTTGCCACCAGAGGGCGCTGCTGGGAGGCGCTTGTGTCTGAAGGTCTGGTTTCTGATGGAAGAGCTCTGGCGGCCCTCAGCAGCTGACCCACCACTTGTCCTCCTCCCTGGTGAATTCCATTCCTTACAAATAAGAGGTAGGCCTGGAACTCATCACGCAGGGGTTTCCTCCAGCCTGCCTCCTTCACTTAAAAAAAAAAAAGGGCAAGAAACTCTTTTGAATAGTTAGCCTCAAGGATGAACATTTCTGACTCCTCAGTAGGTTTAAGAAGTGCATTTAAAGGCAGGTGCAGTGGTGCAGGCCTGCGATCCCGGCCCCTTGGGTAGCTGAGGATCACAAGTTCCAGGCCAGCCTAGGAAACCTTAGCAAGGCCCTGTCTTAAAATTTAAAAATAAAGGGGGCTGGGGATGTGACTTGGTGGTAAAGCACTCCTAGGTTCAGTCCCCAATACCAAAAAAAAGAGACTTTTTTTCATCATCTTAAGCCATCTTCAGAACTCATCCAAGAGTGCATGACAGCATTGGAAAATTCGTGCAGGTATGGCCGCCCCTGTGTCTTAGGATACGTGTTGACATGTGCTTCTACTCATTCCAGGTGAACACCAAGAAAGGAGAGGGGCGAAGGCACCAACACCGAGGCTCTCCCCCTTTCTCAAGCCGTGAAGAGATGACACTTCGATGCAGAGTATCTTTTATCTTAAAATTGTGTGTATTAAGTAACTTATTTATCATTCCAGTGTTACAACTACTATTTGCATTTTGTAGAAATTTGAGTTTCTGCACAACACTTGACCCCTCGTGTTTTACTGCATTTGTGAATAAAAGCTAACTCTGTCATCTAGCTTATTGGCTGTGACTGGAAAGAAGGTGCATGGATTTTACGAAGTAGTTTGAAGGCCCAGAAGTTCATGAAAAATGCAAGGGCTTTTAGAACTTTGTACCTTCTTCTAAAAAAAGTTCCAGACCTTTATCCACATGTTCTGCTCCTTGACATGCACATGAATTAAATTTCCTTCAGTTGGAATCATGTGAACTTGTAGGAAAATTCATTCATGACTTAAAGAATATTAAAACCAAAACTAATTTCCTGTACAGTTTGATTTTTCTTAAAGGACCTATTTTTCAGAAAACCACTCATGATTCAGTTTAAATATCTGAATTACTACCTAAAGTTAAATTTGTACATAGATAACCAAGTACTTTTTCTTTCCTTAGTCCATTTTGGCTTCCGCTGGAAATTTTAATTAAAAGGTAGAGGAGGAAATAATTCTTTTAACATGCTATAAGTAAAACAGAGTTTATTTTGTTTTATTAAGAATGTAAAAGAAGGGGGGCTGGGGTTGTGGCTCAGCGGTAGAGCGCTCCCCTCGCACGGGCGGGACCCAGGTTCGATCTTCAGCACCACATAAAAATAAAGGCATTGTGTTGTGTCCATCTACACCTAAAAATAAATATCAAAAAAAAAAAGAATGTAAAATAAGGGGCTGGGGTTGTGGCTTAGTGACTGAGCCCTTGCCTCATGTGTGTGAGGCACTGGGTTTGGTCCTCAGCACCACAAGAAATAAATAAATAAGTGCAAAGATATTGTGTCCACCTACAACTAAAAAAAAAGAATGTGAAATGACATGAAGAGACAGGCTTTAGGGAAATACCAGAAGGAGCTTTCCCTAGAGGCACTTTTGAAGCCCCACGTGGCCCAGGTCGCGCGCCTTCCTGCGTGGGCTCTGGAGGTCATTTTGAATGTCCGTGTGTCTCCAGAAGCCCCTTTGATCATTGCTAAGGAAGTCTCGTGATGTGGAGTTTCACCAAGACAGCTCTCAGGGCAGCCCGCTCCTGTGCAGAGTCGTGGGGCGCTGGAACTCGGAGCGCCTGGACGAGCCGGTCTAGCCGCGTGCTTCCCACGGGAGAGGGCTGTGGCGGGCGCTGTTGTTGCCCTCCTTGGGGTGCTGGGTTTGTGCTAACTTTGAAAATGACAGAAACCTTTGATTTTTATATTTGATGATGTTAGTTGTATTTACTCCTTACAGATTAAGAATTTTTATCTAAACACAAACCACCATTGTTTTTCATTTTTATTTTGTTGTGCTTGGGCTGGAGCTCAGGGCCCCAGGCTTTCTAGGCAGGTGCTCTACCACTGAGCTACCCAGCCCATCAGAAACTACTAATGAAACCCCTTAAACTATATTTTATAAGTCAAAAGATTTTGAGAGCTGGGCGCAGTGGCTCATGCCTGTCATCCCAGAGGCTCAGGAGGCTGAGGCAGGAGGATCTTGAGTTCAAAGCCAGCCTCAGCAACAGCAAGGTTCTAAGCAACTCAGTGAGACTCTGTCTCTGAATAAAATACAAAATAGGGCTGGGGATGGGGCTCAGTGGTTGAGTTTCCCTGAGTTCAATCCCTGGTACCCCCCAAAAAAAAAAGATTTTGAGAGCCCTGTTTGTGGGTTAAAACTATATCTGTAGATGCAGAGTCTTATAAGGGCCCATTTTCATTTTTAAATCTGTAATGTCTGGTTACAATTATGAATTCCATTGTATCATATGTGGGAATATGAAGATCTGACTTTTCCCAGCAGTCTTGGTTCACATCCAAGTCGTTGTCACTAAGTTTACCTCAGGAATTGCAATCATGTAGATTAAAAATGCTGGAGTTGATGATTTTGGATACTGTTGAAAAACCATCACAATGAAAGCTGACTAGAACTGTCACCGGTGTTGTAGCCTCTGTGTGCATTATTCTGTAACTCCTGTGCCTGGGCAACTTTTATACTTTCAATATAGCATTTAATTAAAAAATATTTAAGCAATTCACCTGTGTGCAGAGGGTGTTTGTATCGCTGCTGTGTTGTCAAGAGCTGGGCTCAGAAATAGAAGAAGGACCCGGTGGCTCTCCCGCTGCCTGTCGGGGTCCTCATGGTGGAGAACCTGGAGTAGGGGCTGGGGTCTGTGCCCTGGGCTTCAGCCCTGTCACCCCGCAGCAGCTATTCCCAGGGTGCAGTGGGGGCCTGTGCCAGTCCCTCGGGGGTAGCATCACAATGGGTGGCAGGGGTGGTTTGAAAAACATTTGTATTTGGAAAAGAAAAGACAAAACATACACTGAGAATTTTATTATCCAAAAAGAAGGACTTCATGTTAAAAAAATCTGCCCCAGAAATCTCCATACTTGAGGTTTTTCAATAGTGTCAGTTTTTAATCCAGGAGCTCAAAAAGGCGGTGCCTGAGACAGGGAGACGCTGGGGGAAAGAAACAGAGCACAGATGGACTCAAGGAAAGAGAGGACTCCATAGTGCTGGTGGGTTCCCTGGGGTTGGGAGAAGTTGGGAAAAATGGGAAAGTGGAACAGAGGGATTTAGGGAGGTGGAGATTTAAAACGTGGACAGTCTAAAAATCCAGAGCAGGCTCAGAGGGCGTTTGAAGATGACGAACAGGCTTGTCATATGTATTTGCAGAGAATAAACGAATCGCCTTATGATTACGTGTGAGTACACATTTGTGTGTGGCTCACGTGCCTGTGTGACTGTGTGACCTTGATGAGTTCTTTTAGCCTAAAGCCAAGTGCACAGGAAGGACCGAGTTGTGACAGTCTGCCTTTAGAGGCCCTTGGTATGTGACGTTTGTAACAACTGTTAGGCACAGACTGTGATCTCCGTGGATTTTTAAAAAAGAAAATGAAGGAAAACTACCTTCTTAGAAATAGATGATATTGTTCAGAGCAGTTGCAGATGCACAGCTAAATAGAAGGGAAGGGACAGTGCCCTTTCCTCCCTGCCCCAGGGACGAGCAGCCTCTGCACCTGTCACTGTGGACGGGCCTGCTTTGACACCTTAAGTCCATGGTTGCGTTAGGGACCACTTGGTGTCTGTCCCGTGGTTTTGGACAAAGGTGTACTCACATATGTTCACAGTATAGTGTTAGACAGCAAGTTTCCCCCCACACCCTCTGTGCTGGGCTTTCTTCTGCCTTTTGCAGACGACTCTAGCTGGAGTCGTGCAGACTGGCTTCTTTCACCCAAGACCCTGCATTGAGTTCCCCTCATTGCTTCATGACTTGAAAGCTCATTTCTTTTTAGTCTTGAGTAGTATTCCACTGTTATTTGTCCATCCTCCACTTGGGACATACTGTTGCTTCCAAGATTGGGCAATTATGAACAAAGCTGCTACAAACATCCATGTGCAGGTTGAGTTTTTTGTTTGTTTGTTTTTGCGTTGGACATAAGTTTTCAACTCCTTTGGATAAATTCCTAAAAAGCGTCACTGGCTGGATCATATGGTAAGAAAATGTTTGGTTTTGTAAAAAACGATTTTTATTGAGACTCTTGGGACCCTTTCCTAAGATAGTGGTAGAGAATATACAGTTACTGGGAGGCCAGAGTTGGAAACTGGTGACAAGGAGGGTGGCAGGTCACTACCCAGTGCAGTCTTACGCCTGGAGAAGCGTGGGGCCGCCTGGCTGAGACGGAAGCGCTCTGGGCAGTGCAGGGGACACAACTGTGACTGGTCAGCAACCTTGGGCCAGGTGGACTTGAGATGATACCTGGGGCCTATTAAGTATTTGAGTATATAAATCTATTTACCTGTTAAGTAAATAAATCCTGAAGCCCACACAGGAGAAAATCATGCTTAGGGTGACCTATCTTTGAGAACTAAAAATTAGAAGGGGCCAAGTGCTGTGGTGCACACCTGCAATCCCAGCAGCTCGGGAGTTTGAGGTGGGAGGATTGCAAGTTAGAGGCCAGCTTCAGCAACTTAGGGAGACCCTAAGTAACTTAGGGTCTCAAAAGAAAAATTGGAGGGATCACACATTGGGGGCTTTTTGAAAACAGCAAGAAATTATTTTTATTTTTTAAAGAGAGAATTTTAATATTTATTTTTTAGTTTTCGGCAGACACAACATCTGTGTTTGTATGTGGTGCTGAGGATCGAACCCGGGCCGCACGCATGCCAGGCGAGCGCGCTACCGCTTGAGCCACATCCCCAGCCCAAGAAATTATTTTTAAAAAGACCCTGAGAGAAAGATTTCCTCTCCCCCATAGTTCATGGAAACGCGCATTATATGGTCCCTCACAGAAAAGACGTGCCTAGGAAAAATATTTGACAGCAGGCAAAGTGACATTTTGTAAAGTAGTTTTTTGTCTCCATCTTAAAAATAATTGGCCTTTTGAGACCTGAGAAATAAAGCAGGCATCTGCTTTAATTCATAGAAGAATGCACTTTTGAAGATTCCAGCATCTGAACGTGGAGCATGGGCAGGCACATGTTGAACCGCCATACGTGAACATGCCATCTCTGGGCACTTCTGGAGCACGCATGATGAAGTGGTTATTGGAAGGCTTCAACACCATCATATTCACAACTCGGCAAGCTAGTCAAGGCAGGGTCTAATCTTTACTTTTCCTTTGAGAAAATGGACTCAGGTACAGCCACAAGCCCGCAGCTGCTTGGCTGGTGCTTATTTAGTATTAAAAGTCAGGCCTGTCGTGCTTACTGCAGACTCAGGCGGTGCTCGGAATCCCTGCCCCACTGCTAACTACCCCAGCTACCTGCCCTGGGTGTCTCACCCCTCCAGACCCTCACCTACGTCATATCCTTATGAAGGACCACAGGAGAGAGCAGGTAAAACTGAGCATTGGCTTCAAAGTCTCTACTTCTGATTACTCTCTTCTCAAAGTTACCAACGAGTTCAAGCAATCAGCGGCAGCCCTTTGGAATAACACTGTTGGGGCCAGGGGTGGGAATGCCAGTCCTTCCACGGAGGGGGCCAGGCTGGGTTGGGCCAGCCGCTCTGGACTCTTTCCAGGATGGGAAGGTGAGGATCGGCGGAGTCTTCCCCCTTTCTCTGCTAATGCAAAGACAATTTCCACTCCTTTTACAGTGTAGATGTGAAAAGGTATGTGGGGAAGCAGCTCATTTGTCATCTTCTAAAGAGCTTCACCCTGAACTTCCCCAGCCCTGGAACTCGGCTGCTCTTGGCAGAAGGATTTAGGCCTCTGAGCCGGTGGGGGTTGGGCGCAGATTCTTTCAAGGGTGAAAACCAGGTGGACTTGAAGTTGGAGGGGTGTCCCCAGGACCGGGAGGGTCTGAGCTGCACAGCTGTCTGCAAGGAGCCGGGAGGCCGTTCTGTTGGAGGGTCTGCTGCAGCTGGACCTGGTTTCCCCGGAGCCCTGCCAGAGGTCTGCTCCTTTCACATCAGGGACTGCTTATCCCCAAACAGGAAGGGCCGGTGTCCTGCCGTTTTCCAGGTGTGGAAACCCAGGCCTGGCAAGGTGAAATCACTTGCTCGTGGCCAAACAGCTAGAAAGTGGCGCTGGCAGCTTGACTCCCAGATGTCACCCTCAGCTCCTGTCCTTGGCCTTCTCCTGCGACCCCCCCACCCCAATGTCCCCTGTCTGGAAGTGCATCTTCCTTTCACAAAGCCCCAGCACCAATCCATGGCTGTCAACCGGTTCCTGTAGGGACTCGGTCTTCTCGTCTGAAAAATGGAGATATTGGTTCATATTGGTCCCCGGGGCTGTTGGACAGGGCGTGGGCCAGGTACAGAGCCTGCCAAGGGTCTTCCCAACTTTTTTTAACCCTTTCCCCAGATCCTCCGGCTTAAAGCGGTTGGGCGCACGTGGGCCTGGAGCGGGACGGCCCCTTTGGGCTCTGCCCGGGCAGAGGGTCCCCTCCACCCGCCGGCGGCTGCGGCCAGCTGCGGGATGCGGCCGGTCCCCATCCCCGCCCGCGCGCCGCGCTCGGCACCATATTTAGTCAGCGGGAGCGGGCAGCCCCGGCTGGTATGCGGCGCTGGGAATTCCTGCAGGAGGAGCCCGCGCCTGGCCTTTTTGGGTTGTCTCCCACCCAGCGCCGGGGGAGAGGACCGGCCCGACCCGCCCGGCCCGGGAACCTCGCAGCGGTCCGCGCGGGAGCGGGGCGTCCCCGGCCTGGAGCGGGGCCAGCTCGCTGCCTCGACTCCTTTTATGGCCTGTGCGTGCGGGTGACAGGGAGGAAAGGGACCGGGAGAAGACAGCCAGAGACCAAGGATAGAGATGGGCGGGCGACCGAGGAGGAGGGACAGGGGGGCCCTGGACGGGGGATGGGACAGGGGCTGGGACCACAGTCCGGAGCGGGAGCCAGGCGACTCGGGTACCGACGCGCGGCACCTGAACGCGGCGGAGGGGGATCGCAGGCCACTTCTGGGTCTCTGAGTCCCTGGGAGGAGCAGCGGGAACTCGCAGCGCAGAGGCGCCCCCACGTTCTCCCGGGACGGTGACCCGCGCCCCGCAAATGACACAGCCGCCCGCCCCCACCCTCTCCCACGTCCTATTTTGCTGATGCAAAGGCTCAGCGAAGGCACTGGCTCGCCCCAGGTCACCGGGGGACTGGAGTCACGGAGCGGGATTGCTTGAGTTTTGCTGGTGGCCGCGGGCGCGGAGGTGGGGCCGGCAAGTTGGGAAAAGCAGAAAATTCCCCTTCCGCCCCCTTCCCAGCCGTCGGGGCGGACCGAGGGACGCCCGCCTCGAACTCTGAAAAGTTGATAAATAATTTATCAATCAGTCAATCGGTCAACGCGATCCCCTTTCCCTGCCCTTCACGCACACGGCCGGCCCCCTCCCTCGACAGTGGCAGGCGAATGAAATGGGGACAAGGGAGGGAGGCGTCAGGTCGGATCCGCCGCGGTCCCCCGCGCGGGCAGGAAGAGGTTAAGGCCCGGGAGGCTGGAATTCGGGAAGAAATTCCCAGTATTCAGCCCAGTCGCTGCCCGCTCCACCCCTTTCTCTAGGGACCCAGAGTCCTGGCGACTGCCCCGAGCGAGGGGTGAGACACCCGGCCCGCGACAGGCGCGTCCCCTGGGCCCGCGCCCCTCCCCGAGCGCCCGCGCCAGGTGCGCCCGAGGCCCCGGGACCGCGGCTCTTCTCGGGCCCTGCAGGGGGCGCCGCGGAGGCCGCACGTGGGACCCTCCCCCTCCGCCCCCCGTGGGTGGCCACCTCCTCTTTCCCACCGCCCCAGATCTGGGGCTATAAAGCCAGGCGTCCGAGGCGCGCAGGGAGATTTGGACGCCCCGGCCTGGGAGGTGTGCCAGATCTGAGCTCTGCGTCCAGCGTCCGCTCCGCAGTCCCCAGGAGGAGGTGTGTAAGTAGCGGTGGTCCTGCTGGGCAGATCCCTTGGTGCGTTTGAGGGTCCCACAGTAAGGCATTCTGCAGCGCTGGGGAAAGCTGTGGGGTCTCTGTCATCCTCTCCTAAGGGCTGCCGCGGGGTCCCCTGTTACCCAGGTCCGATGTTCCCCAGACCAACATCTCCCCCCAAATCCCAGCCTGGATCCAGGTCCAGCTCCGGCGCTGCTAGAATCTCCAGGAAGACGCCCCCACCCCCCACCCCCCAAAAAAATTACTGGTAATGAGGGCTGGGCTGCAGCTCCCCAGTTTGTGTGAGGCCCTGGCTTGGTCCAGCCCCTGTGCCACAAAAAATGAAAAACCAGGACTCCCAGGTGGTGCCGGTGTGAGGTTGTCGGGCTGCCACATCAGGCTCTTCGTTTTTATTCTAGACACAAAAAGTGCAGCTGGCTCCCGGACAGTCCCATCTCGCCATCACGGCGGGGAGAGTCCAGCTCCGAGTGCGTTTCAAAGCCTCTGCCGAGTTGGGTGGAGGAGAGTGGAGGGGGCTTTTGCTCGGTTATCAAGCCCAGTGGATAACTCCAGGGAGATAAAGCTGGCTCAGCAGATAAGGTTTGTTGATTAGAGCCCAGATTTCTTCCAGACCCAGTCCCTCCAGATTTAAAAAACCGAACCTGGTCTGGGTTGAGCTCAGGCCCCAGGTGTCCAGGTGGATGTTATTGGCATCCTCACGGGACAGGTGTGTGGTTAGGTCCTAGGACCCGTGCTGCCCGCCCCCAGGGTAAAAGTTGCTCTCCTGCCTAACAAAGTGGCCCAAGTGGGGGAGGTGTCGGCTCCCTTCTCACAGCTGCTGGGGATTTCACCACTCTTGGAAAGACACCTTTCAAAGCCGTGCTTGTCAAGAAGCAAAAAAAAAAAATATTTAGAAACCCAAGGCGGGGAGCCTTTAGTTACAGCAGTAAGAGCTGAGAGATGACCTTGTACTGGCCAGGGTCTAGCAGCGGAAGTCACGCTGTGGATGAAGAGCTTCACTAGTTCTCTTTGGTGACCATTTGCTGGGTCTACTTAAAAGTTTTAGCATTGGTTTAAAGAAAACTCAAAGATATGAACTGCAAGTCGACTATGGCAGGGCACATGTGGTATATTGAGTGTCATTTCAAGGAAAACATTGGTTCTTGCTGTCTTCTGTGGCCGAGATGGCTACTGTGTTGGTACACTCAGGTGGGAGGCACCAATGCTAATGGATCTCATTTAATCATTGCCCCCACCTCACCAGAGGGTCATCATGATGTTTAGTCTAGAAGGCAGCCTGAGACTCAGAGAAGTTAAGTAACTTGCCTAATGTCACACAGTAAGTGATAGAACCCATTCCCCCCCGCCCCCCCCATCTGTGAGATGCCAAGTTTATGTCCTTGAGCCCACCACATTTTTTTTCTTGACTGAGGACAAAAACGTCTTGTAGCAGTCAGGTTTCCGGTAGGACCGAAGGCTTCCAGCAAAGTAAATATTTATCATCATCTCTTCGAAGAAAACTCAAACTGACCTTTTGCGAATTTAAAATAAAATGCACCGTTTGTCCCCCGCTGGGGTGGTTATCTAGTTGGAGTTGGTGACCTGAGGTGGGCTGCCATCCCTAGAGTCCAAAATGGGAACTGGCTGGGCCTGGCTTGGAGAAGCCTCTGGGGGTGCCTCGTAAACACGGAGGTTTTTTTTATTATCATGTCTGAAATAGACGCGCTATGCCGTACAAGGTATTTGTTATGGGTCTATCATTACTTTTCTGTGGGAGGGCTGGGATTGAGGCACACATGCCCATTTATGGTAGCGTTTTTCCATGAGGCCATCCCCGGCCCCCTTGCCAATTACCCTGCCCTGGGCTGCTCAAGGCTCTGGGGATTTCTCGGCCCCGTCCTTCCCCGGCAAGAACCAGCATTGAAGCCCAGAGGGGAAGCAAACACGGGAGGAAAGGGGGTCATCTTGCCCACTCCTTTTTATTTAGAAGCCTTGATTTTTTTGGTGGAAAAGTCATCTCCTCTGTCTTTGGTAAAATGAACCCCAACAAGTGACACTTGTGCTTCGGGAGCAACTGTTCTAAAATGGGACACGTTAGATCTTTCTGGAAAACCAAGTTCAATCTTAAGACCATCAGGATCCTAGAAGGTCATGAACAAATTTAAAAGTCCTCCCCTGTGGGCTCCCCCAGCCTCAGTTTTCCCCATCTGCCAGGTGGGACTGCTGAGAACAGCCAATGTGAGTCCTGCCCTGTGACGGTCAGCACCAGGGGAAGCCTGCCTGGGCATGGGCTTCCTAAGTCTTCACCACAACCCTTTGGAGTGGATACGGGTTATTGTGGACCCTATTTTACAGACGCGGATTCTCAGTAACTTGCTCCTTAGTCCAACTAGCCATCAAGATGAGATTTGCTGGGTGCAGGGGTACCTGCCTGTAACCCCAGCAGCTTGGGAGGCTGAGGCAGGAGGATCGCAAGTTCAAAGCCAACCTCAGTAAAAGCCAGGCACTAAGCAACTCAGACTCTGTCCCTAAATAAAATACAAAATAGGGCTGGGGATGTGGCTCAGTGCCCCCTAAAAAAAAGTCAGGATTCCACAATCCAAGACCTATCTAAGGGATTACCCTTTGGGGAGAGTTAGACAATACTATAAAGGGTTTAGCACAGTGTTGGGCATCTGGCAAACTTCAGCAGAGAGTCCACGTATGATGACTGTGATCAGAGATGTTGAGGAGGTTGCTCTGTGTGGCACAGCTCATCTCAGCAGAACCAGGAAGACCCACGGCATGGTCTTTCCATAATGGAGAAACTTCCCCTTAATTTTTGTGTAGTCCTTGTTTGCAAATTCAGCTCCCATTTGGGGCTCAAAGTAGTAAATAGAAACTGATCAGAAACATACTTCCTCACCTGTGATGTCACGGATGCCCGTTATGCCGGCCCGTTCCTGCTTTGCTGGGGGTCACTCTGGACTCTTCAGAGCTCGACTGTACTTGGGAGAAGTCCATCTGGTTCTCTGGTCCTCCAGCCTTCACCCCTGACTTTTGGTCACATTAACCCTGGGCACAAACTGAGTTTGGAGAAGGCCAGGCAAGATTGGAAGGAAATTCTTGTGTGTGAGTAGAGGAAGAAGCTGCCCATCTGTCCAGAAGCAGGAAGTCGGGCATCTCTGACTTACTGGGTTTCAGGGACCCATCCTCCTCAAAGTCACAAAGAAAAGGTCATGGGACCTGCCTGCTCTCTGTGCAGAGCTGAACTTGCCAAGTTGGCTCTGCCGTGGGGTCCGCGTCTATGAATTCCATCAACCGTGGGCTGAAAACATTTTTTAAAAATTGCATCTCTACTGAGCATGCACCAATTCTTTTTCCTTATCATCCCCTAAATCATACAGTAGAGCAACTATTTCTATAGGATTGACATGGCATCGAGTGCTCTGGGTAATCCAGAGACTTCGAGTATGCGGGCGGACGGGCAGAGCTTCTGTGCAAACATCGTGGATGGAGCATGGTTGGATTTGGTATCCGTGGACACCGGGCAATGCCTGTCCCTGGTCCTCTCCCTGGAGAGGGAGGGGGGCTGGGACTGCCATTCTCCTGTCTCCAGACAGAATATCTTTGTCTCTATCTCCTCCATCTCGGCATGCATCATGGTAAATGTAGTCTTGTGAATCTTCCTAAAATTTATCTACATCAGATTTTCCTCTTTATGCAATTATTGGCATTCTGTAGACTAGTTCCCCCTGCCCCACCTAACTATGTATTTCCAACATCTTTTCTATGTCTGCCTCCTTTGGCACTTTCCTCATCTGCTACACAATGTAAAAGGACAACATCTTATTTAATCCCTTATTAAATATACCAGATTCAGGCCACTGTTTCTTATAAATAGTGCTTTAGGGAGTGCTTTAGGGAGTATTGACTGTCTCTTATCTCCAATGGTTGGGAACACAAGTATTTCAGTTTTTTGTTTTTATTTTTTAATATTTGTGGGAACGTACTGTGCCATCTTGGTGATGGGATCCAAATCTAAACCCAAAGGTCATTTTTTTTTTCATATCTACATTATGCAATAGCCTGAAGGGTCAATTTTTCTTTTCTTGGTGGTATTGGGAATTAAACTCGGGGGCCCTTGACCACTGAGCCGCATCCCCAGCCCTATTTTGTGTTTTTTCTTGAGAGACAGGGTCTCACTGTCATTGCTTAGTGCCCCCATGTCGCTGAGGCTGGCTTTGAACTCACGATCCTCCCGTCTCAGCCTCCCAAGCTGCTGGGACCACAGGCCTGTGCCACTGCGCCCAGATGAAAGGTAGTTTCATATGGTCTTTTTGTGTTTGAAGTGCGACCTGTCCCAGAAGGTCAAGTGTGGACGTCAACCCTCAGAAAGTGTGTTCTAGACTTGCCGGGCTCACGGAATTTTCTCAAGAGCAAATACGTGGCCATGTGTCCTTATGAGAGCCCAGGGTCCATGAGGGGGGCACAGCCTTGGGATTTCAAGGTCTGCCGGGAACCCAGCTGTCCCGATGCGTGCTCTCACGAAGCGCAGGGAAGAGGTGGCCCCTTCCTAATGGACTTGACCTCCGGACTGTGTTTGAAGGGCTTGGCGATACCCTGTCCCACTTTACCCCATGATCCCCAGGGGATGGGGTTTCCAAGGGGCCCCATCTGGGAAGCGCCGTGGCGTCGTAGCCCAAGCGTCTCCATCCCTTGTCTGCTTCCCGTGACCAAAGTGGCTTCACACTTGGTGACTGTCAGAGGCATAAAAGCCAAGCAGAGCCTGCCAGGGCCGCTCGCTCGCTCGCTTGCTCCTCTTTGTGGACGGAGACCGAGTCTCTGCCTTTGATCTGGTTTGTGTTTTCCAATCCTGGATGAGTCGGGCTTCCTGGCCGCGCAGGGGGGCCTGCTTCGGTGACCCGTGAGCCCTTTCATTTTCCCGTTGAGATTTGGGCTCCTTCTCCCTGCCCCTCTAAGGCAGCCCCTCCACACGGTGATCGGAGCTTGTCACGCTGCCTGGGAAAAATGCCCTCAGCCGGGTGCTGCGACTGGCCACTGCAAGACCCTGCTCGCTGGCTGCAGAGGCATGAAAAAATGCCACAGCCCCGCCGTGCTGTCCCCCGGGATGGGGGGGACATTCTATGTTGGGAGTATTTTGCTGCAATGAAGATAAAAAGAAACAAGATGGAAAAGCGGGTTTTGTCTCCAGAAAAGTCCCCACGCAGAGCAGCTTGATGAAGTCCTCCAACACCATGGCTCTCCCGTGACGAGCACTAGGGTCAAGAAATAGGTCACCGGCCCCCAAGCTGCCCTCGGGTCCGGCCTTCCAGGGCCTTCGTGCCCGGGGACATTCCTTCTGTGGCCTCTGTCACCACAGACTCCTTTTCCTGCCTCAGGACCTCATTTAAACGGGTCACTTTTGAGTCCGCCTCCTGTTGCTCAGGACAGTTTCTGTAGGATGACACTTTCTCACGGTCGGGAATCGTTCATCTAATCTGATCCAAGTCCATGTTGAGTATTTATTATGTGCCGGGTCCTGTAAGATCCATCTTCTGACAAGCTGGACAGGCACAGGCTCCCAGAGGCACCTGGGCTCTGTAGCTCTGTAGCTCTTGGCTGTGTGATCTCGGGTAGATTCCTTCACCTCTCTGAGCTTCAGTGTCCATAGGTCTAAGGTGCAGCTGGTGGTGGTGATGGGACTTAATAATTGCACATGCAGGATTTAGCTCAGGCTGTCACTGAGTGCTCAGAAACTCTGCCATGGATATGCAGTAGGGCTTCAGTGGGAGACGGTGCTATGTCTGCATGGCTTCAAGTGGAAGACGGCTTTATAGATTTTATAGGGTTATATATTTTTTCCTTTTAGAAAGATCTCAAGCATGTGCAAGAGCCCAAAGACCAGGATTACATATTCCCAGGCACCTGTCACTCATCCTCACGGGCTATCAACACACGACCCATCTGATTTCACCCTGACCCCATTCATTTCTCCCTGCTTTGATGTTGCAGTAAGCCCCGGGTAGATCATTCCACCCATGACTCCTTCGCCATGCCCCTAGGCAGCAAGGACTCTCCAACCACACGAAATCGTCATACCACGTTCGCACCAAGAGTCTAGGAAATTCTCTGAACTGTGGAGTCCATCCATGGTCAGAATTTTCCTGCTTATCTCCTACGGGTTCTTTCTGTCCTTTTTCTGAGGGGGGATGCTTTCAAATAAATTCTTTTTTTTTCTGACGACTGCATTCAGTCTTGCTGAATTTCCCATTTAAGGCATGGCTTTTGAAAAACACAAAACATACCTTTCTTTGTGATTCACTGTGTGTGGTGGGGGTAGGGACCTTCCCCTGCCTTCTCTTACCAGATATCTTTTATTGTACCTGTTTTTCATGATGAAAAATTTGAAATGTGTGTAAAGGCAGAGCCGCCAGCCACTGGACTTGAGTAAAAGCTTCCTGGGTTTCCACCCCCCCCATGGCTCCTGTCAAGGAAATGGCAGGATCTGGTGCCGCATCTTGTCCACAACAGGGATTGTCCGGGAATCTGCTACGTTTCCCACCTCGGGAAAGTAACTTGGTCACAGTGTTGCAGAACAGACGGGTCTGGTTTTTGTGTTTTTTTTTTTTTTTTTTTTTTTTTTTGGTGGGAGGTGGCAGGGACAAAGTGCTTCAAAGAAAAGGGAAGAGGAGACATGTAGAAAGGTCACCTTGCGGATGCTGGGCCGTGCCTCTCACCTCTCCACCACTAATGCAGAGGTTTGCATAAACTGCCCAGAACACCTCCTGGGGTGGCCAGATCAGATTTGAGCAGGGATCTGCCTCCCCAACCTGGCTGTAGATGAAGGTCCACTAGCCATTCAGACCTGGCCAGCTCCCGTCAGGACGCAAATCTCCGTCTGTTTGGAATGTCTCCAGTGCCGTTTCCTCCTCTTTGTTCCAAGTCCCGTGGGTCTCTGGGCGGCCTTCCCTGGGGTCTGCACTTCATTTGGTAACCAAGTCGCTTGCCCTGTGGCTCCTGACTTCTGGGCCTCGCTGCTGCGTGCCTGTGACCTGTGTATGCCTGGTCTTGCCCGGGGACAGGTGGCAGATCCCCAGCCCGAGTGCCACCCCCTTCTTGTGAGATGGCTTGTGGGCCGCCCACCTCGGGCTTGGCAGGTCTCTTCTGCTCTCTGTGGTGGTCATCAATTATTAGGGTCAGGTGGCCCGGCCTGATCCATGCACAATCAACTTCCCCAACTTTTTATCTTGGAGTCGGTCTTCAAGGGTAGACTGGGCCAGCCGTCCTCCTGGGGATGGTGAGACACAGATTCTTGGGGCTGGGGGCACGTCGCTCGGGGAGAGGGTGTGCACGTGCTTAGCACACGTGAGACCCTGGGGGACCCCAGCACGAACCCCCAAACCCCCAACCACACACAGCAGGAAAACTCGCCAGCCAATCAGATCCCCGAAACATGAATCCTTGGGGTGCTGGTCCCAAACCCACAGCACGAGGCGGTGTGAGAACCAGCCGTCTCATGGGCTCAGCGGCTGTGGACGGTCCTTGCCAAGGCCTATGACCAGGGGTTACAAAAGGGTCACACTGAGTCTCTGCATCAATTCACCGGCCTCCTTCCCCACAGGAGGGTCGACGATTCAGATGGGAAGTGGGAGGGAGGATGCTCTTGGGCCCATTTGCTCCTAAGATAAATCTATTAACGATTTTCAAATGCAGGAAAACGTGATTGTTAAACCCAAACCGCCTGCGATCACATCTGACGGGCTAAGGCCATCCTTCAGAGTTACAGAGCGCTTCACTTATTTCTCCCCTTTTAATTTTTTTTTTTTTAAAGCGACTCTTTGATCAGGTCCCTGGGAGAAGTAACTTCTCTCCAAACAACTACCTTCTGTTTCTTTTTAACCTTCTGGATACAGTGTCTTTATTTTTATGTGCTGCTGAGGATGGAACCCAGTGCCTCATGCAGGCTAGGCGAGCGCTCTGGTTTTTAATTACTGTAATTTTTCACCCTGGAAAGGGGAAAGTAGGTATTAGGATAACAGCCCCTTTTTTTTTTTTTTTTTTGCCTTGTGAAATCTGCTTCTCCCCACTTGTCTCCTGTTAGAGGAGTTGGTGCCTTGGCTCTGGGCCCTGGATAGGGGTTGACCCCATCTCCTTTGGGATTGGGGCCCTCGAGTGGGGATTATCTTGGTGAATTCAAAGGAGGTGGAAATTATTTTTTGCTGAAGCAGGGACGTCAGCCACACAGTAGGTCCTGGTAGCTGCACATCCTGTCTCAATTAGTGGCTTATTTCTTTGGAGCCCAGCAGCACTGAATGGGGAAGGGGTGAGGCTGGCTGGGAGCACCGTCAGCTCCTGCAGGTACAGTCAGAGGGTTCGGAGCAGGTGGCTACAGGATGGAGAATCAATTGCAAATGGTCTCCATATTGAGAGGCACAGTTCATGAATTGAAATCTTACTTAGAAGAAAAAAGTGTTCTCCTTCTCGGTCACTTAGTCACCCTGGGGAACAATCTGTTTGGGAAAGGTAGACTTGATGACTTGGTTTTTGCCCCCCTTCTTTAACCATTGTTCAAAGACACACTTGGTTCCTTCTCCTCCTGCAGGATGATCTAGGGATGTCTTTCATCGTTATGAACCCGAGTTACAGACTTAAACAGCCTTTCAACTCTTACAGTTATGTTAAAAATTGATGTTTAAATCGCCCCATACTGGACCGGATAGGACCATAGTTTAATATTTGTGCACTTTTCTGGACTTTAAAATGCAGATGCGGGTTGGGGATGTGGCTCAAGTGGTAGCGCGCTCGCCTGGCATGCGTGCGGCCCGGGTTCGATCCTCAGCACCACATACCAACAAAGATGTTGTGTCCGCCCAGAACTTAAAAATAAATGTTAAAAATTCAAAAAAAAAAATGAATAAAATGCAGATGCATCATATAAAATTACAAAAATTTTAATTATACTTTAAAGTGTAAAGTGTAAAATTTGTCATTTTTTTCAATTCATTGATTTTTTTTTTTTTTTTTAATACTCAATGAACTTTGCCAGATGTATGCAGTTATGTGATCACCACTATTGTTAGGATACGGGTCATTATTATCATGCTGTGCTTCTTATGAACCCCATGCAACTACTGATCTGTGGCCCTGGCAATTACTGATGTACCGTCACCATGAGTGTACCTTTTGACTTCTTCATCAATGGAAAAACGCTGCATGCAGGGTTTTAGATCTGGCTCCTTTTACTTAACATGGTGCTTTGAGACTTAGCTATGGTATTGAGGTTTGTTTTTTTTTCTTTTCCTTTTCTATTGCTGAGTAGTATTCCATTCAGACATGTTGTTTTTTAACTTTAAAATATATAGGTATCTTTGCATGGTCTCAGCCTGGTCAGAGGTCACCTATTATGTGATTCCATTTATCCAAAATGTACAGAAAATGTGAATTTACAGAGACAGAACATTAGTGATTGTCAGGCCTGGGGGCAGGGACCCTAACCCCAACCACAGCAGGGCCCATGGGTACCCCTTTTGAGTCACTGAAATGATCCAGAATTGACTGTGATGAACACACAACTCTGTAGGTGTGCTGAGACATCACGGAATTGCACGTTCACCGTGAGAGAATTGTATGTCATACAAATGAGCCTTCAATGAGTATGTTGGAAGAGGAAAACCTTTGGCATAAGTGAAAGTCCTCGTCTTAGATATTAGGCAGAATCACAGCATTTGATCCAAGGATTGTTCCAGGGGTGTTGTACCACTGAGCTATCTCCCCAGCCCCTTTTGTTTTGTTTTTATTTTGAGACGGGGGTCTCCTCAAGTTGCTTAGGGCCTTTCTAAGTTGCTGAGGCTAGCCTCAAATTTGCAATCCTCGTTTCTCGGTCTCCAGAGCCACTGGGATTATAGGTGTGTGCCACCACACTCAGCTAAATATCTATTTTTGCTGATTACAAATTTAATAGTTCTATATTTTTGTCATATCTGACTTTTTATGACAGGAAGTACACCCACCTTCCTAGCAGCATTATTTATAATGATTAAAATGCGAAAGCAATCTGGATACCCATTGGTGGGTCAATGAATAAGCAAAGTGAGGTCTCTCCACACAGTGGAATATTACTCAGCTGTAAAAAAGGAAGAAAATCTGGATGTAGGCTACAGTTTGGATGACCCTTGATCACATTCATTGTGCCAAGTGAAAGAAACTTGTCATAAAAAGATGAATACTCTAAAGTCCCCCCTGTGTGTGGTACTTTAGAGTTGTTGGTGTATTAGGGAGACAGAGGAGAAGAGCCATTGCCGGGGCTGAGCCCTGGGGCTTGACTACTGAGCTATCCTCCCAGCCCTGTTTATTTTGAGGGTCTAAGTTGCTGGTTCTGACCTCAAACTTGCGATCCCCCTGCCTCGGCCTCCCTAATTGCTGGGATAACAGGCGTGTTGTGCCGGCTGTCGGGGGGCCTTCTGGGCCAGGCTCCTTCCACTTAGCGAGATGTTTTGGGGGTTCAGCCACGTCGTAGCACGTGTCAGTTTCATTCCTTTTTATGGCTCAGTACTACTCCACTGTGCGGAGAGGCCACATCTTACTCCTCCACTCGCCTCTTACCTGCCCATGGACCGTGGGGATGTTTCCACTTTGGGGCTGTGACAAGGGACACGGCTGTGATAAGGGACACGGTTTTGGGGTGGAGGTCTGTTTCACTTCTCCTGAGTACGGACTCGGCAATGGAGTTCCTGGGTGCCGGGGTGGCTCTGGTTCATCACCTGAGAACCCCCCTTTTATTTTGCAGTAGGCAGTGAGCTCTGGGTACCCTCCATGCCTGCACCCCAGGACCTGCTTCCTGCTGGCCACTGGGTGCTTGGGTGGTTAGAGTTTCGCTGCAGGAAAACCCCTGGTTCACCCTCCGGTCCAAGCTGGTGGCCGGTGGGTTGTGATCATGGGCCATGAAGCAGGGGGTCCCCTGGAGGCCTCGGAACGTCCCCGTTCTCCCTCCCACAGCACACACGGGGCCACAGGGGTGCAGACCACACAGTGTCCTGCCGAGACGGGGGGGGGGGGGCAAGGTGTCTTCGAGACGCAGTTCTGGCCCGACCCTGACCCTCTCTCCTCCTCCCGCAGGGGACCCACCAGGCGCCATGGCACAGAAGGGCCAACTCAGCGACGACGAGAAGTTCCTGTTTGTGGACAAGAATTTCATCAACAGCCCGGTGGCGCAGGCCGACTGGGTGGCCAAGAGACTGGTCTGGGTGCCCTCGGAGAAGCAAGGCTTCGAGGCGGCCAGCATCAAGGAGGAGAAGGGGGACGAGGTGGTGGTGGAGCTGGTGGAGAATGGCAAGAAGGTGACGGTGGGCAAGGACGACATCCAGAAGATGAACCCGCCCAAGTTCTCCAAGGTGGAGGACATGGCCGAGCTGACCTGCCTCAACGAGGCCTCGGTGCTGCACAACCTGCGGGAGCGCTACTTCTCGGGGCTCATCTACGTGAGTGTCCGGGGGTTGGGGTGCAGGCGAGGGGCGGGGGCTTTACTGAGCACATCCCACGGGGGTGACTCCATCCCAGTCCCCCCTCGCCAGCTCCGGGACGTGGGCAGGTGTGTGGCCTCCCACAGCCTCACTTTTCCCATCTGTAAAGTGGGAGCCGCGCCCTCCCCACAGAACAGGGGTGGACAGTCCCTGCCGTCGCGTACCCAAGTGCCAGGCGCGGGACAGACTCCCCTCAGATCCCAGGGGTGTCTTCCTGGAGGTGTGGAGAACTTGGGGACCCCTTGGAGAGGCTGGTCCACCCTGGCACTGGGAGGGTAGGGGACAGGAGAGGGTCCCTGTCACAAGTGGCGACGGCCAGGTGGGACCTGGGACTCTGAGTGGACCCTGCAGATGAGGTGGACTGGAGCCGAACGTGCAGCGTGGTCACCGCTGGCCACTGTGGCCACCTGCACTGGGCTTCTAACCAACTTTAAAAAATGAGTATTTGAGGATTCGTTTCTCCAGCCGGGTCTCGGCCACGTGAAGTCCTCGGCAGTCCCTGTGGCCAGCGGTGGCCTGGTTGGAGGGTGTAGGTCTAGAACATTCTCACCATCGCAGTTCTGTTGGGGCTGGTGACAAGGGGGGACACCAGTGCCTTGGGTTGGACCAGATTTCCAGGATGAGTGGGACCCAGCCCCGTGAGGCCAGCTGGGCGGGCGGAGGTCCCCAGCCCGGTCATTGTCCACCTTTTCTCTCTGAAAGCCACACTGGGGCCTGGGGCAGGCCGCCTGACGCACCTGGAACTTGGTTCCCTTGTCCGGGTGACAGACAGAACCGCGCCAGCCTCCTGCCCGGGGAGCTCTAAAGAGAAAGCCCGACACTCTTCCTGGCACATAGTAGGCACTCAAGTGTGAGGTGTCCCCATCACAGGTTGAAGGCCACCGTGACGGCTTTAGTTGTCCCGGGGCCAGTGTTCCTGGATCCTTCGCAGAGCCATGGGCACAGTCACTTCTGTCCTTGTGTCCCCTTGGTCCGTCCTGTATGCCTTGCCACTTGAAAATCGCCCAAAGCTCCTTGTCATCTCTTTAAAAAAAAAAGAAACCCGTCCTGCACATTTTTTTCCTAATTGGGACAATAGGACACATTGTCTGGGAAGGACTTGGAATCCAGAAAAAGGCAAAACTCGGTCAAAAGCAGAAAACACAAAGATCCGTCTTCACCCAAAAAGGAGGTGTGTGCGTCCATCTCTTCATGGGAATGGCGCGAGATGTGGGTGTGTCTGCGAGCCTACTGTGCGTGTGGGTTAGCGACTGGCTCTTCTTCCGTGTGACGTCGATGCTGAGCGTCTCTCGGCCCCAAAGGTTCCCTTTGAAGGGCCACATACTCTGTGGTGGGCAGAGCCACGATTCATGACCCCTTCTTGTGGCTGTTTCTGAAGGGGCCACAGAGGCTGTTTTAACAGCCGGGGGGGCGGGGGGGGGGGACAACTGTGAAATGCACTCCCCCCCCCCAGCCAGGTGCTGTAACCCGGCACCCTCCATTTCCTTAGTGGACACAACAGCCACGGAGTGACCCAGGGAGTCCATTTTACAGGGGAGCAAGCTGAGGCCCAGCGTAGAGAGCCCGTCTTCCCTTCCCCAACTATGCAGAGAATGTCCCTTGAGTCTGTGCCGTTCCCTGTGTGGAGACAGCGCCACCCTAAGTCCCTGGAAAGTACACTGGACTTTGCTTTTGGTACTAGGATTGGGCCCAGGGGTGCAAAACCCCTGAGCCACCTCCCCAGACCCTTTTTAATATGTTTGTTTAGAGACGGGGTCTCCCGGAGTTGCTGGGGGCCTTGCTAAGTTGCCGAGTCCGGCTTTGAACTTGCCATCCTCCTGCCTCGGCCTCCGGAGCCGCTGGGATCGCAGGTGTGTGCCCCTCCACACCCCGCTACTGGGACATTTCTGAGGACGCCAATCTGCAGAGGGCTGGGGGGACCGTTGGGGTCTAACCTGTGTCACCTCCCTCCTGAGGACAGGGCCACGTCTCCATTCGACTTGCTGTCCTCTGACGTGGCGTTTGAGCCCAGAATAGAATCTGGGAATCATGAGGCGCTTGTGAAGTTCCCGAGACCCAGACTACCATCTGAAGCAGATGAACAAGGAATCGGAGCTGCACATTCCTGCTGTGCTTCTCTGGGCAGAGCAGATTAAAGTCACGTGGCCTCGTGACCAGGCACCTGCTGTTATCTGGTACCTTTCTGCTCGATTTAATCACTTAACAGAAACTGTTGCCCGTGACGGAAAAAAATAGAGAAGGCAAGGGGTTGGGGGACGGGCACGGGAAGCCGCTCTCCCATCCCGTAATCAGACTGTGTGACCCTTATTAACAGGTGGCACCGTGTCTGCGGGCCAGGCGGCCGACCGTGCCCACCTTTGCCCTCGGTGATGAGGAGATCCTGGCGGACCTCTGTCCTCTTGGGCCCCACAGGGTCCTTAGAAGCCGGAGGAGCCTGTCCTCTTACCTTAGATTTTCGGGTCTGTGCTCAGCAATGTCCAGGGACTCGCCCGAGCTGCCCGCACACCTGGCGTGGGGACGCAGCTCTGATCCCTGCTCCAAGGCCCCCTGTTCTTCTGGGTCCTGGGCCGAGGCTTCTCTGTGGAGCCTGGTAGCCCTGGATACAGGAGGAGGGAACCCCCGTGTGGGCCTGCTCCGGGCCAGGTGCTGTCCCAAGTCCTTCCAGCCCACTTTGTCCCTTGGGATCCAGCAGAATGATGTCCCACCCTTCAGATAAGGTGACTGAGGCGGGGGGGACATACCCTTAGGAGGGATCCCCTTCCCAGTTCTGGTCTGTAAAACGTGGGCCGTCTCCACTCTCCTGTTTCTGGGTGGGACAGGAGCGTTGGTCCTCGTCCTGAGACGGTTCTGCACTTAAGTGACAGGCGAGATGCGCTTGAGCCAGATGCAAGTCGCGATGTCTATGTTCTAGGACTCTGTTCTACAACACGGGGTGGGGGGTTCAAGCCCCCCGTCCTTCAAATGGGGGCCAGGGAGCCTGAGCCTCTGGTGATTTGGGGGAAACATTTGCTCCTATCTGTATTTTTTCCGGCCACTGGTCTTAGTTGTCATTAAACTCTCAACGTAGCCGCTGACCCTCAGTGATAGTAGATAGTATTGGTTCAAGATTTACTAACATCAAAAGTTGATGCTAACATATTCTTGTGACTACCATTTATTTTTCTGTAAGAGACACAACTACAATGGACTATTAAAAAATGTAGGTGGCGGGGAGACACCATGACTTATGCCCATTTTTTGCAGTTTAAAACTGAGACTTTGAAAAGTCAAATGCCTTGGGGGACCCAGAGGTGACTCTCAAACCTAGAGAGGCTGCCCCCAGACCAGTGCTCTCACCTTGATCCCACGTGATGTGTCCAGATAGTGTCATATCGCACTTTAGAGAGGGGGACACTGAGGCCCAGTGCTCAGTCTCATTGCTGGTAAGTGGCTGAGCAGGGATGTGGCACAGCCTGGGGAGGCTGCCCGCGCTGGGCAGGAGGGGAGCAGGAGGTGAGGTGTGGGGGGGCGGGGGAGACGGTGCCAGGGGTGCTCTCGGCTTTGAGTAGCACAAGCTCTATGTGCCTGCGAGGAAGGCATCCAATCTTGTGTTACGATTTCTTGAGCACCTACTGGGTGCTGGGGTAGACATTGTAAGCTGGAATGATTAGCCCACCAGAGATGCTGGGCGCAGAGCTGTTCTGGGTGCCCGTCACTGCCCTGGGACCTGGAGGGGTGGCAAGAAAACAGGGCGGGAGGCGCCCTTTGCTGAGCCTCCCCAATTAGCCCTTCAGACTCAGTCCATCAGGGAACATAGACCGTCCTTTCCCCACCCCAAATGGGCGTGCAGGCCACTGCTGGCCTACATCTTGGCCTTGGCATCTAGCTGCCCAGATGGATGCCCGACAGTTCTCTTTTTTCCTTTTTTTTTTTTTGTGGTTGAGGGGGGATACCCCGGATTGAATTCAGGGACACTCTGCCACTGAGCCACATCCCCAGCCCTGTTTTGTATTTCATTTAGAGACAGAGTCTCCCTGAATTGCTTAGGGCCTCACTTTTGCTGAGGCTGGCTTTGAACTCCTATCCTCCTGCCTCGGCCTCCTGAGCTGCTGGGATGACAGGTGTGTGCCACCTGCCAGCAATGACGCTCTTTTTAACCATAGCAGGGTCTTCTGCTCTAGGGATGAACTGGACTCCCTGACGGGCGTTTGGATTGATCCTAGTCTTTTGCTGCTGAAATCCAGGCAAGAGCCAAATCACTGTCTTGAGTCTAGGACAAGGATCCCATTCATTCAGGAGTGACTGTCCATCATTTTAGAGAACAAAAGCAGGATGCCCGGTCGGGCTGTGTGCACAGCCAGGCCTCGGAGATCCCCCAGACCCGAGTCCTGAAGCCGGTGTTCCTTGGCCTTCCTCCTGCTCCTGGACACTCGGCTCAGGGCTCTGGGGCTGACCATATAAAGCCTCGGGGAGCAACTGGAGCCGCTTCCTAATACGGTTACAAGAGGGACACCGTGCCTGGGGCCTGGATCTGCGCGGCACAGACGCCCTGAGATGCTGGCTGGGGCACGGGCTGGGGATGTGGAGACTCTGAACTTGCCCGTCGGGAGGGGGGGCTCCTGGGGACTGAGGCCGACACAGGGCCAGCTACAGGGGGCGGGGTCAGGG
This sequence comes from Ictidomys tridecemlineatus, assembly GCF_052094955.1. Lineage (NCBI taxonomy): Eukaryota > Metazoa > Chordata > Mammalia > Rodentia > Sciuridae > Ictidomys > Ictidomys tridecemlineatus. Next base: position 133,126,540 of record NC_135486.1, read on the forward strand.
CCAGGGTGAGCCGAGTGGGACGTGGGGATGGAACGGCCAGATTCGCAAGCCAATGACCGGGTGGGACCTGCCTCTGGCCCCTGTACTTGTTGGGCAACTGAACTGAACACAGATTCAGATCTGCCTGGAAGCATGCAGTCAGTGCTTGCTGTGTGCACAGCACCTGGAGAGGTGTCCTGGGATCGTGGTGGAGCTACGAGGGCCCAGCTTTCCCTCTTTAGGATTCATGTTATTCGGCGAATATTTGCAGGTGAACATCCACCCTGTGCTGGGGGCGGGAGATGCGGTGCTGACGCTGAGTTAGAGCCCTGAGCTGCAGGGACACTGAGGGTAGACATCACGAGTCCTCATCCCCTCCCCTGGAAGAGGGGGTGGTGGCTCCAGGGAGATCAGGGGGAACCGCCTTTGGGAAGATGCCTTGTGGCATCATCCTCCGGAAACAGCGCAGGCATAGTCGCTCATGTTGACTACTACTGAGCACCTACTGTATACCAGGCATGGTGCCCAATGCCTTAAGATCATGACCTCGGAACAAAACGAGGAGGGAATTGTTAGTGTGCCCCCACGGTTTTTCAGATGAGGATAACTGAGACTCAGAGAGGTGAAGAGTCTTTCCTGGGGTCACAGAGCTAGGAAGTCGGAGAGTGGGGTTCAAATCTGAGTCCTCCTTTAACTGTTGGAGATTACTGCCTCCCATCCAGGGCTTGGGCGGGAGGTAAATGACACCCGTAGGCTGAAGGGGGCGTGGCAGGGGTGTGGCCTGGAGGAGCCGGAGGCGGGGCTGAGACCAGAGGAGGTGGGACCTGGCTGCTTCCGTTCCACGTGGTGCGTTCAAAGCTCACCCCTGTTGCAGCGTAGGTCAGTGCTCTGCTCCTTTTGGAGGACACTCGTCCTCGTCCTCATTTTACAGATATGGAAGTGCTTTGTTAGCCATCATGAGCTCTGAGCAGTCATGATGTCTACCCCTGAATGTCCCTCCAGCTCTGTGACCTGGTGACAACCCCACCACGCCTCAGTTTCCTCTCCTGTCAATCAGGCAGCAGGGAAAGCAAAGGCTCCAGTTTCCCCGCAGAAGATGCCCGTGAAGTGCTCAGTTCAGTGACGGGCACTTAGTGAGCACTCGGAGATGGCCACTGTTGTGAGGTCCTCGGGGCTCGGGGTGAAGTGACATCAGCGGGGGTAGAGCCGAGGTTTGAACTGTCTAAAACCACACAGATGGGGCTGGGGGTTGGGTCGGGGGAGAAACCTTGCCTAGCACGTACAAGGCTCTGGGTTCCATCCCCGACACCACACACCAATTAAAACCACGCAGTTGGCCGGGCACCGTGGTGCACACCTGTAATCCCAGCAACTCGGGAGGCTGAGGCAGGAGGATCGGGAGTTGGTGGCCAGCCTCAGAAACTTAGGAAGGCCTGAAGCAACTTATACCCTGTCTCAAAATAAAAAATAAAAAGGACTGGGGAGTGGTAGAGCACCTGGGTTCAATCCCCTGGTCCCAGAAATAAATAAATAAAACCAGAGCTGTCGAGCACGGCGCAGTCCGGGCTGGCTCCGTCCCCCTGTCCCCACGCCTGGAAACCGGTGACGCTCAGGGTTCCCACGGCCACTCTGGGCCTCAGTTTCCCCGACTCGGGTGGGAACTCGGAGCACACCCAGTGACCTCGTGCTCCTGCGTGGCCTGGAGCTAAGCCCGCTCTCTGCTTGCAGACCTACTCGGGCCTCTTCTGCGTGGTGGTCAACCCCTACAAACACCTGCCCATCTACTCGGAGAAGATCGTGGACATGTACAAGGGCAAGAAGAGGCACGAGATGCCGCCGCACATCTACGCCATCGCGGACACGGCCTACCGCAGCATGCTGCAAGGTGAGCGGGCGGGGACCCAGCACCTCTGGGGAGCTGCTGGCTCCGGAGCCACGCCCAGGGCCACGCCCATCCCACAGGCCCCGCCCATCCCAAGACCACGCCCATCCAGCAGGCCCCGCCCATTGCGCAGGCCCCGCCCATCCTACAGGCCACGCCCATCCCGTAGACCCTGCCCATCCTGCAGGCCCCGCCCATCCTGCAGGCCCCTCCCCCGACTGGGGCTCGCTGGGGACGCAGGCCTGGCAGGCGGTGCTGGGGGACAGGGGCACTGCCACTGAAAACGGGCCAAGCAGGTGGACCGTCTGTGTCCACGCCTGGGGAGCGAGAACTGGGCAGCGCCTGCCCTGGGAGGAAGAGGGTGGTGATGGCCAGGTCTGGGCCAGCAGGTGGCTTGTCCCTCCCCGGCAGCTGGGCGGACGTCGTCCCCTCTCCCGCCTCAGTTTCCTCGTCTGTGAAGGGGTCGGCGCCTCCGCCTCGCTGTCTGTTGTAAGATTGCTGAGGCCGGCCTCTCCGATTCGGGGGCGAGTATGTTTCCCTCACGCCCACGGCCTGAGCGTCCCTCTCTGGAAAGCGGGGGCCCGGGAGGGTTTCAGGTTTGGGATCTCCAGGTGTCGAAAGGCCAACCTGCGCCACGGCTCTTAGGAACAAAGTGTTTTTAAGGAGAGGAAACACTGGAGACTTGGAGAACGCGCAGACTGTGCTCAAGGGTCCGGTTTAAAGTGACTTTTGATGTCTGCAGTAGTGTGATCACCATCCAGACCAGGATGCGAAATATTTCTAGAAATGCCTCTTCCCAGTCAATAGCTCTTGGACACCTCTGCCTGGAGTGGCCGCTGTTGACCTCCATCACTGTCAGTTAGTTTTGCTTGTCCTTGAACTTCATATAAATGACATTCTTATGTTATTTATGTAATGCATTTCGTATCAGCTTCCTCCCCTCCTCAAACTACTTTAGACTAAACAAAACCCGGCAATATCCCTTATTAAGAGTGTGAATTCTAGAACAGAGCTGCTCGTGTTCAAATTCCAGTCCTGTCACTCGCAAGCTGTGTGACCTTGGATGAGCTGCTTAACCTCTCTGTATCTGTTTCCTCCTCTGTGAAAGAGGATCATAGTGACTGTGCCTATCCTCACTGGGCTGAGGCAAGGATTAAATGAGCTGTTGCACCCAAAGCTCAGAACAACGTCTGGTTTTAGAGTAAAAGCCTGTTAAGTATGAACGATCACAGGCTGAGCCTGCCTAATCCGAGAATCCAAAAGCTCCAAATTCTGAAACGTTTGAACCCAGCGTGAAGCCGTAAGTGGGAATTCAACACGTGGGAACACGGGGGCTGGGAATTGAGGGGAGCCCTGTGCTGGGAATTCCTGAAGGGCAGGAAGCCGGGAGTGTGCAGGAGACGGCACCCCACAAGGTAGAGGCTTCAGGCAGAAGTGTCCCAAGTTGCTGGCAGTTAGCCAGGCTCTAGGGCAGGACCTGATCCTTCAGGACACTGGGCTGCCATTACCTCCAAGGACCAGCAGATGAAGCCTTGCAGGGTCAGTCCCGGAGGCGCAAGCTGTGTCCTTGAACCTCATGTAAATGGCATTCTTATGTTATTTTCGTAATGGGGTTTAAAGCAATGGCTCCTGGAACCAGGGAGTGCCTTTGTGACATTATTCTATTTTGGGTGTCTTCAGATGAAACGGTCTTTTAAAAGTGGTTCCCACCCCACTTTGGGAGGCATCACAGACCTAGGATGTTCATATCTTTTGGCATGCTTTTGATTGCAAGTAACATAAGAACTAACTCAAGTGGCTTAAACCGTAGGAGTTTATTACCCTGTATGACAGGAAGTCTAGAGGTTGGTGATTTCCGGGTTGCTTGATTCAGGAGTTCAAAGGCAGGCCACTTTGGGGGGGTTTTCTTGGCTGCTTCCTCATAGTCACAAAATGGAAGCCATTGATCCAGCCATCACATTGTCAGGTGATAATATCCAAAAGCATGAAAGAAGTGGGGGATTAGGCTCTTACCCCCACTTCTCTCTAGTCAAGGAGGAACTTTGTCACATGCCCAGCCTCTAAATCGAGCATGAGCTGAGCGGGTGTTCACGACTGTTTTAAATCATTTCTGGTTTCTTTTTGTGGAGTGGAGGGAGGTCCCACTAAGCGCATTTTATCCTGATACTAGAATGAAATAGAATTGTGTCAGGGAAGGAGAATGGGAGAGACACAGGTGGGTAGGCATTGCTATAGGGCTCTGAAAATGTGCATTTGTAACTTTGAAAATCCTTAGCATTATAGTCTATTGTAGAAAAATTAAACCCTCTATTTAAGGAGAGGAGAATGTGCTGGGACCTATCAGTCTGTCACCCAGAGGTCACCATCACTGATGTCCTGCTGTGCAGCCTTTCGTACACTAACTGAGCTGAACGGCACGTAATGAATAAGACTCTGACCATCAGAAAATAATTGGCTCCAGAAAAGGGTGACTTCACACGGGGCCAGTCATCAGCAGGCTGCAGTCCGAGGGTGACTTCACATGGGGCCAAGGTTTCACTGTAGACAACGAGGGGGGTGGGGGGAAGGTGTGGGCTTGAGAAAGGGTCTGGCAAAGTAAGAAAATGGCCTATCTCCCCCTTCTCATGTGTGTTTAGCATTCGATTGTAACTGCAGATAGCTGCTAGTCCTTGGATTGAGTTTATTTGGGGGGGGGCTTGACATTTTTCAACACCATCGTGTGGGCGTGGCCCGGAGCCCCCTTCCTGTCTCGACTGAGCTCTGCAGCGCGGCCGGGAAGCCCCTCTTCAGACTCACTCGATGGCCCAGAGGTCTCCCTAGGGCTTCTCCACGGTGTTGGTGCCGAGCACAGTGCCCAGGTCCCTCTGGTCGGGTTCGGGACAATGCTCTGACCTCCAGGTGGGAACTGGCCCCACGCTCTTTGTGGCCTTTCCAAGGCCCTTGACTCGGGGCAACACTGTGACAGCTCCCACGTGGCTGGGGCTGTTGGAGCCCAGTCATCAGCAGGCTGCGGTCCGAGTGGGGCTAGCAGGGTGTAGACCCAAGCAGGGGGTGTAGACCCGGGAGGTGGTGTAGACCTGGAGGCTGCTCCGCTGCGTCAGACCTCCCCGTGGTCAGTCCACTGAGGCTTATCCCTGGGGCCCGCTGACGCCCGCTGCCCTGGACGTGCCTCACCGTGGGCCAGGCTGGAGGATGGGGAGGACCCTGTGTCTCCCTCCGTGCCTCCCGGGCTTCGTGTGCAGACACAGAAGCACAGTCGGCTGACGCCACTTAGAGATGCTCGCTGGGCTCCTCCGTGGCCCCCAGGGGACGGCAGCCAGGAGCAGGGCACCCCCAGAAGGCGGCCGTCTGTGCAGTGGGCGTTAGTCTGCCGCCGTGTCCTCGTGCGCCTCCAGGCCTTCTGAACCACGGGGAGGGGACTCCGAACACAAGTCCACGGAGCTCAGAGACACGTCGGGGAGGGAAATGGAAGCCGGGGGCACTGTGCACACCGGTGTCCACTCCCCCTCCGTCAAGTGGGAGTTTGGCTGTGGTAGGGGGACGGGGAGGTCCCGTGTGTGCGCCACTGGGGACGTTCCTGGCTCGTGTCATTCAGTCTCTGGGCGTAAAGATGTAGAGATGGTGTGTTCACGTCCACAGATGCACCTTCTCCTTCCCCTTCTGTGCATGAGACCCCCGTCCACCTCCCCGGAGATGATCATGGCTCCTAGTGTACCAGGTGTCCTCCTGGACTCTAGTTTCTTGCACGTGTGAGCAGATATGTCTATTTTCTCCCACCGTTTCCCTACAAATAGTAGCATTTCACGTGCTGCACTCTACATTGTGCAAGCGTGTTCCTAGTTAGTGTTATAGGGACCCCTCGTCCCTGTGATTTTAAATTTAGTTTTGATTTTTATTAAAAATATTCATGCAGATGATAGAGTCAAATAACTCCTCCAACCTTGTTAAGAAAAATAGCCCTCCCTCTACTCCTTCCCCAGAGGTGACCCTTATCAACTCCTTTCATTGATGTTTGACTATTTGCCTTTATATATATTTTTTTTTTAAGTCTGGTAAAACATTGAAATTTTTTTTGTAGTTGTAGATGGACAGCATACCTTTGTTTTATTTGTTTATTTTTATGTGGTGCTGAGGATCGAACCCAGAGCCTCACACATGCTAGGCAAGTGCTCTGCCACTGAGCTGCAGCCCCAGCCCCTTGCCTCTATGTCTTCAAATAACTTGACTATTTTGCTGATATCTTGACACCTTTTCAGTTTTGCCTTTCACCTATTGACTTTTCACCATGGATGATGAGGATTTAACTCATCCACTTTCTTGGTTTGCCCTTCTGCCCCATCCTCATACACCTTATTTATATTCTAGATTGCCAGTATAGTTAGCCTTAACCTTGATGAGCTCACTATTCAGAGTTTACTATGTTATGACTATAATAGTAAATGCTATTATATAGACATCATTCAGTTCTCATCTCTGCACTCTCTTGTGAGCACTTTTCTTTTACTGTATGACTTATTCTTTTCCCTGGAGTTAGCAGTTGCCTTTTTTTTTTTTCCTCCCTAGCCTGGTTTTCTATGTGGCTGCTCACTTATTCTGCCCCAGATTCTCCATCTAAATGTGTTACTCTTGTCTTAATAAGTCCAGAAATGTATCAGAGGTCACCCAGTGATAGTCTGTCCTTGAACTGCTCTCTACTGTAGCCTTTGGACCTGCCCTAACCCTATTACTGGTAGCGGTCAGTGCTCTCAGGAGGATTCCTTGTTCCCTAATTTCCATCTCTTCCTGTTCCTTGGTTGACTCTCCTGTTTGAATCGCACCTTCCCCAGTAGCTTCCCAAGGAAGGGTATAGAAGATCCTGATGTATGGAGATCCTGCACAGCTGGAAGATCAGAAGCTCCTCTAATACTCAGAGGATAATTTATTTGGGTTTAAATGTGTTGGTAAGAAGTAAAATTTCCTTCAGGATTTTTAAGGAACTGCTTTGTTGCTCTCTAGTTTCAGTTTCGTTTTTGAGAAGCTAAAACCTAGTCTGATCCTTAATCCTTTCTGTGCAACCATAGACTCCTTCTCTGCCTCCTCTGGAAGTTTTTAGATCTTCGTCTCCCTATTCATGGTGATGGGACTTTCCGTGGTTCCGTTCCCCACGTTGTTCTGAAGACCTAGTGGGCGCCCTTGGTTTGTAAACTCATGCACATCCTTGAATTCTGGGAAGTTTTCTGGAATCCTTTCCCTGGTCATGTCTTTCTCGCCGTGTTCTCTCTTCCTACTTCTGGAATGGAGCTTCTGAACTGGCCCCAGAGTTTTCCTTCTCCGGGCTCTTCTATCTCCTTTTTGTTATTTTCTTTTTTTTTTTTTCCTTTTTTTTTTTTTTTTTTTTAGTAACTGAGGATTAAATCCAGGAGTGTCAACCACTGAGCCACATCCCCAGCACTTCTATTTTTTTATTTTGAGGCAGGGTCTCACTAAGTTGCTTGGGGACCTCGCCAAGTTGCTGAGGCTGGCCTTGAACTTGGAACCCTCCTGCCTCAGCCTCCGGAGCTGCTGGGATTACTTGGAGTCCGTGCGCCTCTGCACCCAGCTCCTTATGTTTTTTTTATTCTGTTTACTGAGCAGTTACCTCAACTTTATCTTTCAACCTTTCCACTGAGTTTTTAATGTTGGTATTTTTTTTCTTTTTAATTTCCAAGAGTTCTGTTTCTCTCTCTGAATGTTTCTTGGGCTACTCTTTCCGGTGGCTGCGATGGCCTGTGTCTGGAGGACGCTCCTTCACGTATCTTCTCTGTTTCCTCCAGATGCACATTTTCCTGCGTGTCTGTTTTGACTTCTTCCTGTGACCGGCTTCCTGGTGATTCTTGGCCGGCCCAGTGTGTGGGGACCAAAGAACTGGCGGGAGCTGTGCGCGCAGAGGGCTTGCGGGCGATGACCTTGGCCTAGCTGGAGGGAGCTGGGCTGTTCACATGGCTCTTCTGAAGTCCCGTCCCCTTTCCTGGCCTGGTCTGTGTTCCCCTCTCCTGCTCCCCCCCCCCCCCCCCCCCCCGCTCTCAGTTACTGAGGCTTGGGGTAGGAATGAGCCAGGGCTGATACCCGTGTTCAGAATCAGAATCCGGGTCCGTTTCCCTGGGGTTGGCGATCCCGAGAAGTGCCCAGCCAGGAGCAAAAAGGTTTATTTAAAGACTCCCCCTCAAAGGAGGGGGTCCAAGACTGGCGCCCCAGGGAGTGGGGGTGCCCGCCCCTTCTGTGGGTTTCAGGTGTCCTTTGTTCTCATGCCCCCTCCTCCCATCCTGCCGAGTGGCCAAAAGGTGCAGTGACCCAGGGGTACTGGCCGAAAGTTGAATGGGCCCAGCTTCTGACCCAGTCACCCGCTACCTTTTGCCAACCCCCAGGGATGCGCGATCCTGCAGTTGGGGGAGTTGGGGTTCCTTCTAGAGCCTCCTGCTGCCGACGACGGACTCTCCTCCTCTCTTGGAGGAGTTGTCCCTTCCACTTCCTGGCTTCCTGGCTTCCCGGCTGGAGCTGCAGGTCTCTTTGGAGGTGGCGTGGGCTTGTGGAGACTCCCTTTACCATGGCTCCGTGAGCGCTGGGGAGGGAGGAGAGCTCCAGGCGTGTGTCCACCCACCGTCCTCCCGCGGACATTCCCGGCTCCTCTGCCACGTGACTGACAGCTGTGGGATGTTAGCAGACGTCTGCTAAATGCTCGGGGCTTAGCGAGAATGTCCAGCTAATCCTTAGCTAGGAACCCCACGCAGCAAACAGGACAGATAGAGACCTTTAAAGTTCCATCCCGAAATTAATACGGGGCCTGCGTGTGTCATCCAAAATAAAAGCGAGCTTAGATTTAAAAATAAGGAAGGCCAACCACATGTTTAAATCTCTCTTATGTTTACATTAATGGCTTTTTTTTTTTTTTTTTAAAGAGAGAGTGAGAGAGAGAGGGAGAGAATTTTTTAAATATTTAGTTTTCGGCAGACATAACATCTTTGTTGGTATGTGGTGCTGAGGATCGAACCCAGGTCACACGCATGCCAGGCGAGCGCACTACCACTTGAGCCACATCCCCAGCCCTTAATGGCTTTTTTACAAAATCGCAACTATCCAATCCTTCCTTGGCGTGTGTGTGTGTGTGTGCGTGCGCCGTGAGCGTGGGCGTCCGGGGCTTGTTGGTGACCCAGCGCTGGGGCAGCCACCACCATGAGTCCCCTTTAGTAGCTGGAGAAATGAGGCTCAGAGACATGAAGGATTTGCTGAAGGTCAGATAAATGTTGTAGATGGATTTGAACTTGACCCATCTGACGTCCAGTCTTGCCCTGGGCGGAGCTACAGCAGGGTCCCCATCCCCTGGGTGGCTCTGTGCTCCCCAAAGTCCAGCTCCTCGCATCTCCCCGTAGTGAAGGCCCACAGCTTGGGAGGCAGGAGCTGAGCTCGGGACACCACGGGACACCACGGGGTGAATGGGCAGCAGCACAGCCCTCCCGCAGGCCCCCCTGGGGTCTTCCTCTCCCCCCAGGGCTGCTGGGCTGGGAGGACCTGGGGTACAGGGAGGTCCTGGGGTGCAGGGAGGTCCTGGGGTGCAGGGAGGTCCTGGGGTACAGGGAGGCCCGAGTTCATTCTGTCCTGCTGGCAGGAGCCCTCAGGCTGTGCCCGGCTGGCCCAGTCACCAGAAGTGTCTTGTCGTCACCTCATTAGCACCAAATGGCCACTCTCCGGGGATTAGAGCAGATGCCGGGCCAGCATGGGGCCCTGGGCCCAGTCCCCTCCAGGCCTGAGATAAGTCTGCACAGGGAGGTCATCCCAACTGCCCTCTGGGCCTCGCGGGTTCCCACACTCGGTTGTGTCCCCCTGTGCCTGGTTGGCAGGCCCTGGGGCTGGCTCGCGTTGGCCCAGCTCCCCAGAGGCTGCTCTGGAACGAGGAGGAGGGCCCGCCAGGTCCGGGCTCCCTGCTCCCTAAACCCCAGCAGGCTAAGCCCTCGCCCGCAGGACAGGCAGCAGCCTCCCCACCTGAGAGACTGGAGAAACTGAGGCCCCACACGCCACGCGATCTGGCAGAACCGAGAGTCATCGTGGAGACCACCACCTTCTGCCCCGCCAGGGCAGCACGCGAGTTGGCCTAGACGGTGACTCCATTTAAGGGAAGGAAAACAGAGGCCCCCAGAGCCCAAGGGGCTGGCTTAGGCCTTAGGACTTAATCTGTTCTGGTTGCTATAACAAAATGCCTTAGGCAGAGTGGCTTATAAACCACAGGGGTCCATTTCCTACAGTTCTCTAGGCTGAGAAGCCCAAGGTCAAGGTGCTGACAGATGTGGTTTCTTGAGGCTCTGTTTCCAGGCTCCTAGTTGGAGCCTTGCTGGGCCCTTTTCACCAGGGAGAAGAGGGAATGAGCTCCCATTGGTGACTAATCACCTCCCAGAGGCCCAACTCCAAATTCTGTCACCTCCGGGAGAGGATTTCACTATAAGGATTTTGGGGGAGACACAAACCTTCAGACCACAGCACCTTGTCATGAGAAAGGGATTGAACTTGGCCCGCGACCCTGCTGTATCTATTTCCACCCTGTTTTTATCTGTTTTCCTGGTGAAGGCCTCGGCTTGGGGAGGCAGAGGGGGTGGCCAGGGGGTGGGCCTGGGAAGTCGCCCCACACGGCTCTGCCCCAGGGACAGATTTCTTGAAGACACGTCTCCCGACGTTGCGAGTGCCGTGCCTCTCCGTCTCTGGGGCTCGGCGGTGTGCTCGGCAGTGTCTGGCCTGCCGGGTGGTGGGGACAGTGAGGACCCTGGCACAGCCTTCGGGGACGGCTGGTTGGCACTTGTCTCGGCTCAGGCTGCTCAAACCACTTGATGTCGTCCACCACTTGATGTGTGGGAAATGTGCTGTCCACCTGGCTGGAGCCGGGAAGCCCCAAGTGTGGGGCACCAGCGCCCTGGAGTCCCGGTGAGCCCTCTTCACCGTAGATGGCACCCCCTCGCCGGGTCCCCGTGGGGTGGAAGGGGCTGGCCAGCTCTCTGGGCCTCTTTGATGGAGGACGCTGATCCCATTTGACCTAATCGCCTTCTGAAACCCCAGCTCTCCACAGGTCTCCCCAGTGCGTGGGGGGTGCCAGCGCTCGGGCCCCGCAGGCTCTGACTTGCCACCACGTCCTGGCACAGTGGAGAGCAAACGGGGGCCATTTATAATCGGTCAGTACTGAGCTGGAGAAGCCCACATGCTGCAGAGAGTGGACTTGGGGGTTCCTTGTTGTATGTGCATGAAGGTGTCCCCCAGCCTCGGGGAATCAGGTTCCTGTCCCCTTGTTCACTCAGCAGGATACATAATTGACCCGCGCTGGCAAGGCACAGGCTGGGGAGGGAATGTTCATCAAATCATTTCAGGAATGGACAGGCCCTGGATGGAGGCCCAGGGAGCTGCGGCAGGGCACCCCCTGGGGCCTGTCCTAGGCTGGGGGAGCGGGGCCTCCTGGGGAGGTGGCTGGAGCTTCATCAGGGAGCCTTGGTGATATCCTCGAGGCTGGTGGGGCTGGAGGAGGGGGAGTGTGGCAAGTGGGAGTGGAGGCCCCCGGGGGGACATTGGTCTTCTGCTACCCAAGCCCCTCGGTGGCTCAGTTTCCCACCCAGGTCTGTGGGAGGGTGGGGGTGGGGCTGGAGGAGGAGAAGGCCCACCTGCAGGCGTGGCGCAGGGAGTGGTGCAGGGAGAGGTGCAGGGAGTGGTGCAGGGAGTGGTGCAGGGAGTGGTGCAGGGAGTGGTGCAGGGAGTGGTGCAGGGAGAGGTGCAGGGAGTGGTGCAGGGAGTGGTGCAGGGAGAGGTGCAGGGAGTGGTGCAGGGAGTGGTGCAGGGAGAGGTGCAGGGAGAGGTGCAGGGAGTGGTGCAGGGAGTGGTGCAGGCGTGGTGCAGGCGTGGTGCAGGCGTGGTGCAGGGAGTGGTGCAGGGAGTGGTGCAGGGAGTGGTGCAGGGAGTGGTGCAGGGAGTGGTGCAGGGAGTGGTGCAGGGAGTGGTGCAGGGAGAGGTGCAGGCGTGGTGTAGGCATGGTGTAGGCGTGGTGCAGGTGTGGTGCAGGGAGTGGTGCAGGCGTGGTGCAGGCGTGGTGCAGGCGTGGTGCAGGGAGTGGTGCAGGGAAAGGTGCAGGCGTGGTGTAGGCATGGTGTAGGCGTGGTGCAGGCGTGGTGCAGGGAGTGGTGCAGGCGTGGTGCAGGCGTGGTGCAGGCGTGGTCTGGCTCTGGGTTTGCACTTCTCTGAGCCTCGGTTTCCCCGTTTGCCCCAGGAGGGTGAGAGTTGCCTGCTTCAGGTGTTACTGGGGCTCACCTGGCAGTGGCTGGGAGCCTGGTGCCTGGGCAGGACAGGGCCATTGGGGGTCAGTGTCATCTTTCCTTGGGGACCAGGCACCGGGCTCATTCACGTTCGCCCGGCGGAGGGTCAGGTGCCCCCGGACCCTCCTTCAGGTGGGGAGGAGGGTCGGGAGCCCCTTCCTGCTCATGGTGTAGACGGTCCCTCCGTCCCCACTGGCCTGGGACTAGGGAGACCCCGCAGGGGTGTGGGCTTGGCTCCTTGTCCCCGAGGTCCTGGGCAGCCTGGCACAGGGAGGAAGGGAGGGACGCCGAGCGCTGGGTTTTCTCCTTTTATGGTCAGCTGCAGGACTCTGTGCCCAGCCAGAAATCGGGAGCTTGTGCTTGGGATCCGGCCGAAAGAGCCGGTCTGTGTGGAGCTGGGCACCTCCTGAGAGTCCTGCCTGTTGTGCCACCGCGGGGAGGGACCACTGGAGCCCTGAGTCCCCTTCAAACACCCCCGAGACCTGCACCCCAAGGCAGACCCCAGGCCCGGGAGGAGGTGGGGGAGGCCCCCCAGCTCAGGGCTCTGGCCGGGAGGCAGGGCTGCGCTGGTGACGTCTCCCGGGCTGCAGGCCAAGGGGGTCCTGTGTCCTTCCCGCTCTGAGCTGCGGGGTCTGGGGGGCTCTGCCTGGGGCCCGGGATGGTACACATCCGTCTTGGGGTAGCTCCCTCGGCACGGAGACCACGAGGCCTTCCTGCTGTCTGAGGGGCCTCAAAGCCACATGCCCGTTCCCAGCACTGGGCACCTCCCCACTGCGGTGCCGTCACAGCCAGAGGTCATTTCTTTGCCCATCGGTCCCCAGCCCTGGGTCACAAGCTTCCGAAAAGCAAAGATAAGCGGGCCTTGTTGGTTTGCGTGTCTAGCCTGGCGCACAGTAGGGCCTCGGGACTCCTTTGCCGAGTGAGCGCAGCGTGTCCCGCTGTGGATAGGCGGTCACCCTGCCCCTGCCTCCGCCCGCGCCCCAGGTCAGCACAAGCCCCTCGGCACCTGCTGCCCCCTGTGGCTCTCGGTTCCCAGGATCAGGCACCACGGCCCTTGACCTTCAGGCGCTCTGGGCCTCCCAGGGGAGCACTGGGAACAGTGAGGGACAGTGAGGTGACGGTTGGGAAGCCGAGGGACGCACCTGAGGTGTGGGAAGTCGGGCCTCTCGACTTGGAGAGGGCATAAAGTGAACACGGTTTTCCAGAAACCATGATTGTGGCCTCGTTTACGTACCACGAAGGAATCGGCTGCAAAGATGGCATTTCCTGGTCGCTGGTGGCCTTGCAGGGTCCGAAAGCCATCTTGGCCCCCCAACTTTAGATGTCCACCAACGCAAAAAGAGGTGCCCACACGCCAGCCGCCCCCACCCTGGCCGGCCCCCCACCCCTTCTGTGTCTGTAGGCCCCCTGCTCTGGCCCATGCAGGCGACCAGGGTCCCGGCGGTGGGCTCGCCGTGGGCCGGCCTTGCCCCTCCCTGCTGGATGACATCCTGTTGGTCAGAGAAGCCACATTCTGCTCACCCGCCCCTGGCTGTGGGACAACTCGGCAGTTTCCCCTTCTTAGCTGTTACCCGTCCTGTAAAGTACTGCGGTTGTCGCCAAAGTTGAGAAAAGTAAGGACTCTACAAGCCCCGTGGTGACCGTCCCTTATCATAGAATCTGTACCCTTCCCCCCAAAGTATTAAAGAGACAGGTTAAATAACGATCGTGGGAGGTGAGTTGCTACCCTAGAGAGAAACTTTGGACCAAGGGGGCCGGGACCACCCTGGACCACGAGGCACATTGGCAGAGGGAGAAAGAGGCACAGCTTTCTCCAGGTGCTCGGCCTCCATCTGCTGGGAGAAGATTTGAACGAACATCCAGATCTGCCATGAGCAGTGTGGGTGGTCCCCTGGAGAGTCGTGCAGTGTGCAAGTCACCCCACCGTCCATGGCAGCCATGCAGGTGGGGACGGGGTACCATGGAAAGGCCCCCTTCTCAGCTCCTGAGAGGTGTGAGTCAGAGGCAGCATCTTGGATGAGGTGACTCCCCAGATGCTGTTTGAAGAATGGAGTACAGTCTACACCCCCAAACTGAAAACAGGTGCTCGCTGAAAGATTTGTACGTGAATGTTCCCCGCAACCCAGATTCCATCGGTGGAAAAATGGAGAAATGAAACTACTCTACCTACAGAGCAGAGTGTCAAGTCACAAAAAGGAGTGAAGTAGGCAGGCACAGTGGACCACACCTGCAATCCCAGTGGCTCCGGAGGCTGAGGCAGGAGGATAGCAAATTCAAGGCCAGCCTCAGCAACTTAGCAAGACTCTGTCTCGAGTTAAAAAAGTAGAAAGAGCTGGGGATGTGGCTCAGTGGCAGAGCACCCCGGGTTCAGTCCCCGGTGCCGACGATGACAAAGATGACAAAGTACTGATACAGGCTGCAGTATGGATGAACCTCCAAATCACCCTGGGGGAGAGAGGCCAGGTCCTAAGGTCCACACCTCACAGGACTCCATTTCTTGTGACATCTCCAGGTGAGGTCCACGCGTAGAGACAGAAGGCAGATTGGTCTGACAGAGGTGCCAGGGAATGGGCCGTGGGGAGCAATGACTTAACGGGCACCGCGGTTTATTGGGGGGTAACAAGTGCCTTGGAGCTAAGTGGGGAAGGTGCTCTTGGGCCCGGGAATCCGCCAAACCCCACGAGTCGCTGGTTTTGAAGTGATGAATGCTGTGTGGACTTTGCTTCCGTGAAAGAGAACGGATTGTGCAGGGGCAGGGCAGGGCAGGGCGGGCATGGGGGCAGAGGATCCCCTGCACATAACTGAGTTCTGAAATCTCTCTGGTCTGGAGTGGGCACAGCTGGGCCCAGGAGGGAACCAGCAGGCCCAGGGCATCACAGCCAGGTTGGCAGACAGTGCCCCCCGCCCGCCCTGCCCGCGCCATGCTGCCCAGGACCAGCCCTCCCCGGGCTTCCCACGCTGCATTTCCGATGGGAACGTCCCAGGCCAGAGGTCTCCCAGTGGCCCCCGCACAGAGCCTGCTCCCCCTGCTGGGGGCCCTGGGACCTCTGACCCTATAAATCTCTCCTGCGCTGGGGCCGACTCTGCGGGGCTGCGGGGAGGGTCTGCCCGCTCCCTGAAGCAGACGGAGCCGGCTAGTCCATCGACTGCGTCTCAGACTGTTCCTTAAAATAGCGGAGGCCCCTGGGGGTTGTCTCCCGCCTGGCCTCTGATCCCGGGGGCCTGCTTCTTCCAACCCTGCCCTCTGTCCGTCCTGCCTGGATCCATTTTTAACCCGGTTCCCGAGACGCTCTGCTCTCAGTTTCTCCCCCTGGGCAGGAGTGGACGGCACAGGTCCCCGGTCCTCAGGCCTGCGTCGTTGGGCCAGCTAGGATGGTTCCCTGTGCACGAGGGATTTGTCTGTCCCCAGGGAGTCCTGGGGACATTAGGTTTTGATTGTTTCCTTCCTTTTTTTGTCCTTTAAGGAAGTGCCGGCCAGGGAATGTGGGTGACCTAAGGAAGGTGAGAGAGGCCCCGGCCTGGAGTCCCACCTGCCACTCACTAGTGAAGGGAGCCAAGGGAGCGGCTGTATTAGTTTCCTGTGGCTGCTGTAACAAACGGGCCCTAACTTGGTGCCTTATCAGGAATGTCTTCCCTCCCAGCTCTGGAGGCCAGAGGCCTAAAACAAAGGTGTTGGCAGGGTTGGTCTCCGTGCAGCCTCTGAGGGACATCTCCTGGCTCCTGGGGGCTGCCAGCTGTCCCTGGGGTCCTGGCCTGTGGGGGAGTCTCTGGTCTCTGCCTCCATCTTAAACAATGAGCCAGTCCTCGACATTGGAGGATCCTTACCGTAATTGTACCTGAGAGACCCTTAATCTAAGGGACCTCTCAGCCCTGAGGTCCCAGGGTTCACTGATTTGGGGGTCCATGGCTAGGCCCCCCATGGTGACCGTGTAAAGTCCCCCTGCTTCTGAGCATCACTCTCCATCTGGAGAGCGGAAGTGATGCTGGTGTCCACACCAGGGCTGCTGAGGACCAGGTGCAGAGGCCCGGAGGACATGCAGGTGGCCCTGCTGGTTCTGACTGGTCTCCCAGCCCTGTGCCTGTGGTCATGGTGGGTTGACCAGGCGCAGTGCGAGCTCTTCTTCCCTCGGCCGGTTGTGGTGGCCCGAGGGAGAGGCTGCAGCAGGTCTTCAGGGCACAGAGCGGAAGTGATGGGGCCAGAGTGGGTCTCTGTCTTCCTCCTCGGTCCCTGACCCTCTTCAGGCACAGATGGTCCCCGAGGGATGTGGTCGCCAAACACGATTCCATCCTCACGGCGGTGGGCGCGGCTGTTTGGTGGGGCTGGACTTGGGATTTGAATCACGATTCTTTCCCAGTCTTGGCCACTTGTGGCTTGGCCCCCCTGCTGCCGGGCAGCTGGGAGCGGTGGCTCTGGCCAGCCCCATGATCCTGAGGGGACACAGCTGGAGCTTGGTGGTGAGCCCCGGGGCTCAGCCATGGAGGTCAGGAGGTTGGGGTGCATTCCCAGTAGGGACAATCACTGGCACGTCACCCCGTCCTAAACGGGGTGCCCGTGTTCTCCACCCGGACACGAGTACATAAGGGCACACATGTCTACACAGACACGTGTGTGCGTGTTGCAGAAGGCGTGTTTCAGAAAGCTGGCAGTGGGCCGAGTCCCTCCTGGCCTCCTGGCCCTGGAGTGTGAGCTCGGTGTGTCTCGGAGGAGGCGCCCGCCGGCCTCTGAAGACCCGCTCCTTCTCTCTCTGGTGTTGGGACTGAACCCCGGGCCTCCTGCCTCCTAGGCACGCGCTCTGCCCCGAGCTACCTCCCGGCCGCCGCCCCTTTCCAATGGCAGCCTGGTGTGGCACCTGTGGCCACGCTGGGGCTTGTGCACCAGGGCTGGTTTCTGTCCCCGGGCTGGTCACAGGTCTCGCTTCCAGTCTGGCTGCTACACACGTGGCAGGGACAGCCTGGAGCCCTCCCCAGGCGGGGGTGGTAGAGCACCTGGCCTGGAGGACAGGCCGCGAGCTGACCGAGTTCCCATGCCCAGGGAGGGCTCTCCTCCCGCCCCATCCCATCCCAGGGCCTCCCTCCTGCAGGGGCCTCCCTCGGCCTCAGCTGGGGGGTCAGCCCTGCCTGCCCTGGCCCCTCCCTGCACCCCCTGAACGCAGCCCCTGCTGGCGCTCCGGCCCTGCTCCCGCCTCGGCTTGGAAAAACCAAGAATGGACGGGGGATCGGATGTCCTGCTGGCTCTTCTGCCCTTGGTCCCGGGGACTTGGCTCGACCTGGCCTCTCGGGAGCCCATTCCCCAGGGAGCTAGCGGGTGGGGGCTGCGGAGAGTCCTGCAGCTGGCCCAGGTCCTCTCCGCCGGGCCCCCCTCACGGGGTGTGACCCTCCCTCTTCTCTGTAGTGTCCCACTGGACGTGGCCTTCATGGCCTCCAGTCCTCTCGTCCATCCTTCCACTCATCCCCCTCCTATCCCCAAAGCCCCCAGGAGCCCCGTCCCTTCAGACTCGGGGTAGGACCCAGGGAGACCTGGGGGGAGCTGGCGAGGGGCCGAGTGTTCCCTGAACTAAGGACCAGGGAGTGGGTTAGAGGGACGCCCACCCCTTTGGCACTGGGCCAATACCACCCTCCGACTTCCCTGTCGTGGCTGATGGCAAAGATGTTGGAAACTGTTCCCATGTCCCCTGTGAGGGACAAAATGAGCTTTAGGACCCAGCCCTGTCCTCCGAGGCCCCCTGAAGAGCAGATGGTGGTCTATGACAGCTGCGGTCACCTTTGACCCCAGGATACCCCTGTACCCCGTTTCCCTGGGGTCACCCCAGGGCTGACTTCTGGAGGACAGGAACGTAGGGAGGGGCCTGAGGAGCCTGCAGGGGGGCGGGGAGGCTGGGAGCCAGCCCTGAGAATGTGACCGACACTGGGGCTGTGCAGGCTCTGGGGACAGCAGTGAGGTCCCTCAATTCCTGTGTGACTGAGGTGGGTCTTGGGCCAGAGAATCGGGGGACACAGCCAGTTCTCAGCTGTTCACTGGGGCCTGGGGCTCCTGGGCCAGCCCCGCCCAGGCTGGGCGTGATGGCCGCTGACGTGGGACAGATGATCTAAAGGAGAGGGAACCAGGTGGGATGTCTGGAAATGTCTGCCCCCACCTCACAGATGGGGAGCCAAGGTGTGGAGGAGGTTCGGAACCTCCTCCCGTTTGCCCAAGGCCACAGAGCAGAGCTGTGGCCACTCGGGTGTCCAGTCTGTCTGGGTCTGAAGTCTGTCCTGGCCACAACCTGAACTGGGCAGGGTGGGTTCCGGGGACCCCCCCGCCCCATCCTCACCAGACTGGGAGCCCCTCCTGGATGAGTTGGCTTCTAGCCCCATCCTGGGGCTGCCTCTGGGACTCGGTGGCTGCCCTTGGCCTTGACCTTGACCCTGGGCAAGAAGCCCCTGGCCCTGGCCTCCCCAGCAGGACCAGCAGGCAGGAGCTTGAGATTGGAGGGCCTGGGGAAGCCGTCCAGACCCTGATCCCAGAGCTCCCACCCATTCACGCCCCTCTCTCCTTTCTGTCCGCAGACCGCGAGGACCAGTCCATCCTGTGCACGTAAGTGGAGCGACTTCCTGCCTCGTTCTTCTGGGATGGAGAGGCCATCTGTCAAAAAGGTCACAAGGGCGGGCTGTGTGATGTGTTCGGGGCCCAGTGCTCCGTCCCACCAGGTGCTGCTGAGCACTACGGAGGGTGCTCTCCTGCGAGGGCCACCCTGTCCCCCGGGAGCCTGGCAGCATCCGGGTCTTGACCTTGGAGCTTTTCAGAAGTGCTCTTCCAGCGTCTCCCCGAAGCCCCCAAGGTGGGAAAGAGATGGGGGCAGTAAATACTTACCACGTGCCAGTGAGTGCTGGGTCCTGCTGGACACGGGTCCCCGGGTGACCTCGGAGTGCGCTAGGGAGCAACGGGAGGGGCCAGACGGCTCCCGGCAGGTGTGGGGTGGACGTGGGTAGAAAGTGGGAGGAGTCAAACAAGGCGATCATGAACTCTGCAGAAAGCCACCAGGTGGGCAGGAAGGAGGGGGAGAAGATGGGCGAGGTTCCCGTGGGTATCAAAATGCAAACCAGAGCCGTGGTCTGCACAGAGCCGCTGCGGTGCGTCCTCCTCCCCTGGAGGTCTGCAGCCAGCCAGAGGGGGAGCTGAGGTCTTGGGGGGGCTGGGGACCGCTTGGTGCCACCTGGGTGCCATTCCCGGGACTGCAGTCAATCAATGGATGATAGAGAAAACATTTGGGGGACTTTCCATCTTTTCCTGCCACGATTCCTCCGCTCTCCAACGTGCCGCTACGCACACGGCATTTACGTCGCGTGGGGTCTGGCGGTAACTAGAGGTGGGTCCGCCCGCGTGAGGGCGCTCGTGGGGCTTGTGCAAAGACCGCACCGTTTGATCTAAGGGACCGGGGTGTGTGCAGACCTGGGAGGCCCCAGAACCAGTCCCCGTGGACACTGGGTGGACGGCGCGTGTGTCCGGTTGGCTCTGTGGGGAGAGGTGCTCTCCTCCCCCACCACGGGAAAGCGCCGCTCGGTACTTGACAAGGAGCCGTGAGAGCGGGCGATGGGGGGCTACCCAGACGGGGGGTGTAGATGGGGACTCACCGAAGGGGCTCCCCCTCTGCCACCCAGAGGCTGCGTGTTCCTGGCCCGTGGTCCCCGGCTCCCTCTTCAAAGCAGCATTTGGGCACCTCCCTCCCGCTCTCCAGCCCTCCTGCGTCTCCTTGTCAGGAACTTTAGTGTATTGGCTCCGCCCCGGTGGTTCCAAGAGTCCCCCATCTCATGTCCTTGAGTTTGTCATGCCTGCTAGGTCCCCCCCACATGAGCTAACCCATTGGCGGGTTCTGGGGACTAGGACATGGGCATCTTTGGGAAGGGGCCCTGTGAGCCAGACCCTGTGTGAGCTGCAGGCCATCTCCCAAGATGTGAGGAAATTCAGTGTGGTGGCCGAAGGGAGCAGGGAGAGTACCTCTTCCAGGTGGCCTCGGGCTGTGTGACCCTGCACGGTGCTCTCGACCTCTCTGAGCTGAGCTCTGGGAGAGGCTGTGCAGGTGACAGAGCAGGCACCCGCCCTCTTCCCTGGAGCTTCCACCGTCATCAGGTTCTGCTTCACCCAGAGCCGGGCTGTCCAGCGGGACTCTGGGACAGTAGCTCCTGAGCACTTTCAATGTGGCTAGGTGACCCAGGAACGGAATTTTATAAAAGTTAACTGTGGCTAATGTAGATGGCCTATGGCCAGCAGCGCCCACTGAGGTCCTGAGACATTTTCCACCTCGGTCCACTCCGCTGACCCCATGGCCTCCCCCAGAGGGGCCCTGTCACCCCCTACCTAGGCCACTGCCAAGCTCTGAGCTCTCCATGTGGTAATGCCCAGCCACCCACCCACCCATCCAGCCACCCAGTCAGTGGTCACCGTGAGGACATTCATCCAGGATTCTTGGTAGACGTCCGTGGATGTGGGTGGCCAAGTGCAGACAAGGGGGCACACCTCTGGCTTGAACTCCAGCCTGTCCCCAGCTCCCTGCAGCTCAGCAGCAGGTCACTGGACTCCCCAGTCTCCATTTCCCATCCATGAAGTAGGGACAGGAAGCACCCGCTGAGAGGTTGGAGTGTGTGAGTTTTGTCACTGTGACCAAAATGTCTGACGAGAGTGACCAGGAGGAGGGTGTCCATCCTGGGCTCACGTATTCAGAGGTTCAGTCCACGAGGGGCAAGTCCGCGGCTCTGGGCCCCAGGTGAGGTGGCACGTCACAGTGGGGGGCACAGTGACAGCCCTTTCTGTCCATGACAGCCAGGCAGGGGGAGGACTGGGGAGGGGCTGCGGGGCAGATGTACCCTGCGGGGGCATCTGCGTGTGACGGTCACGCTCTCTTCTCTCCTGCCAGCCATGCCACCCTGCGGTTCTGACTTCCTGTCCCTCTGGTTCTAAAGGCTCGGTGGCCATTGGAACAGAACCCAGGCTCCTCCCTGTGGTTAGGAGATGGCCCATGACTGGCCCTGCTTCCTGGGCTTGTCACTAACCATGTCCCCATCCCTCAGTGTCCAGCTACACTGAGCAGCACGCTGCTGCCCACGTTGGGGACTTTGTGGTCCCTCTTGCCCGGCCTGGTGTGCCCTGCCCACCGCCCTTCCCAGGTGTCCCCGAGGCGGCTTTCAGGGCCACCCCTTCCCTGGCCACCCGCCTGCGGTCTCCCCGGCCACCTGGGTGGCTGCTTGGTGCCGGCTGCTGTTGCCTCCCGTGTCTGGAAAGCCAGGCCAGTGTGGAAGGGGACAGGGGTCGTCCCCCAGGCCCCGCCGTCACACAGCCAGTGCTCGGGAGCAGGCCTCTGCACTGCCGGGAACGAGTCCCAACCTGAGCAGCTTCCGTTAAAAAACGCAGCCCCCTGAGCCACCAGCCCCATGACCTCCCTTCAGTGGTGGGTGAAATCAGCCGAAGCTCGAGGGCCACGGGTGGGTGGCAGAGGGCAGCAGAGGGGAGCCGTGAGCAGTCGGGAGAAGCCGGGTTGGGCCGACTCCTGCCGTGGGCGAATGCCACCAGGAGGCTGGAGGCCAAGCGGTGTCCTTGGTAGATGTGAGCCCTGTTCTGTCCATCAGGCAGAGGCCCTGGGCCGAGGGACCGAGGCTGAGAAGGAGCGTGTGGGTTGGGGGCTGGATTAGGAGGACGTGGGCGTGAAATCAGGGGTGGGTGGGGGCCGCCCTATTAGAAGGATGTGAGGGCTGAGGGACTTCCACCAGATTGACAGACTGTGACCAGAGGACCCAATCCGGCCCCCGTCTGCATTTTATAAATAAAGCTTTATTGGAACACGTCCTGGTGTTCACCATGGGCTTTGGCTACAGTGCAGAGCACGTGGTTGCCACAGAGACCGTGTGGCTCACAGAACCCGAAATGGTTGCTGTCCAGCCCTCTGTAGGAACAGTGGGAGGACTCCTGGCTGGACAGTGGGAAGTGGCCAAGTGATTCATGTTTCAGTGGTAGCATGAGTGGTCAAGGTCATGCCGTAAACAACATGTGAGCACAGGGAAGAAGCAGTTTTCTCTGTGTTTACTCCCTAAACCCTCTAAACCTGCAAGGTGAGTGGCTTTATGATGTCCACTTTAGAGATAAGGAAACGGAGGCACAGAGTGGTTAACTGACTTGCCTAAGGTCCAACAGCCACCGGCAGAGCAGGGGTCTAAACCATGACCGTCCGGCTGGGAGCTCTTCTGTGCCATCCTGCCAACTGACGCTGGAGGGGGGAGGGCATTGCTTCTGCTGTGACAGTCGGAGGCGGGGCTTCACTGGGCTTGGTAGGAGGCGTAGGCAGCCCAAACGCCTGAGGTGTGGGTCGTGGGAGGACCAGGACTGGCTGGCTTCGAGGGTCAGAGCCCCTTTGGTTTTCTCACCAAGAGTGAGCACCAGGCTGCGGAGGGTCTGGAGACGGCGTTCAACCCCGGGGGCCGAGAGAAGCCGTACAATATGTAAAATTATGCACCATGAAGACACAGAGCCTTGTTCAAAATTATCAGGAATTTCAAGATGGCAGCCTCGGAGCTTTAAATAGCACAGGGCCTTCCCGGGGCAGTCCTGTGGGCTGCACGGTTACTCATCCCTGGAGCTGGCCCCGTGGGGCCTGGGGTTAACTGCACTGGATGCTCCTCCAGCCACTGGACCGACTAGGAGGACTTGGCAGTGGGGACCCTGCAGGGCCAGGAGGCCATATCTGGTCAAGTCCAGGTCCTCTGGGCAGTGGGAGCTGGACACCAAGTCCCGGGGAAGCAGGACAGGACTTACGGTGCTCAGGTAGGGTGACTTCTGCACCCCCAGCTCCAGGGTGACAGTGCGTGGCCCTGCAGACGCCCACGTGCCGGAGCCCAGGACTCTCTGGCAGAGCCTCCTGGGACAGTCTGTTTGTATCAGTGAGGCCTGGAGGGGTTGAGCCAAGCCGGGGAGAAGCAGATTCCCAGCGCCTGTGTCCACTTCCCTTCTTTGGCAGGGTGGACAGCCACAGCTGCCCACACGGTGGCTGTACACCAGGGGGAGGGGAGGCTGAAGGCGAGGTGGGAAAGGAGGGGACACTGATGTGTGGCAGGAAGACCGCGTTCTGCACACATTGACGGTAAGCACTGCTCTCTGCACTGGTTCAGATCTCAGGCTCAGGACCACCCACATCGGCAGTTTCCAACACCAGTTCCCTCTTCTTCCTTGTGCTCTGATCCCAACCCAGCTCCTTCCGTTTGGAGCAAAATCTGTGGCATATTTTGATGTTAACCTGATTGGACAAATTTATACTACGGTGTAAATGACTGAGTGGCTTTGCTCACTGATCACTGGTTCCCAAGAGCCTATTAAGGCAAGATTCCTAGAATATATGGAACAACTCTGGTGGAGCAGGGCTGGGACCTCCTTTGCCTTTCCCCTTATTAACATAAAAGCATAGAAGGCAGATCATGGGCTCTAGTGTCAAGGGGACCCGAGTTCAAATCCTGTTCCTCTCCCGTTTCCTATCTGTGTGACAGCAGGAGCAATTGTGACCTGGGGTCAACTTACTCAACCTCTCTGAGCTTTGGTTTCCCCAGGCGGATGATCAGGGTCATCAATCACGCCATTGTAAGATGCAAAGGCTTAAATGGTGAGCCCAGTGCCTGGTGCACCATAGTAGACTTTCAAAAAATCCTAGTCCTTCTTCCTGTTCTGTTCTCTTGCCTTAGCAGGTTTCTAAAGAGCTGTGCCTGGGTTCCGGAATAGAGTAAAAGAAAGCTCTGCTTGCGCTGGAATCGAGAGACCAGGCTCTCCATTCTGGCCTTGCTGTGGGACTTGGGGCAAGTTGCTTATGCCCTCTGAGCTAGTTTTGGGTGTGGGGGGGATCAGTCCCTCCTGTAGGAATGGCGAGCAGTAAGAGAATGAAAGAGATTATGCACGTGAAACCGTTACGAAGCCCCTCCCCACGCCTGCAGAAAGAGCAATTCTCCTCTTCAAATTGGAAAAAAAAATAGGCCTTAGTTTTTCCTGTTCAGGAAAATGGGGATAATACCTCCAGTGCCCCCCGTTCTCACCTCACAACCCCCTCTGAGGCCACGTGAATAAAGTCCACTGGGCTGGGAGGGGACCGCAGGAAGGCTGGTGTGACAGGTGTCGTTGTCCCTGACATTAGGTTTTGGGACACGGAGAGCCACAGGACTGGGCAGTGACTCAGGGCACGTGTTTCTCCCTTTTTCCTTTTAGCTCTGAGCAAAGTTATTAATGGGCCCTTGGCAAAAAGAAGAAAAAAAAAGCCTAATTTCTTCATTCCCAAATTAGGAAGAAGAGCAGAGGCCCTGGCTCTGCCCAGAGAACCCCAGGCCAACCTGGGGCAGACGCATTCTTTCCCAGATTTTAAAAAAAAAAAAAAAAAAAAAAAAAAAAAGCTCTTAAAATGGGAGTTTAGGCAAAGAAAGGAAAAGAAACAAGAGCGGAGGGGGAGGGAGGCTGTTGGCCGAGGCCCTGGACGTCCCTTCTGCCAGGAGTTGGGGGGAGCCAGAGCCGCTCTGGAGCCCGTGGAGGCAGCAGTCCCTCCATGGTGCCCCGTGGCAAGCCGACTGGAGAAGGCCATGGTGGCTAAACCCTGCCCGGGTACTCTAGGAGCACTCTTTTATTCTGGTGTGTGTGGGGGAGACCACCAGGGGTTGAACTCAGGGGCCCTCAGCCACAGAGCCCCATCCCCAGTCCTGTTTTGTATTTTATTTAGAGACGGGGTCTCACCGAGTTGCTTAGAGCCTTGCTTTTGAGGAGGCTGGCTTTGAACTTGCCATCCTCCTGCCTGGGCCTCCTGAGCCGCTGGGTTTACAGGCGTGTGACCCTGGAGTGGTGCTCTAGGAGCACTCCTTGGATGAGACGGGTTTCGCCAGCAGGGCATCCTCGGTCAGTCTTGTGCACTTGAGCGTGAATTACATCACCCCATTTATCCTCTGATGCTCACCGGGGTCCTTGGCTAGTCACCTGGCCTTCAGGTGGGATTCCCCAGAGGATGAAGGGGCTTCCCCCCGCCCAGTGGCCAATGGGATACCAGTCCTCTTTTGTAAGAGGAGCTTATGTGACTTTAGGTCCTGCACAGCTCTCCCCTGAGAGCTTCCTGCGTCCTTCTGTGTCTGACACATCTTAAAATGAGACAATCGCAGATAGACGCACGTGGGGACCTTCGTAGCAAAACCCAGGTTTTCTTTCCCATTCTTGTCACCTGAGCTCTTTCCAGCCTCCCCCGGGAGGCGTCGGGCCTGGCTGGCTGTCCTTGGGCGAGTCAGGCCCGTTCTGGGAGCCTCGGTCTTCCCTCTGGGGAGGCAGTGACCACGCGCTCTGCCTGCTCCGGGCACAGGGAAAGGCCTTATCCCAGGGGTCACAGTCCCGTGTCTTTCAGAGGCGAGTCTGGAGCCGGCAAAACGGAAAACACCAAGAAGGTCATCCAGTACCTGGCCGTGGTGGCCTCCTCCCACAAGGGCAAGAAGGACACGAGCATCACGGTGAGTGGCCGCGTGGCAGGAGGCTGCGCCTGACCCAGGTGCAGAGGGCTCTGGACGCTCGGGCCACGCCCCTGTCCAGACCACGCCCCATCCAGACCACGCCCCATCCAGACCACGCCCCATCCAGACCACGCCCCGTCCAGGCCACGCCCCCGTCCAGGCCACGCAGCTCCTGTTGGGCCTGCAGGAGCCTCTCCTGGTCAGTGCCCTCTGCCCTCCACCAGGGCTACCCACCAGGGTGGCTCACAGGGCCCTGTTGTCATTTTGCAGCAGGTGGCGGGGTGTCCTGGCCACCAGGATGTTGGCAGAGCCCCGGCCTCTGTCCTCCCACAGCACCCTCCCCTCCCGTGGTGACGACCACCCAGGTGTCAGATACCGACAGGTGTCCCCTGGGATGGGACACAGTCATACAACTGGGCCACTGCTTTAAGTGGATCTCCGACGTCCCCAGGACTGAGTGCATCTTGGGTGGCTCCTTCCTCCATGTCCCTGACCCCCCAGGGAGGGGCTCTCTCTGGCCCAGTGTCCCTTAGTCCCGTGGGCAGAGCCCCCGCTGTGTGCCAGACCCTGCTGGGGTGAGGCCAGGGGGGGATGCTGTCCTTGTCATTATGAGCTTTCAGACAAGTGGAAAAGAGTCACCAAATCACCCCCGGGACCCCAGGTGGCAGAGGCCAGGGGCCTCCGGCTGGGGCCACGCCCCTAGGCCTCCTCTCCCCGCCCACCCTGCCTCACCCAATCAGGGCTGGGGCCAGGCAGAGGGACTCGAGTCTCACCAGCACCCCTGTCTGCCCCTCTGGGGACAGGAAGGTGGCAGGAAGGAGCTCTCAGTTGGGTGACCTCACTGCTTCCTGACATCTCGGACCTTGTCCTCAAAGTAACTCTGCCCATCACAGCGGCCAGCTTATCTGGAGACCTGGGGTGGACGCCTGTTGTGACTCTGGGGACCAGAGGCCTGGCCTGTCAGAGCTGCACCTGGCAAGTTGGCTCCCAGCCAGCGTGCAGGGACCAATGGCCCCGGGAGTGTGGAGGCTTCCTGCTCCTTCCGTTGCCCTGTGTGAAAACGAGAAGTGACGTTAATAGTGACCAACTTCACCAAGGGCCTGCCACTACCCTACCCATGTAGCACATGTAGGATGTGATCTTGATGGCTACCATTTTAAAGAGTCCACTGTGACCGGCTGTGGTGGTTCACACCTGTAAACCCAGGACTCAGTGGCTGAGGCCGGAGGACCACAGTTGGAGGTCAGCCTCAGTTTAGCCATTTAGCAAGGCCCTAGGTAATTTAGCAAGACAGTCCACTGTGGTCCCTTGGAAGCATCAGGCCACTAGTGATCAGAGGAGGGAGGGGACTAAATGGGAGGGGAACCGCAGAGGAGGAGCTGCGTCCTGCCGTCTGGGGGAGGCCAGGCTGTTTGGGGGGTGAAACACGTACCCCAGCCCGGGTGTCCGTGCGATTAAAGTAACGCTGACATTTGTTCCATGCCGTGCTGTCTGACCGTAGCAAGGCCCATCTTTTGCCTACGTGAGTAACCGAGAGTGTTTCCCTGTCCCGGTGTGCACGGGCAGCACGGAGTGGACTTAGATCTGCATGCCCCTGTCGCACCCACGAGTCTCCCACCCACATCAGCAAGCCCCCCAAATCCCGTCCCGTGGGCCTCCAGGGGTGCAACGTGGGGTGTGTCACCGCCCACAGCACCCCTGGAATCCTGGGTTTTGCTCGTCCAGGATGGACCCTCAGCTCCCATGAGCCCCTCTCCCTGCCCAGCAACATGCCCAGCCCCAGAACCCCTGACCGAACGACCTAGAGACGCCCTCCCATCTGGCGGAGCAGGACTGTCGAGGCTCCCAGCGTAATGGATAGTCGCCGCTCGGCTCTGGCATGCTTCCCGCCCCGCCCCTTCCGCCACCCTCCGAGTTCTGCCCCAGCCCTGTCCCGTGCACTGTGTGTCCCCACGCATGCGTGTGCCGTGTGCCGTGTGCTGTCTTCTGCATGCTGGGTGCTTGACCAGGCTCCGAGGACCAGCTTGGGCGCGGCGCACTAGCTTCGGTGGTGTGGTAAGGCCCCGGCTACGCGGCACGTGACCTGTCCTGCTCGGACCTCTGCACAAGTGGACTCATTGCTAACCTGGAGCTTGGGGGGCTGGCACTCAGGTCAGGGGGTCTTCCATGGCATTGGGAAGAGCACACGCGACCCACGTTAGACAGACCCTGGGCAGCGGTATTGTGGAAGGGAGGAGAGTCCGATTATTTGAGACGGGCTCCTGTGTGACCCTGGCTGAGTCACTTGCCTGTTCTAGGCCACAGTCTCAGTCCATCAGAGGAGGCCTCGAGTTTAAAGCTCCCCTGACAGGACCCCCCTCACCCACCTGCTGGGTCCTCACTTGGGGCGGGCGTGCAACCCCAAGTTAGTGTGGACAGAGGGACTCTTTTTTCCCCAAAGCCCAGCAGGAGGCATGGCGTTCTTGTCATTCTCCATGGCTGGGGCAATTTCCCTGGGGGCTGGGATTCCGTGAGGCTGGGGCTTCTGCTCCTCTGGCTCTGGAGCTGCAGAGGAAGAGGGCATGACGACCAGGCGGGAGCCGCTGGCCTGTCCTGGGACAGCTTCTCGCCAGCCAGCCCTGCCCCCTGGGCCCTGGAGGACAGAGAGCAAGGTCCCCAGAGCCACGCTTCCGGGAGGGAGGATCGGTGGCAGGCTGCAGCGCCCCGGGGCTAGGCAGAGCGGGCGCGCTGCTTTCTCTGCATGACTTACCTGTTGGCCTTTCCTGCGCGTCACCAGCGCCTGGTGCACAGGAGCCTGCAGCGGGGTGGTGGGCTGGGTACGGCCTCAGCTGCATTTAACTGATGGACGGAGCTCGGGCAGCCGGCTTCAGAGCTTTGGCATCCCTGGCGTTAGGCAGTGTGATGGTTTTTGGTGACAGTGACATTGCACAGATGAGTAGGCACTTATCTTTGAAAAAGTAGTCTTTGTAGGGAACGGAAGTCCTAGCCATCAGAAAGCTCTTCTGAGATTGTCAGGTCTGGAGATTGGAGATGGGCGAGAACCTGTGTGTCAAGGGCAGAGTTTGGCGACAACATCTGCCTAGGGCCAAACTGTCAGGATCCAGGTCGCTTTCTCCAATAACTAAATGCCAATGAATTCTAGGGAGAGCTGGAAAAGCAACTTCTGCAAGCAAATCCCATCCTGGAGGCTTTTGGCAACGCCAAAACGGTCAAGAACGACAACTCCTCACGATTTGTGAGTAGCAGAGCCACGTGGGGTTCTGGGAAACGTTTGGGTCCCCCCATCCCGTATCACCCCTGCTGAGGCTGTAGAGCACACGTGTGCAGGGGAATCCGGGCCCCAGGGTAGAGGATACCTCACGGCAGCCTCTCCAGTCCTGCCCTGACCACACAGTCAGTGTCTGTCTGTCTGTCTCTCTCTCTCTCTCTCTCTCTCTCTCTTTTCTTTGAGCAGCTACTGTGAATAAGGCCCTGTTAGGCATTCAACTTTCATAATTCACTTACTATTGCCTGAGCACCTACTGTATGCTAGGTATTTGTATCCAACACTCATTTATTCTGCAAAGCATGAACTGAGCACCTCCTCATGCACACACATCCTTCACCATTTATTTAGCACCTGTTGTGTATATCATTCTGGTAGGCATTATTCCCTGCACCATCCTCTTTTTTTTTTTCATTTGCTAAGTCAGTTTAAACTTGGCACCTACTGCGTACCAGACACTGAACCGGGTTCACAGGATCATGGTGAACAGCTTTCACAAAGCTTGTGTCCTGGTTGGGGAGCTACCAGCCCATGAGGAAGGAGGTGCCATGATCTCACATAAGCTCCTTGAGGCTCCAAGGGTCTCCCCGGAACTCGGGAGGGGGGTTGATGACACAGAGACAAACACTCTTTTATTGTACAAGAGAAGAGTCCAGAAGACTCGAGTTGGGAGAGGCCAAGCCTGGGCTGCCCCTGCCCCTGTAAGCAGGAGCCTCTGTGGCTGCTGGGCCCCCTTGGAACTGTCCCTCCTGGGGCCGGGGAAATGGGGGACACATGGACTCTGCCCACCCAGAGCCGTCTGTGTGCACTCCTGTGCCCATTGACACGGTGCCCTGCCTGTGAATCCCGTTCCCATAACTCGCGGCACGTCCCCTTTCCTGGCCTGAGGTTGGCTTGGGGAGGAGACGGCCTGCCCCGCAGGCTAACGGAGCAGCAGGCCCTGCGCAGGACTCGGGGGATGAGGGCTGGGCATGGGGAGCCTGCCTTGACTGTGGCTCTGCTTTTCGGGAGCGGCCACTGCGCCTGTCAGCCCCAGTGTTCCCACTGACATTGGTGTGGCCATGACGGACAGAGAGTCCTCGCAGGAGCCAGATGAGGTTGACCCGTGGGTCTGTCCGAGTGGCTCCTGCCTCCGTGAGTGAGGCTGCGATCACCGGGCTCGGTGGATACTGGTTCCCTCCGGGAGGCTGCCCTTCTCAGAGGCCCTGAGGGTTGGCCAGGGTCAGCCCCTGCCCCAGAAGACTCCCTGGCATCTCGCTCCCCACTGGGCGGGGTCTGGGGTCAGGGCCCGCGGCCTGCAGCGCAGTGAACCCCCTTTTCCCGTTGGCAGGGCAAGTTCATCCGCATCAACTTCGACGTCACCGGCTACATCGTGGGCGCCAACATCGAGACGTGTATCCTTTGGCCGGGCCTGGGTCACATGGGCGGAGAACGCCCCCTGCGCTCCCCACGCTCTCGAGTTCCTTCCAGAACCTTCCTGCTTGCCTTCCCATAGCCACCGGCCTGGGTGTGTCGGGTTGTGTGAATGCAGACCCAGGTGTGAGCCCCAAGCCGGTGTGGCTCTGGGTGACGCCTCCCGAGGCGGGCGACCTCGGTCGTTTGCCTCTGTGCCCCGCAGGGCAGTGGGCATCGCAGGGTGGGGTGCCCGCCACGTCAGACGACGTGGGTCGACTCTCGGAAAGCTCCCAGCACCAAGTCGGGACAGAAAGGCCGGTCAAGGACCCCTGTCGTGTGACCCACGGCCACACGTGACCCCTTGTCCCTGCCGTGGGTCTGTGACCAGCCTCCACAGGTAGGAAGCCCATGCAGCAGGGCGTGCAGCGCATCTCATCCTGGAGTCTGGACGGTCAAGAGCCGAGTGGGAAAGTTCTGGGCTGGGGACCAGGGCTGGGCTCAGGAGTTTCCAACCCCAGAAGCATCCAGGCGGCCCTCGGGCTCAAGATGCCAGACTCACAGCAGAGCAGGACCCTGGCGGGAGGGACTCCAGTGAACTTCAGCTGCGCTCAGTGCCCCAGAAAAGAGGGCCAGCTGTGGAGTGGTGCTGCCCCGAGTCCAGTCCTCAGCTCGGCCCTGTTGGCCGTGAGGCTGTGGGCAAGTTACTTAACCTCTCTGAGCCTCCACCCTCCCTCTGCTCCCTGCAGAATGGGGGCGGTTCCCTCTCCTACTCTGTGGAGCTATTGAAGCTGATAAATGAGATGATGTATGGGACCCACGACGTGGTATCTGATGGCTGGTGGCCGTTGGGTCACTAACTTGACCTGTGTGCTTTCCCATGGAAATCTGCCAAAGTTTTCTCCAGAAAAGGGACATTTGTGAACTGATTTTTTAAAAATCTTGACTTCTCTGGAGAAGCATCACAGCCATGGGTAGCTCCTTAAACCCAAGTGTGAGAGCCAGGCTCTGTTTGGTCATGCAGGGGGGACGGTCACTTGAATGCGTGAGGTCAAAACCAGCCCGGGCAGCAGAGAGGCCCCGTTTAAAATAAAAAAAAAAAAAAAATTGGCAAAACCTTGATGGCTGAAGGGCCCGAGGGAGGTCATTTCTTCTCTGTGTCCCCAGTGCCACTAGGTCAACTGTGTGGTCCCCTCCCGGGTCATGCCGGGGCACGCACACGTTTCTCCCCTCTGGCCTCTTGTCTCAGGCAGGTCCCCAGACGCTCATCTGCAGCCCCAGATGCAGAGATGTCTGAGATTCGGACTCGCCCCAGAGCCGGTGGCCTCTGTCCACTCAGGACAGTGCTGGTGTGCCTTGCTGTGGCGGTACCGCTGGGCTGCTCTGTGTGCAGTCTGGAAGGTTCTGGGCTCTCCGGGGCCAAGGGCTGAGAAAGGGGCTGTTCTTACAGCGTCGCTGACCCGACGCAGCCCTCCGTCCTGGGACGTGTCAGTCATCTTCTGTCTTTTCCTTCTGTCCCCTTGCTTCTCCCTGAGCCTGGTGACTGCCAGCAGCACCCGGCAGGCTCCCTCGTCCACGGGGGTGACGGTGTCGGAGGACTGGGCGGCCAGCCTGTGGGACACAGGCACCACGGCCCAGCCCTCCAGCCATCCAAGAGCCCGGTCCAGGGCCCGTCATTGTCCCCTCCAGCGCCTGGAGGGACAGGGATGGGGAGAGGTGGGGTTCTGCGAGCACAGCGTCCCCAGGACCCTTGACTCCCCGCACCAGACCTGCTGGAGAAGTCGCGGGCGATCCGCCAAGCCCGGGAGGAGAGGACCTTCCACATCTTTTACTACCTGATCGCCGGAGCCAAGGAGAAGATGAAGAGTGAGTCCTCCAACAGCCGTGGCTGGGCGGCTCGGCCTGTCACCAGGGCACGGGTGGGCGGCCAGTTGTTCAGAAATGGGACCCACTTTGAGTGGCTGGTGGGCAGCTCCTGGCCTTCCCAGAGAGAGAGTGGCTTTTGTTGAGTCATCATTTACTGAGCACCTACTATGTGCCTCAGTGGACGTCGACTGCAATCGGACATCTGCCCTTTAACCAAATCCAATTAGACACACCCGTGCCACCAAGGAGGGCAGAAGAGGTCACCTTGTTGCTCAGTCGACGAACCTTCCCGAGTGTGCAGGGTGCATTCTGATTTCATGAGGAATTCAGATGGTGGGATTAAGGACTTTTTGTCACATGTGATTTGAAAGTGACTTCAAAGCAGCCTTTCTAGGAAAGGTCACCAAACTTTCTAAAAAAGGCCAAATGGCAGATCTTCTGGACTTTGCTGGCCATGTCATTCATGTCACAGTTGCTCAGCTCAGCTAGCGTCTTCAGAAGCAGCCATAAGCTGGACCTAAACCACGCGGTGTGACCACGATACAATGAATCTTACTTGCAGAAATGGGCCGAGTACTGAGGTGTGCTGAGGTGTGCTGGCCTCTGTGGTAGGAAAAATTGTTTTCACGTAAAAGAAACATGCTTCAGGCCAGATTCCAGTAGGTCTGCAGCATATTATAAGCTTGGACCATGCAGTCGTCCAACTGAAAAGAGTAGACAAGGAACGGAGCTAAACACGGGATTGAGCCGTGTGCAGTGGCGCAGTCCTGTCATCCCAGCAGCTCTGGAGGCTGAGGCAGGAGGGTCGCGAGTTCAAAGCCAACCTCAGCGACAGTGAGGTGCTAAGCGGCTCAGTGGGACCCTGTCTCTAAATAAAGTACAGAGTAGGCTGGGGTGTGGCTCGGTGTCAAGTGAGCCACAGGTAGACGGCAGCATCTGCTTCCTACTAATAAGTTGAAGTCCAAAAGTCTATGAGAACAGCACCAGCTTTGCTTCCTGCCCTTGTGGTCCAGAGCTGGTTACTCTGGTTAAGAATATGGCTAAGTGCGTGTGCGCTCCCACCCGGTGCCGGTGCTCGGGGGAGGTACTGCCGAGCTCTGGTGGTGGTGTGGGGGGTGGGGTGACCTGGGACCTCGGCATGAGGTGAGGCGGTGCTGGGTGACAAGGGTGCTGGCTGGATGCCCAACTCCAGCAAGGGTGTGGCTCAGCGGCTCCAGTGCCAGTGGCCATGGGGTGGCCCAGGTCACATGTCCACGAACCTCGGCCCTCCACCGAGCACCAAAGGTGACAGGCGGATGGGCTGGTGACTTGGTCTCCAGCTCTGCAGCCCGCCTCTGGTCTTCCTGAAGTCGGGCAAGAACGAGGACAGTGATGCAGTCCTGGGGGCCACCTGGTTCTCCATGACAGACCTGGGAAGGGGAGGGCGCCGTCCACCTGGCTGGGTGAGAGTGGCCGTGGCTGGTGAGGCCACCCACGTGGTGACTCAGAGCAGGGTCTGACACTGTCCAGGCCTCGAGAAAGAAGGTGACGGCCGAGACCTGGCCCAGGCCGCGTCTCACGCCGCGCACTTGCCCCCTCCCCCAGGCGACCTGCTCCTGGAGGGCTTCAACAACTACACGTTCCTGTCCAACGGCTTCGTGCCCATCCCGGCAGCCCAGGACGACGAGATGTTCCAGGAGACGCTGGAGGCCATGGCCATCATGGGCTTCACGGAGGAGGAGCAGCTAGGTAGGCTCACGCCCGGGGACAGGACACCCCCCCAGGGTCCCCGGGAGTCCACCCGGGACCTGGTGGTCAGAGTGGACCTCAGTGGTCAGAGTGGACCTCTGCTCTCTGCGTTCCCCGCATCCCAGGGAGACGGCCCCCTGCTTAGGCCTTGTGAGTGTTCTAGAAGAGCAGCTCAGGCTCCTACAGGTGACCAGGTCAGCTCCAGTGGACACTCGTGATGCCAGTCAGCTCAGGGCTGCGTTCCAGCCTCATCCCAGGGTCTGTGTCCAGGGGGCAGCGCCAGTCTGCTCGGTCCCCGAATGGGGTCTGTTAACTGCTTGGTCCAGGTTGAGGTGCCCTGTGCCGAGCTCCTCGTGATGGCAGGTTGTGGAATGTTCCGGAAGGGGCCGGTGCAGGTAGAGATGCTCTGTAGGATCGGGGGCAGCTGGCAGGGTGGACTGCTAGCGCTCTTCCAGAGAAGGCAGCCCTGGCCACAGACCCGTGGACCCTGCCGTCACCCCAAGGCCAGGGAGCACTTGGGTCCCGGGGACAGGACAGCTCAGAGTCTTGGCCTGACGTTGTGCTTCCGGAAACACTTCTCCTTCTGGGCCGGGTGAGCCCCAGTGGTCAAGGTTGAACACGAGGGCAGGATGGTGGAGGACTCCCCTCTCTTCCCCCGCCCCGCGGTCCCCAGAATGTCACTAAGGGCTGAAATGCAGGGCGGGGGAGGGGCCAAAAAAGAAGGTCCCGAGGCTCAGCTGAGAGGTGGCTGCCCTTGGCCAGGGTCCCACGGCAGAATCCAGCACCGTGGACTCCCCAAGTACAAGTCACTGTGTTGGGGCGATGGGTCAGTTCTGCTTCTAATCTTGCTTTTTAAAAACATAGATGATGAAATACTTGTTATATGTCAGAAATATTCTGAATCCTATTTTTCCCCCTCCTTAAGGTACCAGGGTGTTCAATGTAGACTTATTTAAATAGTGAAAAAAAAAAATTGGGACAAACTGAAATGTTGATGGGTAAAGGAGTTGTTAAATCATCACCTGTGCTTGAGAAACTGCTTTGGAAAAACACGGGCCTCTGTGGAAATGCTTACAGTATATCCAAAGGGAAGACGTTAGGTGCCAACTGAATGAGGGGCCTTATATGCAGCATTTAACATCACGACAACCCTGTGAGGCAGCTACTGTTATCCTCAGTTTGTTGATGGGGAAATTAAGAAACAGAGAAGGACACACTGACCCAAGGACACACAGCAAGTTGCGGGTGGAGCTGGGGCTCGCTCTTGGGGCTTTTGAATTCCCAGTCCCTGCTTTTGTCTGTGGAAAGGGAGTTTTGATCCTTTAAAATTCTGTAAAAACTCTATCAGGACCTGGTGGAAATGGGCTAGAAGGATCCGGGTGTGTTCTCGATGTGGACCCCCCCACACACTGCCGGGCGGTCTCTACTGAGCTTTGACCCGAGACCATTCCCTTCTCTACCCTCCCTCAGTTCTTTTGATGGCTTTCAGAGTGAGATGGCAGCCTGGCACTTAGTAGGTCTTCCTCTCCTCTTGGTAGTCTCCCTTTGAACCACAGAGAGAGCCAATCCCAGGTGCAGCACCTGCCCACAACTTGACCATAGGATTTGTTTCCCTGGTTTTTCATCTTTAAAGTTGTCCTCTGCTTTGGGCCAAGTGAGGCTGGAGCTTTACTTAAGATGAAGTTTCCTAATAAAATAAACTTAAGGAAATAGAAGTGAATTTAAAGAAGAAAGTGAAGTCAATAATAGATCAGACAGTGCCCGGAGCAGGTCACGATGATGAGCTGACGGCAGAGCTCCTGGGACCCAGACAGACCAGGGGGTGTGCTGGCTGCAGGTCCACACTCCTCCACCACATCGTCCACACCAGACCACAGGGGCTGGGGGCAGCTCGGGGGTACACACACGTGTCCTCCAGCACGCGCAAGACCCTGGCTTCCCTCCCCAGCACCCCCACACACACACACACGAGGCCAGAGGAGAACCAGGGGCAGGGAGGAGTGTCAGGAGCAGCATGAGGCTGCAGGTGACGGGGATTCCCTGCCACATCGGTTCTGATCTTGGAGTAACTGCAGAGTCACCAGAGCCCCGGAGCGCGAGCCGGAAGGGACCCTGGAGACTGGCAGTCCAGCCGCCTCTGTTTCTTGGAGCTCAGCAAGAGAAAGGTCACAGCCTGTCTCAGTTGGGACGGGAGCAGCAAGAGTGACAGGGTGGCAGCTGATGTTGCCGGGCACTGGCCCTGTGACTTAATCCTGGTGACAGTCCTATGGGGAAGGTGTCTTATGGGTCTTCAGATGGTGAAACAAAGGCCCAGAGAGGCGGATAACTCACTTGAGGTCACACAGCTGCTAAGAACAGGGCCAGGACCTGAGCCTCTGCGGTCAGCATCCGCATCCCGGCACCGAGACTCTCAGGGCTGTGGAGATTGGCGACCCCACCTCAGTCCTCGGCACTTGATGCTACTTGTGGTTGTATCTGTATCGTTGTTGTGATTTCTATGACCCTCCTCACTCTGGGCTTTGTCATAAATGATAGTTTATATAAAATCACTAATTTGATGTCCTAGTTATATGGATTCTGATAAATACCTGATTACTAAGATCTTTTTTTAAAAAAAGTCCCACTGGGTGTGGTGGCACATGTCTGTAATTCCAGACACTCAGGAGGCCGAGGCAGGAGGATTGCAAGTTCGAGACCAGCCTCAGCCATTTAGTGAGGCCCTAAGCATCTTAGCGAGGTCTGTCTCAAAATAAAAAATAAAAAGGTCTGAGGATGTGGCTCGAGGTTAAATGCCCCCGGGTGTTCCATCCCCAGTACCAAGAGAAAAGAAAAAAAAAAGTTTCACATGCAACTGAAATCATCCGCCCGCAGGGTGCCGGCCATCGCCCCTCCCTGCTGGTGGGGCCAGGTGCCTGTCCACGAGCTCTGTCCACTCATCCCCTGTGGCCTGGGTTAGGTCACCTCCCTTTGGTCGTTTCTATGATCACATTAACTAACTGCGTCAGAAAATGCAGATGGGTAGCCCCTGGGCCTGCAGGAGAGAACTTGGCCCCCGCGATCCTTTAACTGGTTTCCCACATTCAAACGTTTCCTAGATTTCACGTAAGAACCTGGGTTGGCATCGTCTTTGGGAAAATCAGAAGTTCTGGCAACACCTGGCTGATCTCCTGGGGACAACAGCACAGTCACTGTCCCCTTTGTGGGGGGTTTCAGTCACCCAGGCCCCATTGGTCTCCTCTGTCCATTTAGGCCAGTTCTCCACGAGGGGTGAGCCTGCCCCCCAGGGGACATTAGAGCCGTCTCGGGAGACATTTTTGCTTGTCCACCTCTGGAGGGGGAGCATGCTGTCATCTAGAGGTCAAAGACCAGGGGTGCTGGACACGTCCTCCCGGGCTGCACAGGAAGCCGCCCACAGCCAGGCCGGTTCGGGCCCCACGTTTCAGTGAAGCCAAGGGGTGGTCGCGGGCTCTGCAGGCCTTCCAGCAAGTCCTGGTGTAGACCTGCACTTGGAAGTCGGGGGTGCAGCCCTCGGCAGCTGACAGAGCCCCTTCACGGCGGTGGTGGTGAAGGAGCCCGTCTCGGCAGCCTCCTGTCATCCGCGGCTTTGTGCTCGGTGCCTGGGAGCAGCCAGGTGAGGGCCAGCAGCTGGGTCTTCCTCCCGCTGACGGGGCCTGGCCCCCGTGGTGTGAGGACAGCTGCTAGGAAGGGCCTTGCAACCCGCGGTTTGGCCACAGGAACCGGAGAAGGCTGCCATCTCTAGGCTTTGCTCCTGGAACACAGCGACTTCTTAGAATCCAGAACTCTCCGCGACCGATTCCCGAGTTCAGCTGAGATGAGCATTTGCTTTAATTAGTTATCTGTCTTCCACCATCTCCCCATCCTGCCCCTGTCCTCCACATCCATCTAGCCTCCATTCAGCCTTCAAACGTTCATATCATCTATCACTCCATTCTCCATCTATCCACTCATCCTTCATCTATCGTCTTCCATCCACCCAGCCTCCATCCACCCAGTCTCCATCCAGCCTCCACCCAGCCTCCATTCATTCATCCACCCATTCAGCCTCCATCCACGCATCCACCCAGCATCCACCCAGCTTCCACCCACCTATCATTCATTCACCCATCCAGCCTCCATCCACCCAGCCTCCATCTACCCATCATCTATCCACTCAGCCTCCATCCATCCACCCAGCCTCCATCCACCCAGGCTCCATCCACCCATCCACTCATCCATCCCCCATCCATCCATCCAGCCTCCATCCACGCATCCAGCCTCCGTCCGTCCACCTATCCATCTATTCATCCTTCATCTATCCATCCTCTTCCATCCTCTCTCCATTCATCTACCATCCATCACTCCATCCTCCATCCATCACTCCATTCTCTATATGTTCATTCTTCACTCACTCATCTCCCGTCTATCCATTTGAATTCTTCCGTCCATCCGTCTATCACTCCATCCTCTTTCCATCCATCACTTCATTCTCCACCCTGCCCACATCCATCTGTCCGTCATGTTTCCCTCCTTCCCTCCCGTGTGTCTGGATCCCGGACTCGGCTTCGGGAATGCCAAGGTGTTTGGGGCACACCCCCACCTAACAGAAACGCATGGCCCTGAACAGATTCCAGCGCAGAAGCCGTTTTCACAGTAACGTGAGCCCAGTACGGAGTCCCGAGAGTTGTTCTGGGAGTTCTGGGAGTAGAGCATTTTTGTCTGAAGATATATCTAGATGATAACTGGGGAAAATTTCCCACCTTCTTATCCTGACTTGGGCCTCTCATACATCCAGTGGGGTATGTTAAGAAGCATAAGGTTTTAAAAAAAACTCTTATTAATAAGTGAGATACATTTAGAAAATCACGTCTATCCTAAATGTACTGTTCAACGAGTTTTTCTAAACTGGACACACCTGTGGAACTAGCACCTGTTTTAAGCTAGACGCCACCCCCAGCCCCTCCAGACTCCTGGCCAGCAGCTCCCCCTAGTTAGGTTAGCCATCGCCCGACCTCTAACGAGGTGGATTCGTTTTGTCTGTCTTGAACTTTCTCTGAATGCACTTACAAGGTGTGTTCTTGTCTGTGCCTGTGTCCTTTGTTCATTCTTGTCTTGTTCTTGTCTTGACGCGTCAGCTGGGTTGTCTGTAGTTACAGATCACTCATTCTCCTGACCTGCAGCAGGGCTTGGCAAGCAGCTTCTGTAAATTCCACAGAGTAAATATTTTAGCCTCGATGGGCCAGACAATGCCTGCTGCAGCTGTTCAGCTCTGCCATTGCAGCAAGCAAACGGCTCCAGACACTTCGCCAATGAATGAGGGTGACTGTGTTCTAATAAAACTTTATTAGTAATAGCAATCGGCGGGCCACATGTGGTCCACGGGCTGGAGTTTGCCAGTCTGTGCCGTGTAGCATTCCATTGTAGCACAAGGGTTTTAGCAATGATCTGGAGCCATTCAGTCACCGTCTGGGTATTCGCTGTGTGTGCAGAGAACCAGGTGGTTCAGCTCTGTCCTCCACACAGGAGCTCAGGACTGAATCTCCTCATTAAAAAAACATGTAGGTGGGTTTTAGTCCCCAGTGACTTTGAGATTGCAAACCTGGCACACCTTAGTACGGATGCTTAGTACTGGCACACCTTAGTACTGATGCTTAGTACTGGCACACCTTAGTACTGATGCTTAGTACTGGCACACCTTAGTACTGATGCTTAGTACTGGCACACCTTAGTACGGATGCTTAGTACTGGCACACCTTAGTACTGATACTTAGTACTGGCACACCTTAGTACTGATGCTTAGTACTGGCACACCTGAGTACTGATGCCGTGTCTGACCTGTTCTTCTCTCCTCACCTCAGCCATATTGAAGGTGGTGTCATCCGTCTTACAGCTTGGAAATATTGTCTTCAAGAAGGAAAGGAACACAGACCAGGCATCCATGCCGGATAACACAGGTACCCGCCACCTTTTCCCCGTGAGGGCAGTCCCAGAGGTGGAGGGAGGGACCCCTTCCACCATGGCCAGTGTGGCCATCCTCCTCCTCTCCGTGTTTCCTTTACTGTGGATTCGGCCACCTGCGGTCAGCTGGGTGCAGAAATGCAGAACTGCACAAGAAGACTGAGAGGGCAGGACCACTCTGACATAACTTCTTTTGTTTTTTAATGCGTCCATTTTATCTTTCACACTCACATAACTGTTACTGCCATGTATCGATGGTAATCAGTCTATCTTATTAGTCATGGTCGCCGACTTCTCCATGTGCCTGATCTATAAGTGAAACTTTATCATATGTGTCGAAGAAAACATCTGTAGGATTTGGTTCCATCTGTGATTTCTGGGGGTCTCAGAACGGGTGCCCCACCCACAGGGGGGGAGTTTCTGCACCTCGGGGTGAGGGACCCAGGAGATGCACAATGGCTGGACGAGGTTCTGATCGCGGACTTCTCATGGCTGAAGACCCGATGGTGGGAAGTTCCTAAAGTGGGGTGTTTTAGAATTCTGAAGGGGTTCATCTCTCCCAAAACCCTCCACTCGTTTGTTTGTTCAGTATTTCTTGAGCGCCTGCTGTATGCACTGGACACAGTGGGAGATGAGCCCTTCTTATGAGACCGGCCCTTCTTATGGTGTAAGTGGTCCTGTCCCGGGGACCGTCCTCCAAACTCCCGGTTCACGAGACCGGCCAGATGAGACGCGGGAGGCCGAGTCGAGTGTGAATTTCAGTAAACGGCAAACACCTCTGTCATAGCTTTGTCTGCTCCAGTCACGTTTTGTGTCTCTGGGACCAACAAGAAGCTCCTGGATTCAGAGGTTCAGTCCCTAGTCAGCCGAGTCCTTCCCACTGGCCCAAAGTGAGGCCGAAGGTCATGGCGGAAGGGATGGCGGAGGAAAGAGCTCAGGACACGGCCGGCAGAGAGCTCCACTAAAGAAAGCAAACATACATCCCAAAGGCACACCCCACGCCCACCCCTCCCACTCGCCCCACCTGCCGGCAGTCACCACCCCGTTAATCCGCCCAAAGTGGATCCATCCACTCACACCACTGCGTCTCTCGTGACCCAGTCGTCCACCTTCAGACTCTCTTGCACGGCCTCTCACTCGAGCTATTGAGGGGCACCTCAAAGCTAAACCATCACGATGTCCCATGCGGCATCTGAGAACTACATTAATATGATTAATTAATGGTATTGATCTGAAATCACATTTAACTGGGAATTCCATTGGTTGGTTGGTTTTTTCCCCCCTCCACTAAATCTGACAGCCGTCCCTGGAAACAAACAGTTCTGGGTGTCTCGAGACCACAGGCCGCCATGCTTGTTGGTGGCCGAGCTGGGAAGTTGGCTGCCGCCGCGTTCCCTGAGCCTGGGCAGGGGCCAGAGCTGCCGTCCTATCACACCTGTCCCGTGTGTTCACTTCCCAAATGTGGCAAGTTGTGACCGAATCCACTGTCCCAGAGAGAAGTTGGGGAAACGAGAAATGGAAAAGAATCCTTGGAAAGCGGTGGTGAGAATAGTCCTGACAGTCCCTTACTCAGTGTTGCTCTGCGACATAAACCTTGTGATCGACAAAAGCCATGTCACACTGTTGACACCGTTCTACACACAGATTCTTAACACTTGCCATGGTCTAGATGGCTTCTCCCCCCCCAACTGTGACAAACAAAAACGTCTCTGGACGTTGCCAAATGTCCCCTAGGGACATACTCATTCCCACTCAGAGCCACGGGTCTAGAGAGAGACTGTTCCCTTTCCCTGCTGTTTGCCTTTGGGTTTCCATGAAATCAGGGCAACGCGTCTCTGTCCACTCCCCCATACTGATGGGCGTGGCAGCGGTTTCCGGCATTCTGCTGCTGCGTGGCTGTGACACGTGTCCTAGAACACTGGAACAAAATCTGAGTATTTCTTGAATAGCTGCCGTATGTCAGGCCCTTTACCAACCTCACCTCAGCTGTTGGTGTTGACAACTGGACAGGACACCCAATGGCTGGCCCTTTACAGAGCTGAGGAAGGCGCGGCTCCAGGAGGTGGACCGCCTTGTCCACAGTCCTGTGACTCGAAAGTGCACAGGGCAAGGACTTGGACTTGGATGTATCTGACCCCTGTCCCCTGTAGCTGCAGCCCACCCCATGTTTGCCTCTTAGCAAAACACTAAGGGGATGGTCACTAGGAGCGTGGTTCTAGGACTCTTGCCGCGCTCACACACGAGGCCCCGTGTCCCAAGAGTGGCCTGCGCAGAGCGCAAACGTGTGTGTGTGGGAGGTCCTTTGTGACACACTTGGGATGCTTCTTTCCTCATCCAGCTGCTCAGAAAGTTTGCCACCTCGTGGGAATTAACGTGACGGATTTCACCAGAGCCATCCTAACCCCACGGATCAAAGTGGGACGCGACGTGGTACAGAAAGCTCAGACCAAAGAACAGGTAAGACATTCCTGCCATTCATTCCTGCAGAGTCTCCTGTCTACCCACCCACCCACTCAGCACGCATCCAGCCACTCAATGTCCATCTAGATATTCTCCCACCCACCTACCCACCCACCCACTCAGCGCGCATCCAGCCACTCAATGTCCATCTAGATATTCTCCCACCCACCCATCGATTCATTCACCCACCCACCCATCCATTAATCCATCCATTCACCTATCTCCCCATCTGCCCATCCATTCTCCCACCCATCCACACATCCTCCACCTGTCTACCAATCCACCCACCCACCCACTCTTCCAACTCCATCCACCCACCCACTCTCCCAATATCCATCCACTCACCTGTACAATATCCATCAACCTGCCTTTCTTCCACTTATTCATCCATCCACCAGTCCACCTACCCACCCACCTAACCATACACATACATACACCATCCATCCGTCCGTCCATAGTCCATCCACACATCCATGCATCTACACACCTATCCATCCATCCTTCCATCGATATATTAACCCACCCACGTCCCCATCCATCCACTCACCCACCCTTTCATTCATCCAGCTACTCTCACATTCAGCACCTGTCTACCCACCTATCCCACATCCACAGATCTGCCCACCTCCCTACCCAT
Source organism: Ictidomys tridecemlineatus (assembly GCF_052094955.1). NCBI lineage: Eukaryota > Metazoa > Chordata > Mammalia > Rodentia > Sciuridae > Ictidomys > Ictidomys tridecemlineatus. The sequence continues at coordinate 133,169,481 of NC_135486.1, forward strand.
CCATCCACATGTCCATCTATTTAGTTATCTATTCATTCACCCACCCAGCTGCCCACCCACCCACCCACACATCCAACATCCATCCTTCCATCCGTGTATTCATTCACCTGTCGACCCACCATCCACCTGTCTAGCCACCTATCCATTCACCCAGCTGCCCACCCACCCATCCACCCATCCATCCCTTTGTCTCGCGTCCATTCAACACTAGAACACTTGAGTTGACCTCTCAGCCATGGTCTGAGGTCTGGCGGGCAGACTTGCCTGTGGAAATGCCCGTGGACCTTTTCTAGAGGCAGGGACGACCTCCAATGATCCTGGGATGAAACAGCCTCCCCGGTTCCCCGAGAGGAGGCATCAGGACCCACAGGATCACTCCTTGGGCCTGACTGTGCTTACTGCAGCTTTCCTGCTGGTGACAGACATGATAAAATCTCCCTTCGTGTTGGTTGGTTTATTTTTTAAAGGGTTGATTAAAGGTAAGGGGAGAGGCCTATGGTGGTTCATGCCTGTGATCCCAGCCACTCAGGAGCTGGGGCAGGAGGATTGCAAGTTTGAGGTCAGCCTCAGCAGCTTAGAACTTGTCTCAAAATTAAACAGGCCAGGGAAGTAGTTTATGGAAAAGCACCCTGGGCTCAATCCCCAGTACCAAAATAAATAAATGCAATAGGAAGAGAGTAAAAATCTGAACCTGCAGTCTGTCCTCGCTGTGAAAACCCAGCTCGCTGGAACACCCAGCTCTCTTCCTCCCCTGCAGGCCGACTTCGCCATAGAGGCTTTGGCCAAGGCCACCTATGAGCGCCTTTTCCGCTGGATACTCAGCCGTGTGAACAAAGCCCTGGACAAGACACATCGGCAAGGGGCTTCCTTCCTGGGCATCCTGGACATTGCTGGCTTTGAGATCTTTGAGGTACAGCTTGGTGGGATCCTGGCAGCCCTGGTCCTGGTCCTCTGGGATGAGGCTGTCCCCTGGACGGATCCCTGGGTTGGAGAAAGGCATGCTCTTGCCCACTGCAGAGTGGAAAGCTGTCTAGGTAGGGTCAGAGGCGTGGTGCATGAGAGGCAGAAATCCGACAGGGAATGTATTGGTTTTCGTAACTAAGACAGCCAGAGGTACAGGAGCGTCCAGCAGGCAAGGCCTGACCTCTTGCCATCTTTCTCTCTGCCTTCCTTCATATTGGCCCCATTCTTAAGTGGGCTGTCCCTAATGGTGCCACAGCTCCAGACTGTCTCTCGGCAACCCTGGCAGAAAAGACTGTTTTTCAACAGTTCCAACTAAAATCGTGGCAGGGAGTCTCACTGACTCCTCCTCACCCGAGTTGGGCCCCATGGTCACCTCCAAGCCCAGCGCTGTTTTCAAGGTGTTGCGGTATTTTGTGTAGTATAACCACAGTTGGTTCCTGGAGACCACTCCCATGGTTTGGAGGAAAACTCTAAGATCTGGGAGTGATGGAGGTAGAAAAGACGCCTCCTGCAGAATCACTGAGACTGAGCCTCGGTTCCCAGTCTGTAAAGTGGGGATAAGAACTTGCCTTAGGGGCTTCTCCATCCATAGGTCATTCTGCAATGGAAAAGATAAGGGTCTTAAAGCCAGGCCATGTGGCTGGGGCTGTGTCATACCTGATGGCCTCTGGGCAGCCTGTTGGGCCCCAGCCCTCTGGGTGCTGGAGTGAGCTCCAGGGAGGGGTCGTGGCCAAGGGACTCCTGGGGAGGGGCGTGGCCACGGGACTCCTGGGGAGGGGGCGTGGCCACGGGACTCCTGGGGTGCGGGTATGGCCGCAGGGCTCCTGGGGCTCCTGGGGCCGGACCTTCCTGCTGACGCTCAGCCCCTGCCGGTCCTGCAGGTGAACTCCTTCGAGCAGCTGTGCATCAACTACACCAACGAGAAGCTGCAGCAGCTCTTCAACCACACCATGTTCATCCTGGAGCAGGAGGAGTACCAGCGCGAGGGCATCGAGTGGAACTTCATCGACTTCGGCCTCGACCTGCAACCCTGCATCGAGCTCATCGAGCGGCCGGTGAGGGGCGGCACGGCCGCGGGGCGCACAGGGCACCGCGCTTAGCTGCACGTGGACCCCTGGCTCGCCCCCTCCGCGCACCGCTTCCCCTCACCGAGCCCCTAGGCCGTCTGTGACCTAAACCACACTTTCCGCTAACGCACATTCTATCGTCACAGGTATTGTCCTTTTCCAAAATGTCCCCTCTCGCTCCTCTTCCTTCCCCCCTTCCTTTCCCTCTCCAACGTGCTCTTCTCCGAAGGTGGGCATCTGTTCTGTTCCCTGCTGTACCCCAACTCCCAGAAACCATCGTAGGTCGACAGTAGACATTGGCTGATAAATATTAACTGAGCGCCTACTATGGGCTGGGCCCTTCTTCAGGGGCTGAGGGTGTAACTGAGACAGACGGGGGTCCCTCCCTCCTTGGAGGAACAGTGAAACCGGAAAAATAAAGCAAATAAAACGCCTTCAGGGCCGCTGTGGAGAGATTTGGGAAGAAGGCCAGCTGTGGACAGAACAGTCAAAAAATGCTTCTCTGAGACCGAGTCAGCAGGGCAATGGCACGTGCAGATTTGGCCACGGTCCTGAGACCTTAGTCCAGCCTGTCTCGGCCTCAAGGAGATGCTTGACTGACAGCAATCCTAGGGGGTTTGATGAGTGAAGAAAGCACCTAATTTGTTTGCAAGGACTTGCAATCTCCGAGTTGTCCACTAGGGGCAGCAGCAAGCTCCTCCCCTCTTTGGCTCTGCCTTGCACCCCAGGGCCATTCACTGTCCAGGGCTAATTTCAGGATAGATTTTGGGGGTAGGGGACATGGGGACACAAATCCACTTTATGCAGGCAAGTATGGTGACAACAGGGGAGGCCTATGCAGTGTGCTTGGGGGGGAGGCGCTCTCCAAGTGTTCCTGAAGCAGGAGTGACCTGCCTCCCTGTGGTTCCTGCCCCCTTGTCCTCCACAGAACAACCCTCCCGGTGTGCTGGCCCTGCTGGACGAGGAGTGCTGGTTCCCCAAGGCCACAGACAAGTCCTTTGTGGAGAAGCTGTGCTCAGAGCAGGGCAACCACCCCAAGTTCCAGAAGCCAAAGCAACTCAAGGACAAAACCGAGTTCTCCATCATCCACTACGCTGGCAAGGTACCGGCTCGCCCAGTGCCCCCTCTGTCCACGGGACCCAGGTGGATGATCAGACCAGGGATGATTGGGAAGTGGCAGTACCCTGGAGCTTGCTGGAAATCCCAAAGGCACATAGCAGGTCACACTCAGCCAGGGCCTGTGTACGATTGGTCTGTGCATCCATAAGGGGAGAGACTACACCCCTCCAGTGTATTTAAACATGGCAGCCAGGCTCTTCTTTCTTGGATAGACTCTAAATCCTGCCTTCTGTGAGTTAAACCCCAAAAAAAGGATCAACTAGAACGAGGTGACCACTAAATCTACCTTGGGTTTAACCAATGTCCCCGCCATTGCCAGCCTGTTCCCCCTGGGGAAGTCAATGGTAGTTTTCTTCCTCCTCCTCCTGGACTCCATCCTCCCCCCCCCACTCCATCCTCCCTCCTCCCTCCCACTCCATCCTCCCTCCTCCCCCCCACTCCATCCTCCCTCCTCCCCCCCACTCCATCCTCCCTCCTCCCCCCCACTCCATCCTCCCTCCTCCCTCCCACTCCATCCTCCCTCCTCCCCCCCACTCCATCCTCCCTCCCCCCCACTCCATCCTCCCTCCTCCCCCCACTCCATCCTCCCTCCTCCCCCCCACTCCATCCTCCCTCCTCCCCCCCACTCCATCCTCCCTCCCCCCACTCCCTCCCCCCACTCCATCCTCCCTCCCCCCACTCCCTCCCCCCACTCCATCCTCCCTCCCACTGCATCCTCCCTCCCCCCACTCCATCCTCCCTCCCCCCCACTCCATCCTCTCTCCTCCCCCCACTCCATCCTCCTCCTCCCCCCTACTCCATCCTCCCTCCTCCCCCCCACTCCATCCTCCCTCCCCCCACTCCACCTCCTCTCCTCCCCCGACTCTATCCCCCCCACTCCATCCTCCCTCCCCCCCTCCATCCTCCCTCCCCCCCACTCCATCCTCCCTCCTCCCCCCCACTCCATCCTCCCTCCTCCCCCCCACTCCATCCTCCCTGTCCTCCCTGTCCTCCATCATCACCATGTCCTGCCTGTTGACACACAGGACCTTGCCTTATGGCTCCTGAGTGTCCTGAACAATGTAGGAAGGCCCTCGCTTGGTCTGGCTTGCAGAATCATTTTATGAACCCCACCCCCAGTAACCCCACTGCATTGTGAGACCAGTGGGTGACAAACCACAAGCCCAGGGGTCAAACCTGGCCCACAGAGTGTGTTTATAAATAGTTTTATTGGAACCAGCCAGGCCCATTTTCTCACAGAAGGTCTACAGCCGCTTTCGGGCCCCAAGGCCAGAGCTGGACAGGCGTGGCTCACCACGCTGGAAACATTTACCCTCTAGGCTCTTGACCAGCGGCCCACTCTGCCCTACATTCAAGGGAGATTATGCTCCTTTAAGTGCACAGAGGAAGCACTTTTCTCTTTCTGGCTTCATGTGTCTTTCCCAGGCCCCTCTCAGATCAGGCCTGGCCATCACCTTGACAACCCACATCCCATAATAATCCACCAGAGCGGAATCATCCACTTCTTTCATTTCAAGGTCACAGTCATAAGATGAAGGCTTTGGCCAGGAATTCCAAGGGCCTTCAATGTTTGTGTGTCTGTGTGTGTTGGGGTGTGTTGGGGTATGTTGGTATGTGTGTGTGTTTGTGTGTTGGGGTGTGTGTGTGTTGGGGGTGTGTGTGTGTGTGTTTTTGTGTGTTTGTGTGTTGGGGTGTGTGTGTGTGTGTGTGTGTGTGTGTGTACCCAGGGGTCAGAACCTCCAAGTTAAAAAAAAAAATCACGTTCCCCAGAGACGGAAAGAGGACCCCAGGCTGAGTTCAGAAACTCCAAGTCGTCAGGGCTTCCCTGGGTGAGGGGACGGTGGGTGTGGGGAGGACTCTGGCCACCCGCAGGCCCATCCTTAGCCTTTTTATAACTCCAGGGCCTTGTGCCCCTCTCTGGAGAGAGGAGGTGCCAGGGGAGGGGCTGCAGGAGACTGGGGGAGGGAGGGGCCTTCCCTGCACTGGCCACGGCTTGCTGACCCTCCAGTCTCGGGGCCCTTGATCCATGGGCCTCCCTCACGGCGGCTGCAGACGTCCTTTCCTCGCTGACCCTGGGAGATCTGGGGGGGAACCCGGAGGCCCTGGGTCCTGTCCTTGGCGTCTGACGGGAGAGGGTACCCGACCGGTGCGGTGGTCCTTGGCAGGTGGACTATAACGCCAGCGCCTGGCTGACCAAGAACATGGACCCGCTGAACGACAACGTGACTTCCCTCCTCAACGCCTCCTCGGACAAGTTTGTGGCCGACCTGTGGAAGGACGGTGAGGCCCCCTGCTCTGGAGGCTGCTTCCAGGGGGGGCTGAGCTCCTCAGTCCTCTCTCTTCCAGCTGCCCCAGGAGGGGAGGCCTGTGCGCGGGGCAGGGGAGAGGACCCTGTTGTCCTGAGTGGTGTCCCCGAGTCCCCTCAACCCCACACCTGGACCCCAGGGGGCAGGTCTGAGGCCAGGGCTCAGAGGAAACGGTGACCAGGCAGGCGGGTCAGACTGTCCCCAACTGAGGTCAGAAGGACCTGGTTTCATTCAGCCTCGTCTTCGCCACATACAGGCAGCCAGAGGGCCAGAGCCGGTGGGTCTCTGTTTTGTTCATGGTGGCCCCTGGGGCCAAGCACAGGGTGGACACTGACTTTATAGCGTCCGTGTCCTCATCAGCTAGAGATACGACAGTCCCACTTCTCCCAGGTCATCTCCAGGGTCCCGTTAGACCAGAGGGGCTCAGGATCACCTGTTGAAACCCGGGGCGCTGCGCTCTGTCCCCAGAGGCGGTCGGATGTCCTGGGGGGACCTGGGGATCTGCTCTTCCTCCTGTGCCCCAGCCCTGCTGCGGGTCCGGGAGCCTCTCTGGCTCCTCCTGAGAACCAGGGAGTAGGTGACCCGTGTGAGGTGCTGCTGTGTGTTTGCCAGGGTTGGTGGGCTCTGCCGATGGGACCCTGGGTGCCCACCAGATGCCACTCTGGCCCCAGAGCCTGTGGCCTGGGGCTTGCAGGACTGGCTTCCCTGGCTTGGGGTATGATAGGAAGCACTCCAGAGGGTCCCACTGCCCGCCGGCGCACCAGGCCCTGGGTCTGGACAGCTGTGTCACTCCAGGTCAGCCTCAGCCTGGGCCTCAGGAGCAGCCCAGCCAGGCCCTGCCCTCGGGCCCTGGCTAGGGGGAGGCAGGCAGGTGGAGCATCACTGTCCCGTGGCAGCCGAGTCCGTGGGGCAGAAGCCATGCCCCCCCAGGCCCTGGGGTTGGGCTTGACGTGGGCACATCTGCCGAGCTGTGGGTTCCCTCCTTCCCAGAGAAAGCACACCTGGGGGAGAGGCCAGCAGCGGTGGTGGACCGCCCGCCCCGTTGGGAACTCACCTGTGCGCCAGGCCCCTGCCTCCCTTTCTGTGCCTTCTGCTCAGTTTATTCTCTCCCCGGACGTCCACGTGGTCACTCACGGCTTCTATCTGGTCTCTGTTCAAATGTCAACTCAACAGAGTCCCCCACCCCGTCAAAGGAAGGACCTGTCTCCCTCCCCCGTCACTTTCCTAGCCACACGTGACCACCGGGAAGACACAGACCCCTGGTCACTGGCTGCCCCCACCCCCAGGCAGCCAGAGGACCAGAGCGGGGTGGGTCTCTGTTTTGGTCATGGTGGCCCCTGGGGCCAAGCACATAGTAAGTCCTCAACTCATGCTCGTGTGGGGAGGAAGGTTGGAGGCTGGCCGGGAGACGGGGGCCTGCGTGCCCTGTCTCTCATTCCTGCCCTGGGAGGCAGATGTTCTGGTGCCACCTCCTGTAGCAAGGGAGGCCCAGGCACAAAATGGCACCAGGCCAGGGCTCCTCGTGGAGAGCAGCCAGGACAGGTCTCTGATGAGGGCAGAGGACGTTCCTTCTGTCACTCGGGCACCCTTGGGGTTTCCCAGCGCGACACTACCAGCCCAGCCCCACACGCCTCCTCTTTCTGCTGCTGGAGGTGAAGGTGGTGGACAGGAGAGGAGGGGTCTTGGGCCCACTGAGGGGACCTGGGTTCTCCAGGAATGTCCTCACCAGGAGGCCTGCCTCACCCGCTACCCTCTGGGCCTGGTCCCCTGGCCTGTGGCAGGGGTGGAGGCCCTAGGAGGGCCAGAGGCCAATGCCACCCTCAATGTGCCCCACAGTGGACCGCATCGTGGGGCTGGACCAGATGGCCAAGATGACCGAGAGCTCGCTGCCCAGCGCCTCCAAGACCAAGAAGGGCATGTTCCGCACCGTGGGGCAGCTGTACAAGGAGCAGCTGGGCAAGCTGATGACCACGCTGCGCAACACCACGCCCAACTTCGTGCGCTGCATCATCCCCAACCATGAGAAGAGGGTGAGCCCTGCCTCCGGGCTCCCGGCCCTCGGGGCTCCCGGCCCTGGCTGCCTGAGTAGCCAGGGTGCCCCCAGGCACACTGTGGGGGGGGGACGTGAGTGACACTGAGGCACCCCAAGATAGAGGGCCAGGAGGGGACGCCCCCTTCTGCACCCAGCCCCTGCCCACGGCAGGGGCTCCGCCTGCCGTGGGTGGAAGGTCACCTGGATGGCCGGGAGGGAGCCGCTGTGGCATATAGCAGGTAGAGGCCAGGAGGCTGCTGGACACCTGCGGTGCTCCTACTGCAGACCCTCTGGCCCTGGATGTCAGGGGAGCTGAGGTTGCGGAAGGTCGGGGGGACCACAGTGGTCATCAGGAGAACGCCCTGAGCTGGGCCCACAGCCACTCAGGACTCACAGAAAGCCCCTAGGGGATCTGGACCTGAGTCCGCGCAGGCGTCCCCTTGGTGAGGTGTGCGGGAGGCAGAGGCGGCCCAAGGGGCTCAGGGGTGAAAACACAGGGTCACGGCAAGGACCTTAGCTGTCATTTCACACTGACGTGATGACCAGGGGTGGAGCTGGGCAGAGGAGAGGGTGGGTGGGCAGAGCCTAGATCATGGAGTCCCTGGGGACCAGAGCTTGGCTCCTGTCCATAGGAAGCCACGGGGTGGGGGAGTTAAGCCGAGTTGGTTGCGGTCAGGTGGATGTTCTAGAACAAACAAGGGACTGAGGTGGGGAGGCAGGTGGGGAGGGAGAGGTGGGGGCAGGGATGGAGGTGACGACGGGGGAGTCTGGAGGCAGGAGCTAGAGGATGGGTGACGGAGGGAGTGAGGGAGGGAGGAGCTAGGGAGGAGAAGCCCATTTTCCAGCCACAGACGCTGGCACCCTGAGGACAAGGAGGCCAGGGGACGCACCGGCCCAGAGAGGGGGCGCTACATTGTACAGCTTCTGCCGAGCCTCGTCTGTGCCTCTGTCTTACCCCACGCTCTGCAGGGGGGTCAGCCAGGCCTGCGCCTGGCCCAGGGTCACTGTCCTCTTTTGCCCCCGCAGTCGGGCAAGCTGGACGCGTTCCTGGTGCTGGAGCAGCTGCGGTGCAACGGCGTGCTGGAGGGCATCCGCATCTGCCGCCAGGGCTTCCCCAACAGGATCGTCTTCCAGGAGTTCCGCCAGCGGTGAGCCCCGGGGGGCGGGCCAGGGGGCACCACGGGCAGCTGGGCTGGACAGAGGAGTGACGGGAGGCACTGGGCGACTTCTGCTCTGTTTCCAGCTACGAGATCCTGGCAGCGAACGCCATTCCCAAGGGCTTCATGGACGGCAAGCAGGCCTGCATCCTCATGGTGAGCCCCCGCCCCCCCCCAGCCCCCGCCTCGCCCAGCTTGGGGGACCCCGGCCCAGGTGACAGTGGGCTCCTCTCCTTCCCTGGCAGATCAAAGCCCTGGAGCTTGACCCCAACCTGTACAGGATCGGGCAGAGCAAGATCTTCTTCCGCACGGGGGTCCTGGCCCACCTGGAGGAGGAGCGAGACCTCAAGATCACCGACGTCATCATAGCCTTTCAGGCCATGTGTCGCGGCTACCTGGCCAGGAAGTAAGGACGCGCCCTGTGCCCCGAGGTCCCCAAACAGGCCGACATGCTGACAGGGAGGGCGTCCTGGCCCCGTGTCGCGGGTCCCTGATCTTTCAGAGGCCACCTGTTTTAAGTCTTTCCTGGAGAACAGCAGCTTTTGGTGGAGGGGAAGAAAGGGCCCCTCAGGCAGAGCCCAGGGAGGGAAGACAGAAGTCCACGTTCTCTGGACGTGAGACCCGCGCTCTCATCCCAGCCCCCACTGACGTCCTGATCAACCGTGGGCAGGTCACAGTGCCTCTCTGAGCCTTGGGCTTCTCCAGGGGGATATGAATGTGGTCGCCCTACCTCGTGGAGCTGGCCACGAGGAGTCGGTGAGAGGACTCCTGAGCAGGCTCACAGCAGTGGCCGGTGGTCAGTGTAGAAATGTTGGGGTATGATAATCTGGAGGACGTTTGGCCCTACCAATATTCCCCAAGGCCAAGTGCCATTCAAAAGGCAGGACGCTGGAAGTCCTGGTGCGCTCTGCGCCATGAAGCATGGGACCAGGTGAGGCTCAGGTGCCCCTAGGACAGGCCCAGGCCCAGGAGCTTCAGGGGCTGGTGGAGCCGCTCTGTCCAGAGCGAGCGTCGTCATGGGGTGTAGACCCACCTCATCTGCAGAGCCCTGAGGGGGTCAGGCTGATGCACTGTCACTGGACCCCAGACGGCAAAGGCCAGCTCTGGGAGCCCTTGGTCCAGCAGTAGACCTAACTTGCGAAGTTCAGTAGCTAAATTCCCTGTTGCCAGCTCCCCAGCTCCGGAAAAACTGGGGCAGTTTAATTCTTAAAACCTGTGCCCATCGAGATGGACCCTCTCCCTGTCCTGTGGTCCCCTTCCCTGTCCTGTGGTCTCCCTCCCTGTCCCGTGGTCCCCCTCCCTGCCCCATGGTCCCTCACACGCAGTAGCCCTTAAAGGAGGCGTGCGGAGGTGGTGTCGAGGGCTGAGGTGTCTAAGGTACAACCAGGGAAAGGGCAGGTTGGTCAGGACAGGTGGTGGCCCTGGGGAGTGACCGTCCACAGCGATGCTGTGGCACAGGTTCGACTTCTGGGGTGTGGGGATCCCAGCTGTGAGTCCAGGGCATCCTGTGGGTCTCCCTTGCGCCCTGAGAAAGGCGCTCGGATCCCCTGGGGGGCTAAGCCGGGGCAGTCGGCGGAAGCTCGGAGGCTCTGGGCTGGAGAGGACGGTGCAGGGCGTGTGGACCACGGGACGTGGGCTCCTCACGGCCCCTGCTCCTCCACCCCCAGGGCCTTCGCCAAGCGGCAGCAGCAGCTGACGGCCATGAAGGTGATCCAGAGGAACTGCGCCGCCTACCTCAAGCTGCGCAACTGGCAGTGGTGGCGGCTCTTCACCAAGGCGAGTGCGGGGCCCCCGGGCCCCCCCCGTGGAGCCCACACCCGCCGGCCGCTGGCTCTCCACCTAGAGGGCCTCCCCGGGCCTGTGGGTGACGGCCACCACCTCCATGCAGACCCAGGGCGTCCCAGCACCCGGGACCCCTCACCTGGGCCTGTGTAGCCCGCCCGCTCCCCCCTGGCCCTGGGAGATGCTGGTCTCGGGTCTGAGTTTCGTCAGGATGCGAGGTCAAGGGCGTGCTCCAGTGTTGGGCCGCCTCTGGGGACTGGCCCTCTGCATCAGCATGGTGACCGGGAGAGCACACAGTCGCCCGTACCCACGGTTACGTCTTTTCTCGTGGCGAGTGGACCCAAGGCCTCTGGCCACAGCTGGCTCCAAGAGCGCCACCTGCAGTGTGCCCGCCACACAATGCCATGCCCAGCTGGGTGGACCTGCTGCCCCTGGGGCCTGGCACACGCTAGGTGGTGGGGAGGCAGCTGTGGACAGGCCTCACGGCCCCTGGCCTTGGGAAATGACCCGCTGACGGTGGGACCCGTCAATAAACAGTCATAGAAACAAGGAGATAAAGGCGACTGTCATGGTCAGCCAGGGCCCCAGGGCCAAGCTGGGGCTTAAAAACAAGCCCATGAACTACGCTGGGGGAGCCGCTTCTTGGACACGTCCATCCCCATTGACCCGCCTTCTGACAAACTATCCCAAGAAAACCACATTCAATCAAATCAGGTCTCCCTGGGCCTACTGACAGCAGCGGCATGTCAATGTCCAGCCCTTGGCACAGGGACGTGTTCACCCCTCAATGGAAACATTTTCAACTAAAACAATGGCCATCTAAAAATAACTTCGTAAGCACGATGACCAGCCTGGGCTGAGGAGGAGCCCGTGATCTCGGGTCCTAAGGCAGACGTGAAGCGAGGCAGGACGCACGCGAGTCTGTTTTTAAACATAGGAAACAGTCCAGGCAGGGAATATAAGCAATGCTGGCCGTGGCCTTGACCAGGAGGCCGGAGGCAAGGGCCCCTGCCTTCCCCCAGCCCCAGCAGGAGTCCCCTTTCAGGACAGGTCTGAGGCAGGGAGCAGGAGACTGCAGCACTGCTGGATAGTCCCTCTACCTGGCCAATGGAGGGGGGTGTCCCGGTCTTCTGTGATGGTCAGTACCGTCCACCAGTGTGACAACCAATGGTGACTGCAGACACACCCAGTGTCCCCTGGATGGGGGTTGGGGGCAAAAGCATCTGTAGTTAGAAGTGTCCATCTGACGCGAGCCTGGGCCGGGGTGTGCGCAGGTGAAGCCGCTGCTCCAGGTGACGCGGCAGGAGGAGGAGATGCAGGCCAAGGAGGACGAGCTGCAGAAGACCAAGGAGCGGCAGCAGAAGGCCGAGAGCGAGCTCAAGGAGCTGGAGCAGAAGCACTCGCAGGTGGGCGGGTGGCCGCAGGGAGCCCCGGAGCCCGCCAGGCCAGGCGCAGGTGGGCTCACGGCCACCTCCTCCCCCGGCAGCTGGCCGAAGAGAAGAACCTGCTGCAGGAGCAGCTGCAGGCGGAGACGGAGCTGTACGCGGAGGCCGAGGAGATGCGGGTCCGGCTGGCTGCCAAGAAGCAGGAGCTGGAGGAGATCCTGCACGAGATGGAGGCCCGCCTGGAGGAGGAGGAGGACCGCAGCCAGCAGCTGCAGGCTGAGAGGAAGAAGATGGCCCAGCAGATGCTGGTAAGGGGCCCCGGAGCTGCCCACGGGGAGCGGCATATCGCCTCACCCTCATTGCCAGCGTCTGTGTCATGCGTCCCCACTGGACAGGTGAAGAGAGTTGGGGTTTGACCACTCTGACCTCCCGATCTCCTTAAATGACCACACTGACCGCTGTCCTGTCTTGATGCACACCCTCTTTCTTTGGATAGCAACCCTGTGTGATGGGCAGCTGTGTTTGTCAGCTGCGGCTATGTAACAAAACGGCCCGAACGCAGCATCTTGGCATAATAAGTACTCATCCCACACAGGAATCTGGGGCTGGCTTAGCGGGATGGTTCTGGTACAGGGTCTCCTGAGAGGTCACCATCAAGACGTCAGCCAGGGCCACAGTTATTGGAAAGCTTGACTGGGCTGGAGGAGCCACTCTGAGTGGCCCATGCAGGTGGCTGTTAGCAGGCAGCCTCAGTTCCTCAGGATGGGGGCCTCTTCCAGGGCTGCTGGGTGTCCTCTTGAGATGGTGACCGGCTCACCCCAGGAGGAGGATCGGGAAAGAGTGCACAGCCTCGTCTCTGGGGCTACATCCTCTCGCCTCCTCCCGACTTTTTCTGCCACAATCGGGTCATTAACGCCCAGCCTACACCCAAGGGGGGGACCCGGCTCCACCTCTTGGAGGGGTAAGACCCAGGGGCGGTGGGCCTGCTTCACACCTGGCCCCTGCTGTCCCCACTTTGCAGTCGAGGAGACGGAGGCTCCACTGCGGAAGGCCACTGACCCCAGACTCTAGCCGCCTCCTCGTAGGAGGCCGAGAGTGCCGGACATGACCGTTGGGGCCTGTGTAGCCCTAAGCTCCACTGTCCCCGGGGGACTCTGTCCTGAGCCCGCTGTGCTTCCTATCCCTGCCCCACAAGGACCTGGAGGAGCAGCTGGAGGAGGAGGAGGCGGCCAGGCAGAAGCTGCAGCTCGAGAAGGTCACGGCCGAGGCCAAGATCAAGAAGCTGGAGGACGACATCCTGGTCATGGACGACCAGAACAACAAGCTGTCCAAGGTGAGGGGCGGCCTCTGCGTGGCCACGGGGCTGCCCGGGGGCGGGGGCTGGGAGAGCCCATGAGCTCTGCCACCTGGAGGCACCGCCATCCTGGTCAGTGACACCTCCCCAGTCGCCCTGAGGGGGGTGTCCTGTGTCCTGGAGCCGGGGATCCCCCTCAGGCTGGGGACCCTTGGGGAACCTCCACCAGTGGACAGCAGCCTGCCTTTGGCTACAATGTGGGGCGTTCTTTTGGATGTTTATATGGAAATTACCAAAAGAAAGATGCAGATCGTGGAGGAAAACAGAGTCGACACTGTCTCTCTTCCGGCCCCCAAAGGAGCGGAAACTCCTGGAGGAGAGAATCAGCGACCTGACCACGAATCTAGCGGAGGAGGAGGAGAAGGCCAAGAACCTCACCAAGCTGAAGAACAAGCACGAGTCCATGATCTCAGAACTGGAAGGTGGGCCGCCGCCTCGGGCTCCCGGGGACAGGAGGGAGGTCCGGAGTCTGAGGTCCCCAGGAGCTTGGCCTGACCCTGCTGTGCTGCTGTGCGGTCGGGGGGATGTGTGGGCCCCCGGGTGGGCCCCATCCTGAGCGCCCTCTGTGGCTGCAGTGCGGCTGAAGAAGGAGGAGAAGAGCCGGCAGGAGCTGGAGAAGCTGAAGCGGAAGCTGGAGGGCGACGCCAGCGACTTCCACGAGCAGATCGCCGACCTGCAGGCGCAGATCGCGGAGCTCAAGATGCAGCTGGCCAAGAAGGAGGAGGAGCTGCAGGCGGCCCTGGCCAGGTAGCGGACGGCGCAGGGCCGAGGCCATGTGTGCAGTGTCCGGGGGCCGCCGGCCATCTGTAGCGGCCACCTTGGTCCAGGTGCCCCAGGCCCTTAGCACAGATGGGGTTTTGCGGCCAGGCCTCTGCTCTCAGCCTCCCAGCTCACCTGGGACTGTCTTCTCCCCCCTCCAAGCCCAGCCTTCCTTTGTAGCCTCCCTGTTCCCATGCTGTCGGGGTGCACTCTCTGGATGCCCGGGCGTTTCTCATCCACACCCCAGTTCTGCATTCCATCGCTCACTGAGTCCGTTTCACAGCACGTCTAAAGCTAGGGTGACCTTCCTGTCCCCCAGGTCCCTCTTTTTGTGAATGCCAGGCTCCTCCGCAGCTGTTGCCCACCCTCTTCTTCCCTCCCACAGCAGGCAGCAGCCCCCCCACACACACTCTGCCTATCCTTGGAGAGGTGCTCCCATCCGTCCCCCCCTTTGTCCCCTTTGCCTGGCTCCACATGGGAGTATTGCAGCGGTGACAGGTGACAGTGGCTTCCCTGCACGTGCTGAGCTGAGCTCCCTTCCAGTGGGTCCCCGTCAGGTGCGCTGCTCTCCTCTCACGAGGGAGGAAGAGGCCAGGCCTCATCCCGTGAGGATCGACTCCTAACTCCAGCGCCAGCTCGGCTCCTTCTCTTCCAGCTTCTGCCCCACCGTGCTGGGGTGACCCATGACAACCACCTGGGGCAGGAACATGCTCCGGGGCTTGGCTGGCTTACGGGGAAAGGCAGGTTCTTCCTACCTGGCCTCCGGAGCCCGCCCCCTCCAGTCTGTCCCCCCAGACCCGGCCCTTCTGCTTTTGTTGGTGCCGGTTCAGATCTAAGTGGGCACCTGTCCCTGGCCAGAGCCCTCTTCCTCCTGGTCCTCCCCCCATGTCCTTCTGTGACACCCTCCTGCACTCTGCCTCTGAGTCCCCTCCTCTGCCCTCCTGGGTCTTTGCTCCCAGCCTCAGCCAGGTAGGTGGGGGCTGGGGGCTCGGGCCTGGTTCGGAGCTGGCACTCCCTGCTCCAGCACCCGGAGGACAAATAAGTGTCCACTGTGCAGAAAGCCGCTGCGAGGCGCCTGCCGTGGACGGACCTGCTTTGTGTGCGCACAGCCTGGCCTCTCATCCCACATGACTCCCTGAGCCCTGTGTCCTGGGGAGGTGCAGAAGGTGTCTCGGCTGGTCCCAGAACAGAGGTCCTGGCTGCGCAGGGACCCTGGGGTCTTGACCGCCACCCCCGCCATCCCTTGCAGGCTGGATGACGAAATCGCCCAGAAGAACAACGCCCTGAAGAAGATCCGGGAGCTGGAGGGCCACATCTCCGACCTCCAGGAGGACCTGGACTCGGAGCGAGCGGCCAGGAACAAGGCCGAGAAGCAGAAGCGGGACCTGGGCGAGGAGCTGGAGGCCCTGAAGACGGAGCTGGAGGACACGCTGGACAGCACGGCCGCCCAGCAGGAGCTCAGGTGACAGGACGCCACCCAGCCACAGTCCTTGGCCCCAGGACCCTGGGGAGGGGAAGGAAAGGCTACAGGCCAGTCCTGGCGCCCAGGAGTCCTCAGCCCCTAGACCTTGACCTTCCTGGCCACGTTCTGCTGTGACTGGCGGAAGCTCGATGGGGTCTGGTCTTATTTCCCATCCACAAAGAATGACTCTCAATTAGAGACGATTTCAAAACTACAGAAAAGTGGTCACGCACGCACGCCGAGTCCCATCACGGTTAACGGTGCTCCGCGAGGGTTGCCCCGGGCGCCGCTCGGTGCGGCTCGGGCGTTTATTCATTCAACATGCACACGCCTGCTTCCTGGGCAACCCGTGGGCAGGGCGGTGCCAACATTGAACACCTGAGGCCCACTGCCCGCGCTCCGGGCTTTGTGCTGCACTGCTCGCCTGCCCTGAGAGGCCAGCACGATGTCCTGTGGCCTTGTCACCAGGCAACAGATGGAAAAGCCCAGTGCTTTTGGTGAAAATGCAGGCTCAAGGCCAGGCCAGCTTCAGATTCTGTCACACCGTGCTGTGACACCACGGGCCAGCGGCTCACTCTTAGTTTTTTCACCTGTGAGATGCATATAACACACCTGCTTCTTAGGGCTGCTTGGAGGACCAGATGATGTGTATTAAAAACTGAGCCAGGTGTGGGGGGGTACACACCTGTAATCCCAGTGACCTGGGAGCCTGAGCCAAGAGGATCGCAAAATCAAGACGGCCTGGGCAACTGGGCGAGACCCCGTCTCAAAACAAAAAAAGTGAAAAGGGCTGGGATGGATCTCGGTAGTAGAGCACCCTGGGTTCACTCCCCGATCCCCACACACACACACTGCCCCTACCCTCTCTATTGAGCACTTAATATATGCCAGGCCCTGAGCATACGTTAAGTGCTTAATAAGTAAGAGCTGGCATTAACACTCGTGGCAACGTGGCAGTTCCCAGATACTCTTTCAATATTATTTGGCAGTTGGTCTTTCAGCCTTGAGGGAGGTTCTGGGCAGGTAATGTGCTCCCCATTTGGGCAGCTGAGGAAATTCCAGGTTCAGAGACATTAGGTGAAGCACTCGAGGGCACACAGCAATGAAGGGTGGCAACGGGACTCCAGCTCCGGGTGCTGCAGAGCTCGTCCCCTGCTGGAGGGAAGCCCGCCTCCTCCCCGTTGCCACCTACTGTGTTCTTCCTGCCAAGGGCCAAGCGGGAGCAGGAGGTGACGGTGCTGAAGAAGGCCCTGGACGAGGAGGCCCGCTCCCACGAGGCCCAGGTCCAGGAGATGAGGCAGAAGCACACGCAGGCGGTGGAGGAGCTCACGGAGCAGCTGGAGCAGTTCAAGAGGGTACGTCGCCAGGCTCCGCGCCACCCGGGCCCGCAGGGTCGCAGCCTCAAACCATGACGGGTCTGAGTGTCCCGCGTCCAAAACCTTCAAGTCTGAAACGCCCCAAACCCAAACGTTCTGGGAGTCAACGTGAGGCCACAGGTGGAAGATTCCATGCCCGGGCTCATGGGATGGGTGACACCAAACACAGGCTCACTGAGGACACTGTCTGAAATTCCCCCGGGGTCATGTGGATAAAGGGTACACGAAACATAGATGGGTTCCGTGTGTGGGCTCAGGCCCCATCTATCCAAATGCAAACATTCCACAATCAGAAATCCTACACTT
Organism: Ictidomys tridecemlineatus; assembly: GCF_052094955.1. Lineage (NCBI taxonomy): Eukaryota > Metazoa > Chordata > Mammalia > Rodentia > Sciuridae > Ictidomys > Ictidomys tridecemlineatus. The sequence goes on from NC_135486.1 coordinate 133,186,549, forward strand.
CTGGGCCCAAGCATTTTGGATAAGGGACACTCCATCTGTATGTGTTGGCGTCTACGTGAAGACAAATAACGAGTGATGAGATTCTAACGATAGCTGCGGCGCCTCGCATTTACGAAGTGCCTCCCGCATGTTGTCCTTTCACCTTTACAACCACCCTATGAGGTGGGTCAGTGTCCGTTACTATAACAAATACCCAGGTGGCCAACTTACAAAGAGAAAAGGTTTGTTTGGCTCAGTGTGTTGGAGGCTGCAGTCCACGGGTCTGTTGGTCTACTGCTGGGGTGAGGCAGCTCACCACGGGGCCCCAGGGCAGGGGCGAAACCCTCAGCTCGTGGTCAGGAAGCGAAAGAGCAAAGAGGGGGTCAGAGTCCATAGTTCCCTTCAGGGCCACACCCCAGTCACCTGCAGACCCTTCACTAAGGCCCACTCCTGATAAGCCTGGGGTTAGGGCTGGTTTTTGGAGGAAGGCAAGACCCTCTGCACCCATTTGACAAAGCGGTGGGCTGTGTGAGCAGCGCTGGTTTAGGTCTTCAAAACAGGAGCTGGAAATCCAGACTTTCATATAAAATTTATTTAAACCTTGGTAACTCCTCCCTTTTGGAAGTCCTGAATGGGGCAGTGGACGTGACTGCAGGTTGGAGGTGGCTGTGGGACCCCCGTGGGCCAGCTCCACGGCTTAGGACACAGCATCCCCCAGCCTCCCTGGTGACTCTGCGCTCCCCTTGCCCCATGCTCCGTGATGGCACGGTCCGGGGCCCTCCTGGGGAGCGGGGAGGAGGCGGCCTCTCACCTCCCGGCCCCCGCAGGCCAAGGCCAACCTGGACAAGAGCAAGCAGACGCTGGAGAAGGAGAACGCGGACCTGGCCGGCGAGCTGCGGGTGCTGGGCCAGGCGAAGCAGGAGCTGGAGCACAGGAAGAAGAAGCTGGAGGGGCAGGTGCAGGAGCTGCAGTCCAAGTGCAGCGACGGCGAGCGGGCGCGGGCCGAGCTCAACGACAAGGCCCACAAGCTGCAGGTGAGCGGCGCCGCAGGCCAAGGCAGGCCTGGCCAGCCACCACGGTCCCTCCAGTGACACTGCCCCTGGGAGGGACAGCTCCCTGCTCAGCTCAGCCGATGGGCGTGCATTGGCATCTGCTCTGGGCCAAGCACGGTGCTTGATCCCGAGACTCGAGATCAAGGAAGATGACAGACACTGTCCCTGCCCAGTACGCTCCAGCCTGGTGGGGTGGGAGGACACCAGCGATCACACAGATGGAGCTGGAAGGGGAGGCACGCAATGGAGTAAGTGGCAAGAAGGCTGGGCCAGGCCTCCCTCAGGAGACTGTGAAATGACCCGTAGAAGTCTGCTAGGCAGAGGGACGGCATGCACAAAGGCCCTGTGGTAAGTGGAGAAGCAGAGGAGAGGCACAGTACAGAGAAGGAGGCTGTGGCTGGATGACACAGGGCCTGCAGGGACATTCAATGGATGTTGTTATTCCAAGCGATGGGAAGCCATTGAAGGGCACGAAGCTGACAAATGGCTCGGCCCGTCTTGGGTTTTAATTAGCTTTGAAGACACACTGAGCCCGAATTTCCATTTTTCATGACCGGCCAGAAACTAGATGGATATTTAATGTACTAAGGCCTGGGCCAGGGCAGCACGGGTTTCTTTCCCCACCTGCATTTGAGAGCAGGGCTCTTGATATCCTAATACGAGCGAGGTCCTGGAAGATTAGCGTCAAGGTCAGTCACAGCCTCGCTGTAAACGGGAAGAGGCAGGCGCACACCTCCAGAGGCCCTGCTCAGGGACAGCAGGCCCTTCACCTTTAGGGTGTCTTTGGTTGTAGCTAAAAGAGCTAACAGAAGGAGAGGGTGGGGACGGTCACGTGTCCTCCACAGTCTCCTCCCCCGCTCTAGGGAGCACCTCTCAGCCCTGGACCTTGGGGCCTGCTTCACCCTTGCCAACTTGGGCAGGGGACCAGGGCCCAGTCGGGAGGTTAGAGTCCAACAGACTCTAGAACCACAGTCTAGGGACAGGGACTTAGAGACAGTCACCCAGACCCTGCAGATGTTTTCTCAGTGGACGCCATGAGTCGGTCGCATCCTGTGAGGGTGCGTGACATGGTGTTCTAGAGCCCCACTAACCAGTCTCCTGCCACCGCAGAATGAGGTGGAGAGTGTCACCAGCATGCTCAATGAGGCAGAGGGCAAGGCCATCAAGCTAGCCAAGGACGTGGCATCCCTGGGGTCGCAGCTCCAGGACACCCAGGTGAGTGCCCCGCTGCATCGTCCGGGGGACAGGGGTGTGGCCCTCCTGGGTGGGTCCTGGGACCTCCGTGCGTGCTTTCCGTAGGAGCTGCTGCAGGAGGAGACCCGGCAGAAGCTCAGTGTGTCCACCAAGCTGCGCCAGCTGGAGGGTGAGAGGGACAGCCTCCAAGACCAGCTGGACGAGGAGATGGAGGCCAAGCAGAACCTGGAGCGCCACATCTCCACCCTGAACATCCAGGTGGGCGCCCGGGGCTCCTCCCTGGCCGAGCCTGGCGTGGCCCCGCTCCCCAGGGCCGCTCTCCTCTCACCCCGGCCGGGCGCTGCCGTTTCAGCTTTCCGACTCCAAGAAGAAGCTCCAGGACTTCGCCAGCACCGTGGAAGCCATGGAGGAGGGGAAGAGGCGGCTCCAGAAGGAGCTCGAGGGCCTCACCCAGCAGTACGAGGAGAAGGCGGCCGCTCACGACAAACTGGAGAAGACCCGGAGCCGGCTTCAGCAGGAGCTGGACGACCTGGTGGTGGACTTGGACAACCAGCGGCAGCTGGTGTCCAACCTGGAAAAGAAGCAGAAGAAGTTTGATCAGGTAGGGGCGGGTCCCCACACTCGGTCTTGGACGCTGGGGACCTCCATCCCATCCTCACTTCTAGAAGGCACAAAAGGCTCTCTCACCTCACCGGGGGTGACCATGACACATAAGGGTACCAGTACCATGAGGGCCATTTGTGGGGCACCCAGTGAGGATCCCATTTATACTCCGGTACCACCTGTCCCACCAACTGCATCATGGGAAATTTCACACACCACCAAGTGGCAAGATTGGCGCAGCGAATACCTGTACAGAACACTGTACAGCCATGCAGCGCTCACGTGTCCCCACGCACGCTGCGCGCACTCGTTCAACTCCTAAGGTTTTACTACATACTTAGAAGGATGAATCATATCTATCCATCATCTTTGGGCACATCTCAAAGCAAATTAGACATCTGTATACGCCTCCCTCAACAGCACAGTGATTATATATTAGAGTTCATTTTAAAAAGTAACTTTGCTTCTTTTGAAGTACAGTGTACCAATAAGGCAACGTACAAATCTGAAGTTTACAAAGTTCTCATAAAGGCACCCACCTGTGAGCCAAACCTCTGAACACCAACTTTTACGATGTTACCTATAATTATTACATAGAGCCCAGTTTGCAGGTGACTGGGAGTTAGTTATCGTAAAAACAAATTTGGGGATTGTACCACTGGGGCCAACTGCCAGAGGGGTGCTTGGCTTCTATGCAACATCCCGATTCTTCCCTGTCCCAGGGAACCTGGAGGGATCAGCTTGCTTTTTCTGTTGGCCATCACCTATGGTGCAGGGTCATTGTGTTGACTGTGCTGTCTGGAGGTCCTGGTCACTGACTTTGGGTGTTATAGATGGTAATGCCCAAACAGCAGATGAACGGGCCTCAGTGTCACCCTGGCCTCCGTAGCTGGGATGTTCTGCCCACGTGGGCAGCTGATCTAGAAGTAGAAAGTCCATTATGAACGACTTCCACTGAAACCTGAATGACTCACCCCCGCAGCTGGGTACATTCAGTGGGCCACCTGGCTCCTGGCTTAGAGCTGGGCTCACTGAAGCTGCACCCCAGCTACACCATGGTGGGGACCGGGCGCCCATGAGCCTTCTCTTGTGTTGCAGTTGTTAGCCGAGGAGAAGAACATCTCTTCCAAATATGCCGACGAGAGGGACCGGGCCGAGGCAGAAGCCAGGGAGAAGGAAACCAAGGCCTTGTCTCTGGCCCGGGCCCTCGAGGAAGCCCTGGAAGCCAAAGAGGAGCTTGAGAGAACCAACAAAATGCTCAAAGCCGAGATGGAAGACCTGGTCAGCTCCAAGGACGACGTAGGCAAGAATGTAAGTGGCTCGTGGCTGTCGCCTGTCCCCACGTTGATCCGCCATTGGGACTGGAAGGCGGTCCTCGGGGTGGTGCATGGAGTGGGGAGCTGGGGCCGAGCTCTCAGCGGGCATCTGGGTCCCTGGTCGTGCATCCTGCGGGGGGCCAGGGACACACTCTGGACTGAGGCGCTGGGCTCTTCGGAGGTGTAGCCTCACTGCAGTGGGGGGGTCGCCTGGCAGGTCCATGAGCTGGAGAAGTCCAAGCGCGCCCTGGAGACCCAGATGGAGGAGATGAAGATGCAGCTGGAGGAGCTGGAGGACGAGCTGCAGGCCACAGAGGATGCCAAGCTGCGGCTGGAGGTCAACATGCAGGCGCTCAAGGGCCAGTTCGAGCGGGACCTCCAAGCCCGGGATGAGCAGAACGAGGAGAAGCGGCGCCAGCTGCAGCGGCAGGTGAGCCCCGTCGCAGGGAGGGCAGGACGGGGAGTGGGCAGCCTGTTGAGCCCCTGCCGTCACCTGGACGGGCCTCCGGGCACTGTCTTCCCATTGGCAACCTGGGCAGTGGTGGTGCTGGGAAGGGGCTGCGGCACGGGGGAGCACAGGGCATCCCCAAGTGGGTAGGTGGCATCCTGCAGGGACAGCCTCACCACGCTGCTCCCTCCTCGTTCAGCTTCACGAATACGAGACGGAACTGGAAGACGAGCGGAAGCAGCGCGCCCTGGCAGCCGCCGCCAAGAAGAAGCTGGAAGGGGACCTGAAGGACCTGGAGCTGCAGGCCGACTCGGCCATCAAGGGACGGGAGGAAGCCATCAAGCAGCTTCGAAAACTGCAGGTGGGTGACACGCAGAGTGAAGGGCACGGGTGGGGGGGAAGGGGGCCCTTGACAGGTATTGGCCACCGCTCAGCTCACACCAGGCGCTCGGCTCCTCGGGACAGCACAGTGCCCTGAGGATGAGGGCAGGGCCATGCCCCACGGACCCCTCTGAGGCCAACTGCGCTAGGTCCAAGGGCCTGGCTTGGAGAGGTGAGTAAGGACCTCTGGGCCTGTGCTTCTGTTGCTTACCCAGGCTCAGATGAAGGACTTCCAGAGAGAGCTGGAAGACGCCCGCACCTCCAGAGACGAGATCTTTGCCACAGCCAAAGAGAATGAGAAGAAGGCCAAGAGCTTAGAGGCCGACCTCATGCAGCTCCAGGAGGTAGCGTCCCCTCCTGGATGGCAGGCAGGGCCACCCCGGGCCTGTGTGCCCTGGGACCTCCTTCCCTTGCCCCACACCTCCCCGTGCATGGGCCCCCATAGCAAGAGCACAGGAAGAGGAATTCTCGCTCCTGCTGTCTGGGGCCTCCCTGAGCTCAGGGGGAGAACGTGGCACTTCAGGAGACTGGGGAGAGCTGGGGGACGGGAGCACAGGGGATGTGTAGTGGGGGCGTCCTGGAGACAGCCCCTTTCCTCCCTGCTGTCCTGCAGGATCTGGCAGCAGCCGAGAGGGCCCGCAAGCAGGCAGACCTGGAGAAGGAAGAGCTGGCCGAGGAGCTGGCCAGCAGCGTGTCGGGCAGGTAGGGGGCTGGGGGGAGGAGGGAATGGCTCTCAGGAGGTGACGACAGCGCTCACCTGAGCTTCCCAGGGGACAGACCCACTGTCAAGGGCTCCCTCAGCTTTTCCACGGCCCAGTCCTTTCACTCTGTGCCCGCCTGGTCCCTCATTCCTGGACGAGGCTCCTACTCCTCTGAGCCTCGCCGTCCTCCGAGCATGAGGACAAGCCGGGAGGGGTGCAGGCCCACGGAGGCTGTTTCCCCTCAGGAACACCCTGCAGGACGAGAAGCGGCGCCTGGAAGCTCGGATCGCCCAGCTGGAGGAGGAGCTGGAGGAGGAGCAGGGCAACATGGAGGCCATGAGCGACCGGGTCCGCAAGGCCACCCAGCAGGTAGGTGACGCCAGGTTCAGGCTGAGGGCGCAAGTCCCCAGGCAGGGAAAGTCAGTACAGAAGGCTCGCAGGAGCTGGCCTGGCCCTCCCCCGCCGCCAGGCGAGCTGTGTCATGAAGCCAGGGAGGACAACGTTAGGCCCCCGGGCTCAGGCCACATCAGGGCACAGGGGTGCTGCAGCGGGGCGAGGACCCCCAGGCTGAGGCCCCCCACAAGAGAGCACCTTGCCTTGGATCGCGGCTGTAACCAGGTCCAAGTCTTGTCCAGGTTCAGGGCCACATCACAGGCCTGCTGTGGCTGCCCAGGGAGAGCCAAGCTGAGAACAGGGACCAAGGGATCGTCCCTCCTCCAGCGGGTCCTGCCAGCGCCCACCTGCTGTCCCCGTGACACTCAGCACCAGCCTGTAGGGTCTCCCTCGTTGACCAGCACCTGTCCACTAGAGGGAGCAGCCTGGCCGAGGACCCTGGTGTCCTTGTGCGGAACCAAGGCTTAGCATCTGCTTTAAAACATGCTGGGCTCCCCTGTGGGCTGGTGCTCCAAACAGGACCAGAGGACGGAAGGGAGGGCTGTCACTCAGCCCGGGTGGAATGGAGTGCGTCTGGAGGTGGCTCCAGAGCTGAGCCCCAGTGTGGGGGCATCTCAACATACACCCTCCCTCCTGAGCCTTTCCCCCCATCACCCCCCAGGCCGAGCAGCTCAACAACGAGCTGGCCACGGAGCGCAGCGCGGCCCAGAAGAATGAGAGCGCGCGGCAGCAGCTGGAGCGGCAGAACAAGGAGCTCCGCAGCAAGCTGCAGGAGATGGAGGGGGCAGTCAAGTCCAAGTTCAAGTCCACCATCGCCTCACTGGAGGCCAAGATCGCACAGCTGGAGGAGCAGGTGGAGCAGGAGGCCAGGTATGAAGGGACCACCCCAGCTCACCTGCTGTGGCCAGTGGGGGACACTGGGGCGGTCAGGTAGCCTCTGAGCATGGAATGGAAACACTAAGTGCTGTGCCTGTACCAGGCCCAGAGCAGGCACTTCACACACATAGGATCACGATGGCCCTGGGGACATTAGCCACCTTCCTGGCTAATGCAGGGAGATGATGTCATCAGCCATGTAGCTTCTCCTAACTCTGGGCCAACTCAGGCACATGGTCACAGCGCCTCTGTGACGAACAGGTTTCAAGGATTCTGACCTTTCAACCCACCCGTTTACCGTGCGTAGTTCCTGGGGTTCTGTCTCGGCAGACGTGTAAGATGGTCATCTCTTTGACACCAGGGGTGCTCCACTGAGCCACATCCCCGGCCCTCTTTTGAGACAGGGTCTTGATAAATTGCTGGGATTACAGGCGTGAGCCACCACCCCCAGCGCCACTGTCCATGTTCTAGAATGTTTCCATCACCCAAAAGGAACCCCAGCCCTCTAGCCTTCACCCCAGGTACCTGCTAATCCAATCAGGCCCTGGTCCCCTCATACAAATGCACATAGTCTCCTGCCTGGCCACCACCTCCTCCAAGGGAGGTGACTCCAGGTGAGCGCTGGCTCCCCCCCCTCCTTGGCCAGTCAGTCCTGTCATCAGGTGCTGCTTCAGGGCCTAGGGCAAAGTGCCCGCGGAGGGCGTGACGCTGCACGCAGGACACTGCCTGAGTCTGCTCCCTCCCCACGGTGCAGAGAGAAGCAGGCGGTGGCCAAGTCGCTGAAGCAGAAGGACAAGAAGCTGAAGGAGGTCCTGCTGCAGGTGGAGGATGAGCGCAAGATGGCGGAGCAGTACAAAGAGCAGGTAGCCTTGCGCCAGCCCCCGTCCCAGGACCCCTGGGCCCCCCGAGCGGCCTGACCCTGCGCCTCGCCCCCGACAGGCGGAGAAAGGAAACGCCAGAGTCAAGCAGCTCAAGAGGCAGCTGGAGGAGGCGGAGGAGGAGTCCCAGCGCGTGAACGCCAACCGCAGGAAGCTGCAGCGGGAGCTGGATGAGGCCACAGAGAGCAACGAGGCCATGGGCCGTGAGGTGTCCGCGCTCAAGAGCAAGCTCAGGTGAGAGGCCCTGAGGGCCACAGGACACCCACGAGGGCCAGGCACTGAGGCTGCCCAGAGCAGAGCAGGTGCCCGTGGGAGTGCCCATCTTCTTCAGAGCCTGCGTCCACGGCCAGAGGAGGCACAGCTCCCGAAACTGCCTCCTCCCTGGGCCTCCTCCGCACCTGCGTCCTGCCTCGGCGCTGACTTTCTGCACTGGACCCTTCTCTGCTGGGCTCCTCCCCGCACCATGGCAACCAGCTGTCTCCAGAGGGCGCTGGGGTGCAGTCATGCTCCGTGAGAGCCTCTGCACACCCCTGTCCTCAGGGCCACCTCCACTCAGAGGCCTTGGCTCAGGGTACCCGGCTCTCTCCCACGCCACTTGTGCTCTGAGCTTTCAGCACCCAGGTCAGCTCCGGCACCTTCCCCATCCTGCCAGTCGCCCGAGCCTCCTGGTTTGGCCACAAGACATCTTGTGGGTCAGGGCCACCTGGGCCTAGCTGTCGCCCTGGGGTCTTCACGCATTCACAGCCCCCGCACAACCCGCCCTCCTGCCTTTTCCACAGCTGCAGCGCAAAGGGGCCCAAGGAAAGCACCGTCCCCACTGCGTGCTCCGACCCCCACACTTGCCCCCTCACACAACCCCCACCCATGGCCTGCCTTCCTGTTTCACTAAAAACAGAAAGACCCTGAGACCACCCCCAGCTTCCCCCTCTGCCCACCTGTGCTCATTCCCTCCACCTTTCCTCCACTTCTGGGCCTAACTGCCCGGCCCCCGCCCAGGCCAGCCCAGGCCCCCTTAAACTCGACCCGCATTTGCTCAGGTGCCCTGACGTCTCACCTTGCCCTGCTGCAGAGCTTCCCTCTGGTTAGCAGCCGGAGAAAACCAAGTCCCACTTCTGCCACCCGTTACCACGACACTCCCTGTGGACACACACTCCCTGGTGGCCCTGCGTCTTTCCCAGGGCCTGGCCAGGGCTGCCTCCAGCCCTCACCCACCTGTGGGACAGCGCAGGCATTGGGGGCAAGAGGAGTGATGAGCTTTTTCTCGTGGGCTTCCCAGGCCCCACCCTCCCCTGCCTGCCCCCTCTCAGAACTTGCCAGCCACGAGGCGGCCTGGGCCATCTCGGTTCTCATCTCTTGCTGCCCACGGTGATCGCAGCTGGTCTTGTCTCTTGGGAATTTCCATCTTCAGCTGATAACTTTGTATCCAGTTCCCCTTGAACTCCCCCCTCAGCTGTCCTGAGGGCCGTTCCTGCGCAGCCCCTGCAGTGGGAAACCCACCCCTCACTCAGACTGCTCACCGTGGGGTCGTGGTTCCCCTCTCCCCTACCTCCTACACCGCCCTGTCGGAACAGTCACCGTCCCCCTCGTCTAGATCACAGGCTCCCGCTGCAGTCACCCAGGGACCTCCTGCTCCCACTGATCCTGACTTCCCAACACAGCAGCCCAGGGATCCGGCTACATGAAGCTGGAACCCCTCCCAGCTGTCCTCAGCCACTACCCCCCTTACAGTGTCTGATCCCACTGACCCCCGTGACCTCTGCCAGTAGGTGACCCTCACCTTCACACACGGCCTTGGGGACTTTGCAGTGGCTGCCTCCTCCCTGGTCCTTACCCAGCCTCACTGCTTTCCCAGCTCCTTGGTCATCTTGTGTCCATCTCCTGGGCTGCAGGCCCATGAGCAGAGTTTCACCTGCTCCTCCCCAGGACAGCATTGGGCACCCAGGAAACCTCCAGTCACTGAGTCCTAAAGCGTGTCTCTCCAACTTCTATTCTGAGGCCCCGTTGTCATTCACCTGAGCCTCTTGCCACCTGCATTACTGCTGTTTGAAAGTAGCCATTTTAAACATTCACCTATTTGCAACTAAAACTGGCCACCCCCGTATTCCTAACCAGCATCACCATCCTAACAGGTCACAAAGCTAAACCCAGTGAAGTCGAAGCAGTTGTGGTCACCCTGAAGGCCGCCTCTTGGCTACAAGGAGTAACACACACGAGCAGCAGCCTTGAGCAGTGCGGGGGGCCGCCCTTCTCCCTGCAGTTCAGCTAGTCCAGGGCAGGCCCAGGAGCACCCACACATGAGACAAGGGGCGGGGGCAGGGCGCCAAGGCTTCAAGGAGGCCCCAGTCCCTGCAAGATGAGGGCTTGTGGGTCTCGGTTAGATGGAACAGAATCTAGACCCAACTTTCTGGGTGGAGCAGGGGCTTGGAAGCAGGGTCCAGGGGGTCAGTGGAGGAGAGCTGTGCTCCCACAACGTCCCCCCTGACACCCAGATTATGCCATGGAGAAGCTAGGCTGAGCCAGGGGCACACAGCCACTCCTGGCTTGTCTCTGCTCCTTTCTGGGGGGCTCAGTGATTCTTTGAGCCTGGGCAGAACCCCCGGCGCTAACCCTTCTTGGGTAGGACCGGCCAGTTTGCACACACAATAGGCCACCTCTGCCCAGTCTCGGGGGAGGGGGAGTAAACACATACTCGGGCCCTAGGTCCCTTTGTGCCAGTGGCAAGCCCCACCAGCTCCTTGGCGAACAAGGAATTTCAGAGCAATGTTTCATCAGGTAAATCTTCACACCAGCCCTCGGTAGCCTGACCCAACACTGACATTGCCACAGTGCCGGCCACCTCTGACCCCAACTGCACAGCCTCCCTTCTGCCTGAATAGGTGTGCAGTGACAGATTCGCTGGCAGTCCCCAAATACAGCGCTGCAGGACAGAAGTTTTCCAACTTAAAACACTGCTAGTGCTTGAGGTCCACTCTGTCCCAGAGCTCCAGCTGCCTCTGCAGGTTGAAGCTCGTGCCTTTAGTGACCGTAACCCTCTCAACCTGGCTCCTTCCTGCTAACCACTGGGGACTCTCTCTCTCTTTTCAGAGGGGCCCCCCCACAGGAAGCCTCGCAGTGACCACCAGGTATCAAGCCTCTGGCTGCAGCCCCTGTGTGTTCTGCTGTGTCCTTCCTGCCCGTGTCTCACCCCCTACACACACCCCCTGCCTTTTTTAAGTCCTGGCCAATTTCTGTGGGATTCCTACAAAACCTGAAAGTTCGGGTAACTTAGTGTCCCTTATGAAGCCCGAGGGCCTCAGGCCAAGTGGACCTCCCCTCCGGGGTGGCTTTCCTTCCTCCCCAGCAGTGCTTTGGTAGTGACATGGCACATCTGAGTCCCAGGGGGTTCTGAGAGACTGTGCTTACGTTGCTTGGGTTCCTCTTACCTGGGCGCTGACCCTTGCACAGTGACCACACCCCACTAAGTGAACAGGACGTGAGGCTCCGGGTCTGGCCCTGGAGAATGGAAGTAGCTTGAATTGGTCACACAGCAGGAGTGACAAAGCACAGTTCCTGGTGACCATGGCCCGGACTTGTCCCTCACAATTCAGCTTTCACAAACATGTACGAAGGGCACAGCGCTCGCTGCCACGTCCTGCAGGGCTTCATGTGGCTGCCACCTGTACCTTTGGCACACGGGGTGGGACCCAGCCCTAGAAGCCTCACAGGCGCGAGTTCAAGGCCCTGGGGACGGACGCCCAGACCTGAGGAGCACGGGGGCCCTGCTTCTCTGGGATTTTGACTTCTCCACACTGAGGTTGGACAGTAGGGGCCCAAGTCCTCTTCTCGCCCCACTGAGAGGCCAGGCAGGCCCCAGCTGGTGTCCCCCTTTTCTTGTGGAAAATCTCAGCTTTGCTATGGCCACTGCATACTTAAAGCTCAGTGAGGCCCTGCCAAGAGCTTCCGAGTGGGACCCCCTGTTAGCAGGAAGTGGGGTCCCTGCAGGTAGCTGGGGGGTCTGCTCTGGGGAGGCTCTTAGCTAAGCTCTCCAGGACGAGGAGACCCCTACTTCCTGCGATAGAGTTGTCTAGGGCTTGAAGCCAAGTCCCGGGGCAGGGATCTGCTTCCAAGATGGAGGATCCCGACTCCTCCTGTAGCCCAGACTCCCCCCTCCCAGGCACGAGGGGACCCTAGCCAGGTCAGACACCATTTCCCAGGCTGGTCCACGGGGCTCGGAGCAGGGAAGCCCCAGAGCAGCAGCACCGGAGAGACCAATGGCCATCTCTCCACCCTGGTCTTCAGGACCTTCTCTTGCTAAAGAGGAACTGGGGTCGGAGAGGTCACGTTCAGAGAGGGTGCACAGTGCATCCTCTAACGTGGCTGGAGGTCTAGAAGCTTCCTCTGAAGCTGTCCTCGGAGGCTTTAGTTGGCCGGGGCTCTGATCGCTCACCTCGGGGACCCCACCCTCAGACCCCAGAAGGCTGATGTTGGGATTCCCCACTCCGCGATCACCAACCTTGCTTACGCACTCCCCCAAGCCTCACCTGGGTCCGTTGGCCCCTGGCCTAGAGAATGGGTAAGGGCTCAGCCTCGTGGCCACTCCGTCCAGCCTGTCTGCGCCGAGCAGGTCTTTGGTTATCAAAAGCCTGCTTTCTGAGAGGTCCTAAAATGAGGTAAGGCCTGTTCTGCAACCCAGGTCAGACAGGTGGTGGGCCTGCACACTCGAGGTTTCTGTCACCAGCAACGGTTCACTGCAGGTGGCAGACGTCCCCCTCCCCCCAAAGCCTCTTCACACAAGCAGTCCTCCTTGGGAAACCAGCGTGGGCCTGGAGCATGACTCGGGTGCATGACTCGGGCACACGGCAGGCCCAGGGAAGAGGGGACAGGAGGGGTCCTGCCCACTGGGGCTCAAGGCCACCTTGGACTAACTGCTTCTCTACAAATGTTCGTTGAGCACCTCTCTTGTGCCCTGCATGGTGTATACCACACACCGTCCCCCTGTGGGGACTCAACCAGGAGTCTCCACTCCAGCAGGGCACCGTCTTGCTCTGCAGCCAGGGGGCGCCCCTCTGCACCTCGACTTGTTTCCTTCTCACTGTCCTTGGTGTCCACTTCTAAAACCGTTCAGTGGACACCCAACATCCCCATTTTTCTTTCGGAAGTACAGAGGGTGGCAGGTGGAGGGGGACTCGGCATGGTCCCCTCCTTCCCAGCTGCCCTCCTGGGCCTGGATAACAACAAGGGGACTCACTACCCACCCCGCCTTTTACCCCTCTCCTCCTATCCAAGTTCAAGACCACAGTGGACCAGAGCCCTGGGGTCACCAAATGACCAGGCTCGATGGCTTTAAAGCAGATCATCTCTCTCTGAAAAGAATCTCCTGACCCCCTCTCAGCTGCGAATGGTAACTGAGCAGACCCCAGACTCAGCTGCTGCCCTGAGCCTGGCGGCGGGGTCTCGTTGTGTCCAGGCCCAGTGCTTGGTCTCTGCCCCTGATGAACACCTCTTCCGACCTCGAGAGGATGCCTCTACTACAGAGAAACGTTTCTTGTTACAATCCACAGGCGGGGAAACGAGACCTCGTTTGTTCCTGCCAGGAGGTCTGGAGGCCGCAGGGTCATAGAAAACGCAGACGGATCCGAGGAGGAGCTGGACGCCCGCGATGCAGACTTCAACGGAACCAAGGCCAGTGAATAAACTCAGAGTTCTGCACGAGGGCCGCAGGGGGATCGCCAGACCTACCACCGACCAGCAGACTCTGAGCCCTTCCCAGCGTCAGACTCGCCACACCCCACAACCACCAGGGAAGAAAGCTCCCCCTGCCATCGGGGTGTGGATTTGGCCTTTAGGACCCCAGGAGAAAAGCCCCAGACGAGACATAGGAACGGCCCCCACATCGCTGGACCGGGCCAGTGTCGAGTTTTAAGAAAAGCCACAGTGACCGGTCACCAGCGCCTTTGTTCACATGAAATGGGGAGAAAGTTGCCGTCCCGGGCGGCCCTGCCCCCCACCCTGTCTGCTCCCAGCTCCACCCCAACCTGCGGACCCCTCCACCTTCCGGAGTCCAGCCTTGTTTGAGAATTCTCCCCCCCTCCTGGCGGCCACACTTGACACAGTTCACCACCAGCCCCGTGCCTTCCATAGCCACGTGAAGCCAACACTGTACCTTGACTGTACTGCCACTATCACCAATAAAAGGTTATAAATCACGAGAACAGGGTCGGCTTTTCTGTTGAACATCAGTTTGGTTTTTTTTACAGAGCAGAGAAATGGGGCAGGGGCAGCCTCACTCAATCCTCAGAGACCCAACAGGGTGGTAACTCCCCAAAAAATGGGGACACCGAGGCCTAGGGAGGAGAGACCGGTGGCCCCAGGTCCCATGGCTGGCAAGAGGCAGCGAGATGCAGTGTGAGGCCATCTGAGGAGGGAGGTGGCCCGGGGTCCAGGAGGGCTCTGTCCCTGCCCTTGACCAGGACCGGGGAGACCATCCTCACTGATCAGAACTCACGAGAGCCTACTGGTTGTGCATCCTTGATCCAAACCCCCAAATCCTTTTCAGCACCAGCATGGCAACAGAAGTAGAAGCTCCAAGCGTGACCCCAGGTGAGGTCCCAGGCACAACGCGGGCGCCTGGGAGCACCACCTTCAGGCTGTGTGGAAGGCCTATGTGGAACATGGTGTTTGGGGTTTTTTTGGTAGACATGGATCCATCCCCAACATACCTCATTTCTATCTGCAAATATCCCAATTTTTTTAAAGACCAACATCCAAAACACTTCTGGTCCCAAGCATCTTGAATAGGGGACGTTCATCCGTCGTATGGCAAATACAAGATTTCTTTGATGTTTTTAAAGTTGACTATAAGGGGCTGGGGATGTGGCTCAAGCGGTAGTGCGCTCGCCTGGCATGCGTGCGGCCCAGGTTCGATCCTCGGCACCACATACCAACAAAGATGTTGTGTCCGCCGAGAACTAGAAAATAAATAATAAAAATTCTCTCTCTCACTCTCCTCTCTCACTCTCTCTTTAAAAAAAAATAAAAAAAAAAATTAAAAAATAAATAAATAAATAAATAAAAAATAAAGTTGACTATAAGACTGTCCTCTGCCCATCAGGGGAGTAGTTGACCGTCTCAGTAAATATCTTAGCCTCTGTGGCTCCGGGCTCTGTCGCACAGTTTTTTTTAACCCTTAAAAGCATCAAGACCTTCTTGGCAGGTTGGTCCTACAAAGCCCAGGGCCCTTCCCTTCTTCCAGTGCTTCAGGCACGTCTTGCAAAACTTCTCTCACACCAACGGTACCACAGACCGACACAGGGGAGAGAGGCGAGGACAGGAACCCGGAACCTCAGCAGCACACTGGGTCCCAACACCCTTGAAGGGGGGCCCAAGTGTCGCCCAGCATCCCCAGCAGGCTGACCTGCAGGGAAATTTTTAAAAAGCAGATTTTTTTTTTTCATATTTTGTGACTTGGTTTAAAAAAAAAAAAAAGTTTTCACAAGCTCACAAGCCAACGTGGAGGCAGATACCACGAGGCACGAACCAGCTGCACATGGGTCCCTCTTGATTTTATTGTTCTTTTAAAAAATAAAAATCCATCTTTCACTGACACAGGTTAGGATGCTTTCGGGGACAAAGTCCAGCACGGAGGCCGAATCCCCTGAACCCGGGCAGCTCTCGAGAAGCCGTCCTCATCCCACGGTGATTCGGCTGGGCAGGAAAGCGGGCCACCAGGCTGGGCGGGCTCCCGTGGCTGGGTGCGCCTTCCACCCATGTCCGAAGGCAGGTGTGCAGCGCGGCCAGCAGAGCAGACTCGGATCCCACGGCGGGTCTCCTCCCACCACAGGCCCACCGCGACCTCGAGCTCCTTTCTCATTGGAAGGCCACCCTGGTTACCTTATGATGATCCCATATTTCCAAGTCCTGTTCTCAGGGCTGTGTCACTGCGGTCACTCCACCCCAAGGTCCCAATGCAGATGTCCACACGGGGGCAGAGGACTCGGGAAGACCAGGATGAGCATTTACAGAGGACAGACTTCCCACTGACCCCAACCCACCTGAGAATGACTCTGAAAGTCGTCTAACCTCCGCGAGAGGCAGGCGACCGCCCCAGAGGCACAGGACACGGTTTGAAAAGGCACATGTGTCCTCCGTTCTCACTCCTGGACGCAGGCTCAGGGCCGATTTCAGGGCACTGTGAGGCCCGGGAGGGTCTGTCCTGAAGACAGCTCCAGGGGACAGGGCCGGGGAAGCGAGCCCAGGGAGTGCAGCGCCCCGTGGGGGAACCCAAACACAAGAAGCACCGCTCAGGGCCACGGGGACTCGGGCACCGACATGGGGCGCCTCATCACCCACAGTCTCACACTTCTCAGGGGCCCACTTTGTCCCTGCCTCTGGGATGTGCACACTGACAGTGACGCTAGGGACAGAGACATCATTTCATGGGGATGACACCGGGGCCCCAGGTGACAGCCTTGGTCCTTGGTTTGGGCCACGCAGCACCAGCAAACCACGGTGACTGCTGGCTCCCGTTTCTCAAACTGACACCAAAAGCCTACTGGGCAGGGGACGGGGCGACGCACCCTCCGGCGGGCTCCAGCTCTGGGCTCCTAGAACAACAGCTTGACCACCCCCGGGGCGGGCGGCGGCGGCGAGGAGGACCGTGAGGGCGGCTTCCCGAGGTCCAGACGTTTTCCCAACCTTCAGACAGAGCAAGCCAGAGTCAGATGACAGGACAGAGGTGACACGGCGGCTAACAGGGGCCTAGAAGGACCTAAGAATGCCAAGAGAGGGAGCACGTCTCACGGGGTCTCGATATTCCCTCCTGTGACATGAAGGACAGACACTGGCCACCTGGCTGTGTCCTCAAGCCCTCTCTCAGAAGACGCCTGAAAACACCTGCTTCCCACCTGTCGATTAAGTTGTGTGTGTGTGTGTGGGGGGGGCACTGGGACCTGAACCCAGGGCTTGCATCCCATAAGCTAAAACTCCAGCCCCCAAATTTAAAATGTGCAGAAGTAAAAATTAAATTTTAAAACAAAATCTGTGCAGGGCGCAGTTTTGCACGCCTGTCATCCCAGTGGCTCAGGAGGCTGAGGCAAGAGGATTGAGAGTTCAAAAACAGCCTCAGCAACGGTGCGGCGCTAAGCAACTCAATGAGACCCTGTCTCTAAATACAAAATAGGGCTGGGGGTGTGGCTCAATGGTCAAGTGCCCCTGAGTTCAATGCCCAGTACCCACCGCCCCTGCCAGCCCCCTCCCCGAAAAACAAATCTGCTTCTAGATGTCCAAGTGCACGCCACAGAAACCCACTGGGCTTCCTGCCAGGTGCCTGCCACCTGTCGGGTTCATATGGGGAGGACCAGGTTTACATCCAGGAGGACGGTGGTGCCTCCTGGGAAACTCCTGTGTCTGGAGGTGGCCCTGGTTTTCTTCAGGCAAGAAAATCTGTGAGGCTGCTGGGGTCAGACTGGGCCTCTCACCAGGACTCTAGCCTGGCCAGAGCGCAGTCAGTCCCTTCAGATTCCTGAAGGTGCTGCAGGCTTAGAAGAAAGAAAATCCTCTGAGAGAAGCAGCGCAAGCTCACAGGACAAGGGATCCTCCTAGGACATTCCCAGGGCGTGACCCCACGCTGGGGCTGCAGAATCCAATTATAGCAATGGCCCTCTTTGTGGCCATTTGCTCAAACCAGAGGTCATCTCGTTCAGTCTCAAGGAAAAGGAGGGCAAGGTTCACTGAAATGATCCTACAACTTAGAAGAGGGGGCAATGGGTGGGGTCAGCGTCTCCCACCCGGAGCACACAGGGGCCCACCCTACCTAGAGCACAGCAAAAGGTACTGACCCTTTATCACTCAGAGGTCCGCCGCTGCTGCTGGTCCGTCTGTCCCCGCCGTCTCTGTTCTTGCTCCCCCGCCCTGAGGCAGGGCCGCCTGTCCGGTTTGGGGACTGGTCATACACGAAGTTCCGGCAGGAGGCGAGTTTGGACTCCAGAGCCTGGAGAGAAGCGAGCTTTCATCTCTCAGGGCAGGAACCCCTCTCGCCCACAGAGAAGACGAAACGGTGGTTCCTGAACGGTGCTGCGCTGGAATTCCCAGGGGTGGGCCAGAGGAACCCAAGTAGCTCTAAGACTTAGAACCTCTTGCCCCGAATACCCAGGAGCTTCCTGGAGAATGGCTAACTGCTTTATTGTCCAACTCCACCCATAGGAAACATGAACTCGGCTTCCAGTTAGACACTCTTCTGTTGACCTCATGGAGCCTGCAGAGTGGCAGGAGGGTTCCACAGGGACTTGAACTTGCAGTGGAGAGACCCTGAGGAAACCGAAGGGCAGCGAGAGCTCCTGGCCTCTTTGTATTCTAACTGGGCTAAAAATTCAGAGACCTGCTAATGCAACAGAAAGAGAGGCCCAAGCCACGGCCAAAGGAAGGAGGGGCCAGCTTCCGTGAAGCTGTATCCACCAACACACATGTGCTGCTCAGTGACCAGCCAGCAGGACTGAAGTCACAAGGCCTCTCGGGCACCTTCTTTAAAAATGAAAGAAACAGGGCTGCAGCTGCGGCTCAGTGGTAGAGCACTTGCCTCCCATGCCTGAGGGCCTGGGTTTGATCCTCAGCGCCACATAAAAATAAAGATACTGTGTGTCCCTACAACTAAAAAAAAATAAAAGAAACAACTACCAAGATTCCCTGTGCTATGGCTTAAGCACAATAGAATCCCTCCCTGTAATGAATGTAAAACCTGGAAGGACAAGTTCTTAAGAGGTCCTTTAAACTCCCCGAGAAACCAAGGAGAGAAAGCCATTTACAAATGGCCCTCAGTTTTTTCATAGTAAGAAAAAAAAAATCAGCCTGAATTGAAGGGAAAAACGGTTCAAGGAAAAAAAAAGATACAACCTGGGCGAGGTGAGAGGGAAGGCCGGCTCGGGGCTCGGGGCCTCTGGCAACTGCTACAGGAGATGGACCAGCTCAGGGATGGACCAGCCCCAGGGGAGAGGGCCTGGTGAGACGGGCCCTTTCAGATGTCCCGAGAGTGTCCAGGGGTGAGGGCCTTACCCCTACTTTCCGAAGCAGGTCCCCCACGATGTTGAGGGCTGAAATCCGGGCTGCAGGTGTGAGGGGGGTCCCACTGTTGGAGTGGTCCAGACCTGGGTGTGCAAAGAGAAGTACGTGTCACACACCAGCCTTCACCCGTGTTCTGACACGTCCAGATCTGAGGCAGTGGGGGAGGGGGAAGCGGCTGCCTCCTCTTTGACCAGGGGTAGGCGAGTGACGTGCCGAGACCTGCTGACAACGGACTCTGCTCCTTGTGAAGACCCCACCGAGCATCTGTGGAAACCCTAGGGTTCCACACAGCCAGCCCCGGCACCTGTTCCAGGCAGCTCGCTCTCACATTAGCTGTGTAAATGTGACATTTACACAGGAAGCGAGTCGGAGCACAAAGCGCTCTGCTCTGCGAGACCCCTCCCCAAAGTGGCTCCGTGGACCAGCCGCTCCTGGGTGCTGGTCAGAAATGCAAAGTCACCCAGACCAGCCAAACCCGAGGTGCCCGTGGAGGAGACTCAACGCACCCCCAGGAGTCCTGCTCAGGGTTCCTGGAAGAGAGGGAAAGCGCTCCAGGCAGGGCTCTAGGACCCTCCCCATCTCTTCGTCACCAGGGACAAGCTATGGGCCCTGGAGCCAGCCTGCCTGGTTCCCACCCCAGCTCTGTCGTTGACTCCCGAGGGATGCCAGGCGGCTCTGGGACTCGGGGCCTCGGTCTCCACTCTCTCCAGATGGGGACAGCTCTGATATTAAGGGCCGAGGCGAGTACCGTGAGGCCACACGCAGAGCCCTTCAAGCTCGGGGGCCAGCAGACCTGTCCTTTGGTCCTGGCTGTCTGTGGCCTGATCAGGGTCTCCCAGCTGAGCACTCGGCACGGGGCAGAATTCAAACCTCTGGTTCTGCCGCTCAGCACAGTTTCCTGGGTCCCCTTGGGATGGAGGAGCTGCTGGTCCCACGAGGCTTTGACTTTCGAGCTGGGGGCCTCACTGAGTGGCCCCCGCCAGCCTCAAGCCTACTCTCTTGCTTCAGCTTCCCAAGCTGCTGGGGTCACAGGCCCAGCCCACAAGCTTTGTGTCCACGATGCTTTTCACACTTCTTTATTGGTCATTCAACTGGGGGATTTCATATTTGAAAAGGTCTCTCTCTGGTGAAGAATGGCCACATCTGCGGGACGGAGCCCACTTCCTGTGGCAGGAGTGAGTGGTGGGTGCCCCTCTAGATAGGGTTTCTGTCCTTCACCACGGACCCCGCCACCCCCTACTGCCTCACATCCTGGACACTCCCCTCATCCACCACTGTGCCCTGGCGTGCCCAGTGCCCCAGACTGCCCTGCCGTCCAGCCCGGCCAAGTCCCTTCACCCTGGACCCACCCAGGTTCTCAGTGGGCCAAGCTATGTGAAACCACCACCCTGCGGATCCCCGTTGCCTCACCACGTTTGAACGTCCCCGGTGTGTTTAGGCCGGAGCTGGGTCCTCGATGTGCTACGGGCGTGGACGGCACGGAGCCCGTGGCCTGCACAGCTGTGTCCGTCCTCTCAGCTTCTGCCGAGCTGGGCATGGGCGTCCTGGGCTTCTCCTGCTTCTGCTGCACAGCCAGCTCCTGCCGCAAATCTGTACCAGGAGAAGAATCCAGAAATGGGAGTCCTGCTTTGGAGCGGGGGGTAGGGCGGCCCACAGGGAGAGGGGAGAAAACTCCAGGAGGAAGCCCCAAGTGGAGGGAGACCCTCACGACCCTGCCGAGCAGCTTGGCCAACTATGTGATCTGGTTTCTGAGTTTCAAAAAAAAAAAAAATGTTTAAAACTGTGGTAGCGACACGTTATGGCTTTGATTGTTAAAGAAATTCAACGCAGCAGTGCACCCGGGGTCCTGGAGCAAGGAGGGTGTGCGTTCCCCCAGAAGCACTGCTCCCTCCAATGCCCCGTGACTCCTGAGTGGTCCCAACACTCGGGACATCTTCTCAGCCCTTTTCTTCTGGGTTGTAGCATCTTTCCCCTTTTATATTTAAAACCCTCCGTGTTTCTGGTGCATCACGACCACATACAACAGGGGGAGTCACCGTCACACATTCTACAGGCACACAATGCGACATACACTTTGGTCAATATGGCTCCTCAGTATTTCCCTCCCCTCTGCTCTGCTGGTCTCCCTTCAATTTTCAGGAGATTCCCCCCAACCATTCTTCTCCTTTTTCCTTTTGAATTTGTACCTATGAGAGAAAGTACAAGATCCTTGACTTTCTGAGTTTCACAGAACGCTCTCAAGTTCCATCCATTTTCCTGCACAGGACATTCATTCTTTTTTTATGGCTGAATAAAACTCCATTGTGTATTTATACCACTTTTTTTTTCCATCCATTCATCTAAAACAGGGGATTACATATTTGGAAAGAAGGTCTCTGGTGAGGAATGGCCACATCCGTGTCATGAGCCCACACTCCTTGTGGGAGGAGTGAGCGGTGGCTGCCCCTCTAGACAGGGTTTCTGTCCTTCTCCACAGACCTGGCCACTCCCTACTGCCTCACGTCCTGCTTGGTATCTAACCTTTGTTTCATTTTAACAAATGTCTAACGTTCCATAAACCAGACCTAAGTAATATTTTCAGTCACTTCATGATGCTGTAGCAGTGACTACAGTTGACATTCCTTATCCAGAATGCTGGGACCAGAAGTGCTTCAGATTTTGTAGTTTTTTCCAAATTTGGAAAATATTTACGTAGATTTCACTGGCTGAACATCCCTAATCTGAAAATCTGAAATGGTTCAAAATCTAAAACTTCAGTGGTACTTTTTAAATGTAACAGTTGGGGGTTTTCGTTGTTCTCTTAACTCCCCTACCTACTTACTACATATCAGAAATCAAATCAATCTTATAAACAACTAGGACTTCAAAAAACTCTCGTGTGCCATCTTGGACGCCTCATGAATGCACGCAGTGGCGAGTCCAAAAGCCTTAAGTCAGGAACCGCCACACTCTTGTGGACGAGGTTCAGAGTTCTAAAGCCACATGAAGCCATTCCACCAGGAGGACTTTCCTCCCCATGAAACTCCTGTGCTCCTACTGAGGTCCAAGCCAGCTTGGCTGGGCTCCTGTGGCAATTACAGACGAAGAAGCATCTTTCCTGAAATGAATTCTGCTGCCGAGGCAAAACCCAGAGCAAGGCCCTAATCTGTGAACCCTAAAGCTATTTCTGTGAATACCGAAGGGGGTTACAGATGATCCCTAAATACTGAGGGCAGCTGACAATTCTGAGGTTGGAGAGGGACCAAGGCAAGGGACTGCCCAGGGTGTCCCGGTCCTCTGCCTGGCTAATTGTGTGCAGAGAGGGGGACGGGTCTCCAGGGAAGGCAGCGCTGGGCCAGGCCAGGGGACAGGTCCTGTGAGGGTGGAAGAGAGGACCACACCCGTGAAGTCGCAGGACAAGGCCCAGGCCCTCCTGACCTCTGGCTTCGTCCTTCAGCCGCTGGACGGACTCTAGAAGGTTCTCCTTCTCATCAAGTTCACTTTCCAAGAAGGCATTTCTCTCAATGGCTTGATTCAGGCGCTGCTCAAAGTCTTCCAGAGACATGATCGTGGCTCTAGATAAGAGAAAAGCAAAGCTGTCCAGGAGGGCAAGGGGCAGCGTCCACCGGTACCTACAGACCCAGGAGACACTGCAGGTCAGATATACCTGGGCCCAAGTCCCAGCACTGGGCTTCCTACATGCCTCAGGGACCCAAGCCACAGACCTAGGCAGGTCCCTTAGCTCAGGGGCTCAGGCTGCTGACTGAGGAATGGGAGTCACCCAGGAGCACAGAGGTGAGTCAGGCACTGTGCACACTGCCCCAGCAACCAGCCAGGGCCTCAGCAGAGGACACGACCCACCCAGTCCTTGGTAAGTAGCCAGTTCTGCCTTCTCCTTGAAGTTCACAAAGCAAACTAGTATAGAGAGCTGCCTAATAAACACTGGTGCAATTCAGCAACACTCATTTAAACAGGCAGACGAGACAGCGCAATTACTTTAGAAAGCTCTGAAGGCCCAGCCCAGGCCACCCGCCCTGCCAACAATCCCCGTGAACAGAGAGGACGTCAGCCTGGGGCACAGCAGTGAGGGGGCTGAGAAGGGCCGGAATGGAGGGAAGAGTTTGGCTCTGGCAAGCTTTGGGTCTCCACTTCCTATCGTGTGAAGCGGGCATGGTAGTGAGTCCCCAGTAAGAGCTGGGGGATAAAGGAAGACGAAGAGCACCCGCAGGAGCGCCACACCAAGCGCCAGTGATTTTGTCTTTGCGGTGCTGGGGAAGAGGCCCAGGGCCTCACGCACACTAGGCAAGCGCTCTCCCCCGAGAGACTTTTATTTGTGACCCTGTGTTGGTCTCCAGAGGGCCTCTACCATCCTGCTAACTATAGTCCATGGTGGCTGGAAACACGCTTGGCATGGAACCAGGAACCAACACCAAGCTCCTCCACAGAGGCCTGAGTGTCCTTGTCCCTTTGCCTGCAAAGCAAGCAGGGATTCCTTCCCTCCTTCAACGTCTACCTGGAGTCACACTCGCACCCACCCTGGGAGAGTCTTTGGAAGAAGTGGGATAAATTCTCCAGAAAAGGCTAATTCAAAACAACAAAGGGATCGCACCCAGGAGCACAAGAAGAACAAGTTAAAATGCCCTCAGGATGGCGCCACACGACCATGAACGTGGCACGGCTAGGAATCCTGTGACAACGAACACGCAAGGACACGAGACGCCGCGGAAACACAGACCTGCTGTTCATGGAGCGGAGGACGCGATATCCGGAAGGAGTCGGCTCTCCAGGAGCTCATGACAAACCTGCTACCATTTTCACAAAGATACAGGGCTGGGGCGGAAGACTTGAAAGATCACGTGATAAAGAAACAAGAACGGCTGGAGAGCGGCTGGGGTGTAGCCCCCGGTGAGGCCCCGGGTTCAGTCCTGGGGGAGCTGGCCCTAGCAGGCGGAAGACACGCTACCCTAGAGCCTCGGTGATGAATGACGACAGGCCCTGGTGAGAAGGACAGGCGGCCTGGGGGGACTTCAGGTCCAGAGGTAGAGGCAAAAACAACCATGGCACATGGTCCAGCAGCACCACACACCCTGGGGAAAGATGGCCAGGTCAGGTCTAGGCTTAGGCGGCCGCCTGGAAAAGGGGGTTGGATTCCAAACTCTTGGTGCAGCCCAAGATAAATGCCATTGGCATCAGAAACTTAAACTCAGTATTTGCTCCAAATCGACTATTTGGCTTCTGGAATGACAGAGAACTGAAGACCTCAGCAGCGTTCCTGCCATTTGTGGTCCAAAGTCCGCAGTCTTGTGATGTGCGTGACCAGCAGCACGATGGCACTGATAATACTGGCAAGCCACGTCCTTCAGGTTCACTGTGACTACTGCAGAATTTGCTTTCAAATAAAAGGTCAGCATCCTAATGATAACCCAAGTTAAAACTACCTCCTGGGCTCTATGTGTTGAGACTCTACCTGTCGACTGATCAATTGTGGGTGTATTTACTAGAAGAGTAAAATGTACTAGGATTAATGGCTGGAAGCTGCTACTGCCATGTACTGTTAAGAGGTGGAAGAGAGTTAGAGAGGGAAACGGTTTTCCAGAAAACAACAGAGTTATCAGATAAAAACATGCAGGTGATAAGATCAGTCCATTTTAATTTCTGTGGAAATTTTTGGTGTCTTAACACTTATGTATGAAATAAAATAACTTTTAAGGGTTGTATGTAAATTTAGCTTCTTCTAGTGAGGCCCCCAGTCTTTCAAGCCATCCTTGCCCAAGGTCCCCTCCCCCGGTGGAAGGTGAGTCACTACTTGTACAGGTGTGCAGCATCAGGACAGGAAGAAGGACCACCAATGGTGCTGAAAAGTGCTGTTGCTGCAACAGAATGTCCTGTTTCAACGTTCCTAATAAATCTTCACGTTACAGTTCCTGGGAAACAACAAAGCTTGGCATTCTAGAGATTCATCAGTCCCGTCACGGTGCCTTGGGCTGCTATTTCTTTACTGAGAGAGGAGAGAGGAGGGACAAAGAAAAAAGGAGAAAAAATGCCAGAAGAAAAGCGGCTAAGTGCTTCTGAGTGCAGAAGGCCCCAGGACTGAGCAAGGAGCAGGGCTACCCGGAAGCCAAACAGCCGACGCACCAGTAAAGAGACCGCGGGCAAAGCCGGGGACCAGGGCCAGCTCCCAACACTTCCAACTCATATCAAGTATATAAGAACATCCTGAGAATAATGAAAAGCAAACAACAAAAAAAACCCCACCGACCAACCACCCACAGACAGAGCTGGAGCTGGAGCTCGCTGGAAGATGGCTGCCTAGCACGAGCGAGGCCCTGGTCTGACCCCCAGGACAGTCCAGAGTAAGGGAAATGACATAGTTCTGCAGTAGATGAAAAGAAACTCAAAGACACTTAGGATTCAGAAATCAGCCTGTTTCTCACCTCTTAGGAAGAAATCCTAAGCTTGAAAACTACTGTGAAGCTACTTCTAAAGCAGCCATTCATATGCATCCTGTCATTTCCACCAAATCTCATTGATCAAAGCAAGTCACATGGCCACGCGAGTCAAAGGTAGGGAAGTACATTCCACCCAAGGCAAGGTGTGCTGGAGAGAGGTAGGGAGATCCAGCAGGGATGCTGGGAACCTACGCTGGACCCACCAGGTAGAGAATAACCCAGCAACACCTGCCAAAATCACAAATGCATATATCCTCAGAAACACCAGTTTAGGTCCTGGGACTTTATTCTACAGTCTATATCTGTGAGTAGTCATTCGACACAGCAGTGCTTATCATTGTAAAAGACCAAAAATTCAAGAGTGATATCCATCCACTGGGGACTCGGTAAATAAATTACTATGGCATCCTACCACATGATACCAACTGTCGATAGAATATTACATATGTAATATTCCACTTGGGGGGAAAAGAACAAAGAATGCTGTGTCCTACAACAACAGACCTCCAAGATTCTGAAGATCTACCGATCTATCTCCAAGATTCTCCAATGCGTAACAGCACGAGCACCGCGCTCTTCTATGGGTTAGATAGAGAAAGGAGATAAAAAGTATGTCGATTTTTATTGACTTGAATTTGCATTAAGGGCTGGGGATGTGGCTCAAGCAGTAGCGCGCTCGCCTGGCATGCGTGCGGCCTGGGTTCGATCCTCAGCACCACATATAAACAAAGATGTTATGTCTGCTGAAAACTAGTAAATAAATAAATATTAATTTGCATTAAAAAAAAAAATCAAACTACTCCTTTGCCTATCCTTTCTGAACTGTGTGATGCACTACCTGTGGGGGAGGACCATCAATGGTCCCAATTCCTCTTCCCTCTCTGCACCCACACTCTTTGATGCAGTGTGGCATGTAACTTGCTGTGACCAGCCATACGGGGGTGGAGATGACAGCATGCCAGTAGCTTCCACCAGTCGAATGTGGCTTTGCTTACTACAAAGCCACAGTGCTCAAGTCCCCAGGGTATTGGTGGAGCCATTCACAAATGGTATATTGGACCAAACA
The DNA here is from genome assembly GCF_052094955.1 of Ictidomys tridecemlineatus. NCBI lineage: Eukaryota > Metazoa > Chordata > Mammalia > Rodentia > Sciuridae > Ictidomys > Ictidomys tridecemlineatus. The sequence goes on from NC_135486.1 coordinate 133,212,898, forward strand.
GAGAATCCAGAATTTAGACCCCAGGATGCACGGGAGATTAACATAACATCAACTTCAAATCAGGGGGGAAAAAAGACGGGGTGTTCAATAAACAGCACCATAAAAATGGGTTATCCACCTAAAGAAAATAAAGTTCATCCCATATCTTATCCTAGATATAAAAAACAAACTCTAGGTGAATTAAGGCAGTAAATGTAAAAAATCAAACAATAAAAAGGATTTTCTAAAAAGAGAAAGAGAGGAAACAAAGCTATAAAGGGAGATGTAACCGATGACCTGGAAATGGAAAATATTTGTATGGAAAATGATGGACAAAGTCAGACAAAAGATTATTTTGAGCCAGGCACAGTGGCTCATACCTGTAATCCTAGCAGGTCAAGGAGGCTGAGGCAGGAGGATCACAAGTTCAAGGCTAGCCCCAGAAATGTAGCAAGACTCTGTCTCAAGATGAAATATAAAGGGCTGGGAACGTAGCTTAGTGGTTAGGCACCCCAGGGGTTCAATTCCTGGTGCCAAATAAAAAAGATTATTCTGGAAAAAAACAATTTTTCAATGCAGGACAAAAGGTTAGTACCAAAAATGAACAAAGAACTCTTACAAATTGACAAGAAAGGAGGTCCCACTTCTGATAAAAATGAGCCAGTTTGTATCAGACCAAGCCTCCTACAGATTGCAAACTATAAACGCACGGGAAAATGTGCAAAAACAACTATCTGAAGGCACTGGCAGAAGCAGAAGGCAGCAACGCTTGGGAGAAGGGAACAGCACTGGGGACATGACCCATTTCCAAGCCTCAGACCTAAGGCCCCACAGAGAGATGCAGCCTCAGGAGAGAGCCTCGAGCGCTGCCCACTCTCGCCACCTCCCGCGGGTCCCGAAACCGCCTGTGCAGGAGGCATCCAGAGCATCCAGTAAGGGTTTAGAAAACAAACAAAAAACCAAAATAGATTTCAGTTACTGCCCATCAGACGGGAGACAGTTTGGAATGTAAATTCAGCCAAGTTATACTTGAAAAAATAGACCAAAGAACAAGATAATAACAGAAAACTCCACCTAATATGTGAATCACGATGTCCAAAATATTACCCAGAATTGCTAGACTTGTAAAATGCAAGAAAAATGTGATCCAAGTCACGAGAAAAGGCAATCACTAGAAAGCAAACCTGAGACAACCCAGATGTTGGAAACAGCAGAAAAGGATTTTAAAATAGATACTGTAACTATGCTCAAGGATGCACAGGAAGAAATCTCAGTAGGGGAATAGAAATTATATCTATACACATATGAACCAAATGAAAGTTCCTGATGTGAAACATAACACATCTAAAATCGAACATTATTTGATACAGTTTAATAGCAGATTAGAGAAGGGAACTCTGTGAACTTGAAACTAGAATAGTACTGTGCAATTTGAGAAGCCAAGACAAAGAACTTAAAAATCACTCACACACACACACACACACACACACACACACACACACACACACGTTCTCTCCCCTCTCTCTCTCTCTTAGACCTAACAGTATCAAAAAGACATGAGTTTAACTGGTATCACAGAAGAACAGGAGAGAAAGAATGGCAGAGAAAAAAATTTTGAGGAAAGACTGATCAAAGCTAAATTTGGCAAAAGACAAATGTACAGATTAAAGAAACTCAGCAAACCCCCATCAGCCTAAGTACAAATAAAACCTCAGCCAGGAGTGGTGGTGCACACCTATAATCCCAGAGGTTCAGGAGTCTCAGGCAGGAGGATTGCAAGTTCAAGACCAGCCTCAGCAACTTAGTGAGACCCCGTTTCAAAATAAGAAGGGCTCAGGGTGTGGCTCAGTGGTTGAGCACCCTTGGGTTCAATCCCTGGTACCAAAACACACACACACACACACACACACACACAGAGCGAGGTGCCTTCTAGTCCACCCTGAACACCAGGAAACAGAATCTGAGAGCAGCCAGAAGGCAGCACTTGACACTTGGGCAGTAACATAGGAATGATCTCCAACTGTGATCACAAATGGAGGCCAAGACAATGAAATCACCTAGAGGTGCTAGTCGAAAACACAAAACCAAAGACCCGTCGACTCGGAACCCACACCTAGTGAAAACACCCTTCATGGATGAAGGCAAAGATATTTTCGGATAAAAGCTACGCCACCAGAAATCCTAAGGACGTTCTTAAAGCTGGAGGGGCATGGAGTCAGATGGAAACGGCTTCAGGAAGGAAGGAAGAGCACCAAGCACCAGAAATGATAAATATGTGGGAGACTATTTTTCCATCTTCTTAATTTCTTCATATGACTTTTTAAAGCAAAAGTTATAACAATGTAGTATGAATTCCTCAGCACTTCTAGATGTATCAGGTCTATACAACAGATTTGTAGATGCAAAAATGGAAGAGACACAATATTAACTTAAGACTGAAAAACTGGAGATGTGTACAGTCATCCCCAAAGCAACCACTAAAACAACAGAAGGAACTCTGGAAAAATCAAAGGGCTCCGTATCTCAGTAGGAGTGTGGGCTTCATGAATGGGAGCATTTTTCAAAACTAATTGTACACTTGAGATCTGCACATTTCATTGTAATTTACATATAAATTATTTAATTGTACATATTTATAGGGGTACAGAATACTTTTAATATTTTTAAAAAGAGTTTTCTTTAAATGAAAAAGTAATTTAGAGAGAGTAATTATCCCATAAATATTGTGTTCTGCTAAACCACAGAACATCAGTTTAGGGAATACTGTTTTGTTAATGTGTTCCTTTCCTGCCTACCTCAGGACCTTAGCACATGCTCATCCTTCTGCCTGGAATGCTTTTACCCCGCTTCCCTTCCTGGATAACGGCTATTCATGCCTTCAGTCTTGGCCTAAATGGCATTTCCTGTGGGAAGCTTTGCCTGACCATCCCACCAATGGCCAAATTAATTCATTCTATTATAGTCCCCCAGCTCCGGGCCTTCCAGCATTTCTTGCTGTAATTAGTGAGCTCATGCCTGTCTACTGTCCGTTTCCCCCACGAGACCCCAAAGGGCACTGGCTCTGCTCGGTCACTGCCCAGCTCTCTGTGCCTGGTGCCAACGTGCTGGAGTAAAGGGCAGGAGGAAAGCCGCCCTCCTCCCCGTCCTCTCCCTCCCGACGCACCGTTTTGCTCTTTCCAGGTCGTCGTTGGCCTGCTCCAGCTCCCGGATGTACTTCTGCAGCTGATCTCTAATGGCTCTGGTCTGCGCCAGGTCATCCTCTAAGGCGGAGATCTGCCGGTAGCCCTCAGAGTGCTGCAGCTCAAACTTCTCCTAAGGATAAAACCAGAGAGGGTGAGCCACGCCAGTCTGTCTTCCTGGTGCCTCCTTCCAACGCTCCGGGGACAGGAGCTCCCCTGGGAGTGGGCGCTGGTTGCTCTCTGCGTGTCCCACCCGCACCCTTCTTCACGGGGTCTCTCTCCCGCCCATCACCCCCATCTCCTGCCTAGGCTCAGTCAACAGGAGCTCCCTCCAGACTCTGGAATCCTGGGAGTGACAGAAGACCGTGGGGACAGGTGGCAGGCATGTCCTGACCTAGTGCTCCAGCCACATGCCAAGTGCTTCCCGCTCCCTCCCACCTCCCACCCCCCCACAGCATGTGGTACCTGCCCACTCCCAAACCTGGTCCCTACAGCCCCCAACCATTTAAGGTGTCCATGGACAGAGGAAGCCTCGCCCAACGTGCATCCTGCACCACCGAGCAGGGGGGACCACAGGTGCTTGTGCATCAGGATTAGAGGAGGGCATCGGGCAAGCAGTGTGACAACGTCCTTTGACAGTCCCCTATAGCACAGGGGAAGTTACGGGAAACTTTTGGGCAAGGAGGGCGGGAGATCAGGAAATGGAAGGAAAACAATCACTAAGTACCAGAGGAAGCTTGGAGTGACTGGCTGGTACTTTCCAAAGTCAGGGAATCACGGGTGGCGTCTCAGGGACTGGCTGTGGCCCACGTGGAGCAGTTTACATGTACTGCGTGTTGATCTCAGTGCCAGCCTGAGATATGGGGACTGAGGCTCAGTTACACAGCCAGCCCAAACCCACTGGCCGCAGACGACCCAGTCAAGACTGAGCCCGCCACTTGAGCTGGTGGTGTTAAGACGACCCTAGCCAGACACGGTGGCAGATGCCCGTGATCCAGCGACTTGGGAGGCCAAAGCAGAGGGTCACACATTCTCAGCCAGACTCAGCTACTCAGTGAGACCCCGTCTCTAAATAAAAAGCTCAGGGTAGAGGGTCCCGAGTTCAATCCCCAGGACCAAACACGGTGACACTCAGCAGCCCTAAGCCACTTCATTCCAGGTCACCGACGTGCCGACCACGTTTTCTCCTACTTTTGCTCGTCTTTCAAGTTCCTTTCTGCATCAACACAGCCTTCCCACACTTGTTTCTGTATTTTATTTACGTATTTGATTTTGTGGTGCCAGGGATCAGCCCAGTCCCCCATGTTAGGCACCCTCAGCCCCACCCCCTTCCTGGATTCCACAAACACATGAGAGAAGACACGTCCCACAAGAAAGGCCCAAGGTCCACTGGGAAAGTTGAAAACAAAGGCCAGCTTCTCCTCCACTCGGTCCAGCACACAGAGCTGTTGCTAGACAGGGTCCGGATGCGCTGGGGGGTGACGTCATGGTGCTCGGGCCACAGAACAGCCGGTTATTCACAGGGTGGTGACAGGAGGGCATTCCATACCCTCGCGCGGGCCGCAGGGGTCCCTCTGCTGCTCCATCCCTGGCTGTGAGCAGAGTGGCCTGGCCAGTTCCCAGGTGGGGATCTGACCGCCCTGCACCCTCTGCTTGGAGCCGTCCGTCTCTAAGCAAGCCGGGGTCCCAGGTCACCACCGCGACTCCACTGCAGGTTCCGAGAGGATGCAGGGAGCGGACTTCTCTACCCCCCAGATTCAGATGGTGTCCTCTGAACTGCGGACATGGCAAGCTGTCCTGTCTTCTTGCGCCTTCACTTGGGGCTGATCAGAAGGAGCCGTCAGCTGACGGGGCCTCAATAGCTGCTCTGTCTGATTCCTGCCAGGCGCAGCTTCAGCGCCATGAATGGGCCACTTGTCCAGAAGCCCGTCGCGAGAGCGTGTCTCTTAGGTGATGGACAGATGCGTACTGGGGGCAGCGCACTCGTCCTCGGAGGTATCTGTTTCCTCCCTGGGAAGCTGTGCTAAAGAGGGCTTCTGCAGGCTCAGGTTAAAGCAGCTGATTACTCAGAAACCAAGGGACACTCAGCCTCCAGGGAGTCCCGCGCTCTCCAAACCACAGGGCGGCCTGCAATCCTTCACTCTGTGTAGCTTTTGTCCCCAAGTCCTCTCCAAATTAAGAACCAAGGCCACGGGCAGAGGTCAGGCTGTCACAGGAGGGAGGGAGGTGGCCCCGGTGCAACCCAAACAGACCCCCGACACTTGGCCCTGGGCACTGGAGGCAGAGGACGGGCAGGTGGGGCTCAGCTCCCTGCTGGTGTGGGCGGACGCAGGCCTGGCGTGGCCGGCTCCACTGCTTCTCAGGGGAAGTCAGAGATCCACATTTTTCTACACACCTTAGATTGGGATGTTAAATATTTTTTAAAAACCTAAAAATAGACATTTTACCCTTGAGAGGGAAAACTGTAAACAAACATCTGAAGTCTGGTTAATGCGAAGCCGGCCGCAGAACTCAGGGGAAGATGTGCACAATCTGCAGCTGACTTTGAAATGCATCCGAAAATAAGCTGGCAGGGGGGGCAGACACAGAGGAGGCAGGATGGCAAGGCCACGGGAGAGACCAGGAGGCAGACACGCAGGTGTCCCCTGGAGAGGTCTCCCCTTGCCGGGTTCTTGGAACCTTTCAAGGTAAATGCTGGGAAAAAGTAAAGGGTCCAGCAAACATCCAGGGCCCGGACGGACCTGTGCGTCGATGGCCAGCCTGGGCTCTCGGTCTACTGCACCAAGTGGGGACTTCACTGTTTAGCCTCCAAGGTCTTGGGGCCTTTCCGGTCCCTTCTCTGAATCCCCAGGGCATGTGCTGGTCTTGCTCTTTCCCATGCACAGGAAGGCCAGGGTTCCAACTGCTACTCACCCTGTCCTCTCTGACACAGGTCCCAGGAACTTCTCTCACACACTCCAGCCCCTAAGCACATCGCTGGCTGCACACGGAGACAGACAGACACACACCGCCCCCCTTCCAACCCCAGCTGAAGTCCCTCTCAGCTCCACATGAAGCCTTCTGCAACCCACATAGACCTTCCTCATAGAAGCTCTCACAGCAGAACAATGGGACAGAGCGCCATCTCCCTAACTGCCTGACGTGCCATGCAAGTAGGATTAGGTCAGAATGAACCCCACTATTAGGTATGCCTAGAATGCACTCAAAAAAAAATTTAAAAAGAAAAAAGTTTTTAAGTTGTAGATGGGCACAATACTTTATTTATTTATGTGGTGCTGAGGATTGAACCCAGTGCCTCACGCGTGCAAGACAAGTGCTCTACCACTGAGCCACAACCCCAGCCCCTAATAAAAACTTTAAAAAAATGTTTTAAAATGTGTTTGGAGAGAGAGAAGCGGACAGACACGTACAGACATGTCAGGGCCCTGCCCCCAAATCACTGAGAAGTGGAATCTCAGAATGGTGGAGCAGAGCTGGGGTAGACAGGATGGGACTGCCCAGGTCTGCCAGGCATTAATGAAGCCGGCTTGGTGGTCCTGACTGGCAGCCAGGCTGAGAGCCCCCGACGGTCATCTGCTAAGTTCTACAGAATGCACAGGAGGCATCATCACCGTCAGAGCAGGGGCTCCCCGGGCTCAGCCACATCTGGAGAGAATTTTGGCTGTTTCAACCCCAGAGATAAGGAGATGCCCGCTGGTACGCGCTGGAGGGAGGCCAGGGTGCCCTTAGACACCCACAATGCACCTCGTGGCTCACACATCCAGACGGCAGCTCCCCTTCTCCACAGGGACACCTCCGAGGCATTCAGCCATGCCCAGACTTCAGATGTCTGCGACCCTGTGTGCAGGTGTTTATCTCACACACACACCCCTAGGATGAGGTTTAACTCATCCCCTTTAAGAAATTAATAACAGTAAAGTAGAATAATTATAACAATAAAGCAGAATAAAAGTTACTCAAAACTATTGTTTTTGTCTGGAATTTTCCATATAATACATTCTGAGGTAACTAAAACCATGGAAAGTGAAACTGCAGATAGGGGGTGACCGCAGGGTCTGCACTGGGAAACGTCCCCTCACACTCTAACAAGGTACCCGTTCCGCAGGCCTCTGCCCACTAACGACACCCGTGAGCCGCAGGTGACCAAGAAGTACTAGAAACGTGTGACTGGGGCATCGAGGGCTGTGTTCCCATTAACTCCCATTTCAACAGCCACCTGTAGCTAGGGTTACCATCCTGGTCAGCACAACCCTGGGCCTCATGATCATCAGCAACTCTAGTGACCATCCAACATCCACAAAGAGCTCCCTGCCATGTGCCCTGGGAAAACAGCCCAGAGCTCCAGGAAAGGCCTTGGGACACGGGTGTGACTTACTTCCCATAGAGCTCCATCCAACAGGGACACAAAGTGCACTGACCACCCCTCCCCCAGGACTGCAGGAGAGGGACCTGGTCTTGGCCCACACCCCCCAGCGCCCCTCCTCCAGCCTGCCCTTGCTGCAGGCCTGCCCCTGCCTGAGCACACCTCGCCCAGCCCTCACCTTGACTGTCTCCAGCTCCAAGCGAAGGCGGTTGTTCTCTGACAACAGGTCCCGGTTCCTGGACTCGATCTGTTGCAGCTGTGTCTCCAACTCAGCTTCATATTCTCGGCTTCCCTCTTGGAATTCTCGAAGTTCCTCCTGCGTATTCTCTGCCCTGCAGCAGAATCGCCCAAAGTCAAATGATGATTTATTGAGCACCTAGTATGTGCTGCACTGTGCCCGTCACTGCAGGACACGGATCACCTCTTCACTGACAGTACTTCCATTTTACACACAAGATGTGGTTTACACAAGATGAGTAACTTGTCTAACCATCACACAAGAAATCAAACAGAATTAGGAACTAACTCCCATGTACCTGACTCAAAGCCATTTCTTAACAAACTCACCATTCGCTCAGTCAGTCAGCATATACCAACAGGTAGCAAGTATACTTGGGATTTTGTATCCTCTGCAGATCTATTTCATACATGTATCTCCACCATAGGCCTGACCCAGCCCATCCCAAAAGTCTGTCCGGCTTCTCAATCCTTAAAATTCAAAAGACTTGTTCCCTTCAAAACCAAACCTGAATAAACTTTAAATCAAACTAAGAATAAAGGAATGAGAGGGACTGGAACAAGACCTCACGTGGAGATCCTAAGAGTCCAACAAGGACAAGCACTGGACTCACACACACAGCTCCAGACGTGCCCACTGGAGCATTGGCTTCCGATTTTAAAATCTGCCAACAACCTGTTTTGTTAGGCACAGGGGAAAGTTCTTTTCTAAAAACCCCATTTATAACTGAGTGCAGCGGCATCCAGGAACTGGCTGTGGGTCACAGCGGCCCGAGTTTCCACCCTCGCAGGTGGCGGGGCGGTTAGGCACAGCCCTGCAGCAGATCCCAGCTCTGCTCCTCGCTGGCCGTGACCCTGGGCAGGAGGCTGCCTTCCCCGAGGCTCTCTTCATCTATAAAACAGGCGACAGCGGCTCCTTCAGGGGGCCTTCTGAGTGTGAGGTGGGCCCTTCACGGGGCAGGTGCATGACGGGCCAGCAATGAGAACGCTCCCAGGAGCAGGAGGCCAGCTGGGCTCTGCAGGACTCACCTCTGCTTGTAGGTCATTGCCAGATCTTTCCAGTAGCTCGCTTCTTCCTCCTCGGAGCCAAAAGTCTTTCCCGAGTCTTCCATGGTAGAAACGGGGAAGGGATCACACTTCCTGGGGCATGGTGTCTAGGAGAGAAGGTTTCAAAGTGACGGCCCGTATTTGGGTCATCTTTAACAACAATGACAAATTCTTGAAGTTGATTCTGGATTAAGTGATAAAATATTGCTCCCAAACAGAAACTAAACCCAAGCAAAAAACAGCCCAGCTGTCACATTCCACGGGTTAAGATTGATGTATGTCACTCCACGAATCTTTACTGAGCACCTACGATAGGACCCAGATAGCCACACACAGTGTCCGCAAGACCCCCGCTTCCCCTCAGGGGGCCGTGTACGTGGAGGAGATGTAAGGTGCCATCCGTGGTGAGTGTAAGAACACATGCACAGGACACCGTCACGTGACGCGGACGTCTATGTAGAGCACATGTTGTGTGTTTGGACACACACAGGATCAGAGAAACCTCCACCACAGTGAAAATGAGAAGCGTTTCTGCAGTGACCAGGATGCTTGGGGAGGGAGTCCCCAACTCAACCTGAGTTAGGAGGGGGACCTCCCGGGACAAGTGACGCCTGAGCAGCAGGTGAAAGAATATGAAGGTGCAGGAGGAAAAGACACGAAACAGAAGGAGAGAAAGTCTGTTTCGGGGCACTGAGGAAGTCAGGGAGGCTGAGGTTGAGGTTGGAGGCCAGGAGGATTAAAACAGAGGAGCTAAACCAGTGGGCCTTTCTGACCTGTTAAGACACCCAGGGGCAGCTCTCTCTGCTTCCTGCTGCCATGATTGGCATCACTCTCCTCCACCATGCCCCCGCCCCCACGATGCTCTGCCTCACCTCAGGCCCAGGACAATGGAGTCGGTCAACCACAGGCTGAACCTCTGAAACTGGAGCCCCCAAATAAACTTTCCCTCCTCTTCTAAAAAGGGCAGCAGCAGCAGCAGCAGCCAGGCAGGGTGGTGCACACCTGTGATCCCAGAGACCTGGGAGGCTGGGGCAGGAGGATCACAAGTTTAAGGCCAGCCTCAGCAACTTAGTGAGAGCTTGTCTCAAAATAAGAAATAAAGGGCTGTGGATGTAGCTCAGTGGTTGGCAGAGCACTCTGGGTTCAATCCCTAGTGTCACCAGGAAAAGAAAAAGGAAAGAAATATCAGGAACCAGCGCAGTGGTGCACGCTGTAATCCCAGCAATTTGGGAGGCTGAGGCAGGAGGATTGCTTGGGCCTAGTTTGAAGTCACCAGGACAGACAGCATGGTGAGATCTCATCTCAAAAAATAAGCAACTTTTTTTTAAAACCAGGATCCCAGGACTTATTACATTTGGGCGGGGGGGGGGGGGGATGGAGGTATCTCCTGGGTCTAGCTCTGGCCACAGGTACCTCAACTATCCCCATCACCAAAGATGGAAAGTACCAGGAGGAGAACACTGGGTGGGTGGGTTGGGGGGGGACAAACCCCGACTGGGGTATTTCGGGTTTGACTCGTCCAGGACACAGTTAGATGCAACAGCGGACCCGAAACTCAGCGCTGAACTCAGCCGACAGTACAGCTGGTTCTCCCCTTCTTCTTGGGACAGAATCCTCAGAGTCTCACGTGGACCACGTGTGGCACTTGGGGATGCCAATGCTGGAAAGGCGGGCAGAGAAAGGAAAGAGAGAGGAGAACCAAGGAGGAGGAACTGTCCCAGGAGAGGACAGTGCAAGGGGACATTCCATAGCAACCAGGACACAACAGAGAAGCAGATAAGAGCTGGAAAATATCCAGGACACTGAGGGACATGCTGGTCACAGCGGCCTGAGCCTGAGTTTCCACGCTGTGCAAAAGAGAAGGAAGCGGAGCACAGGAGAGCGAGCCTGGCAGGTGACAGCAGGTGACAGCAGGTGGGGCATGGAGTCAGGGGACCGAGGAGCTGGAGGAGGGCTCGGGCTGCTCCAATCTCCACCAACCTGGGCTAATGGCTTGTCAGCTCCCTGGGGCTAGACCTCCTCTTTCTCTGATGTCACAGCCCATCTTCTGAGTTGGAGGCCTTGAGCTTGCCAAAAGTTAGAGTCCACTTATGATGTGATCAAGGTCCTTCCCTCCCTCGGGCTCCTAGGGGTCCACCCCGCTGCAGACAGAACCCACAAGCTGAATCTTTGGTTAAACACACAAACCATTAGGCTCTTCTCTCTCCCTCCTAATTTTTAACCCTTCCATAATTCAGAGAGAACATACCACTTCCTCCCCACTCCATCCCGACGGGGAAGTGTCTGAGAGCTCGATCCAGGTGACAGGTATGGCCAGAGTGGCTGATGGACAGATTTTTTCCCAGCCACTCATCCTTCCCGCCATCTTGCTGTGACCGTGCCCCAGAATTCCTCTGGGGAACGCACCCCACTCTTACTGCATGTGGTTCGTGGACTCGATATCATTCTCTGGCTCTGGGAGACAACCTAGTCCTCTGGCATCAGTGACTGGCACGGGGATGGCTAGACCCAGGTGAGCACTGTCACTACTGTGACATTGACTAGTACATGAGCTGGGCCCAACCCAGGCTTGAGCCAATGAAAGAGGGACCGGACCCAGTGGTTGAACCAATGGCTGGCACGGTGGCTGGACACAGCCAAGGACGGACGGGCTGCGCCACAGGAGCCATGGAGGGCCTGCCTTCCACACAGCTCCCCAGGAGGAGACGCTTCCCACCGGGGTTGGTCAATAGTAAGTGGCAAGCTCAGGGCGGCCAGTGCACATCTGGCCGTCACCGTGGAGAGCCAGGCTGATGAGAGTACTGATGCCACCCCTGCACTCCGTCTCAGAAGATTTAAAGACAGGACAATCAGTTCCCTGTGGGTTGGCTCTCTGCCACAGACAAGACCTAATCAATATATGGAGAGAACATTCTTATTGCTCAAAGTAAAAACAGGTAGAGCATTGATGAAAGAGTAAAGGGTAGAGGGTGGCTTGGCTCAGATCCTCAGCCAGTCGCTGACTTGGCCAGGTGCAGTGGCTCACACCTGTGATCCTAGCAGCTCAGGAGGCTGAGGCAGGAGGACAGCAAATCAAAGCCAGCCTCAGCAACTTAGCAAGACCCTGACTTATTTTAATGCTAGGGACATAACTCTGGGGTAAAGCACCCCTGGGTTCAATCTCCAGTACCAAAAAAAAAAAAAAAGAGTAATTGACATAGTAAGAAGGTGTAAATCCAGACTGAACACTCTCTGCTCCAGCTTAAGTTCAAAGGAGCCCAGTTCTCATCTAACATGTAGTTACCAAACCAGTTCCATAACCTCAAGAGCACAGAGCTCATGCATCTATAGATGAGCGCCATGTGCCCATTAACACACTGGTGACCCATGGAGGCCAGTCTCAGCTATGTGGCATAGAAGACAGCACACAATTGGGTGAGGTAGTACCTACCACAGACTAACTATTCTGACTGTTCAGAAAAAAATCACTCACAAGATCCCAGGTGACCAGTCCCCTGCTTACTTCTCTAAACATCTCCTACCTCTTATTGGTTTTGTCCCAAGTACACTGTCTTCACTCTTGCCTGAACACACCACGTTTGCTCCCACCACAGGGCCTCTGCACTTGCTCTTCCCTTGGCCTGGAATGTTTTTGCCCCCAAGTCTCTGTCCAGCAGGCTTCCTTCTTGCCATTCAGCTCTCCAGTGAAATGTTGTCCACAAAGAGACCACATTTAAATACTCTATCAACACTCCCCTCCAACTTTCACTAAGCTACTAACCTCTGCTGCATCTTATTTCATCACTTTTGAGTTTTGTTTATCTTCTCCATGAGAATGTCAGTTCTTGTACAGCAAGTTTTTTCATCCCCAGTGCCTACAACAGTGTCTGCATTCAGTGAATGGGAACCAGGGAGAGATGGAGACTGATAACTGGGAAGGGCTGTGAGCAGAAGGAAAGGCAGCAAGCAGGGGCCTGAGGGAGGAGAGAGGCGCTGAAGCTTGCTCACACCTGTAAACCCCAGACGCTATCAGAGAACCTAACCCACTCTCCCCAGGTGCAGCTGGGAATGGTAACGAGAAGTGGCTGGAGAAGATGCAGCATGGGAAACCCGCCCACCCAGGGTCACGTGATGAGCAGTAGCCCACGCAGTTACTGGAGTTCAGAGGCTCCTCCTGCATGCTTACAAGCCAGTTTTAGAAAAGGGCTTCTTAAGACCTTTATCTTGGCCAATGAGGCTTAAAATTGAATCTTCTGGAGAGGATGTGAGATGTATTTGGAAGTGATGTGATGGTGAGTGGGTGAGTCTAATTATAAACGGGCCAGAGAGAAGGGTCCAGCCTTGACCTTCAGGGACTGATGAGAAACCACACAGACCCCGGACTACCTCAGAGCCTGCACAATCCTGTATGTCAACTAAAGGACAAGGGGCACAGGAATGGATTTCAACCCAAACCCCACGCATTCTAAAAGCAATAGTTAGGGAAGAGGAATAAAAATTCTGAATAAGTGGGAAGAAGTCTAGTGTAAAGAAGCAACCTTCAAAATATATATGTGTGTGTGTGTGTGTGTGTGTATCTATACACACACACCAGGGATTGAGCCCAGGGGTGCTTAAACACTGAGCCACATACCCAGCCCTTTTTGAGACAGAGCTCCAGTAAGTTGCTTAGGACCTTGCTAAATTGCTGAGGCTGGCCTTGAACTTGTGATGCTCCTGCTTAAAAATATATTTCCTTTTGCCATTTGGAATCTGGCTTGGAAAGTCCTATGGCTCTGCTCTCTGCCACAGAAAGCAGGCTTGGTGACTCACGAAGGCTCTCTCCTTCCAGGATTATCTACTGACTTTTTACCTTGGCCTTCTACTTGCTGTGGCCTGGGCATTTAACAAACTCCTTTCAAAGGACACTAGCCGCCTCAGGCTGTTCTGCCCTAAGAGGTAGGCAGCAGCTGAAACGGATGGTAGAGCAGGAACATAGCACGCGTTGGCCATCTTTCAAGGGGCAAGTTAGTGGTAGAAGCAACCAGAACCAAGTCCAAGGCCTTGCAGGAGTTGCAGACACACTGACTGGAGGTCAGATTCCCTCATTTCATTTGGCCTATGCTCCTTTTAAAGACACTACAGAAGGCAGGTGTTGGTTCATACTGGTCTCAGCATACACAGCTCTGTACCTTCTATCTTTTTGGGGGGCTGGGGGGGTACTGGAGATTGAACTCAGGGGCACTTAATCACTGAGCCACATCCCCAGCCCTGTTTTGTGATTTATTTAGGGACAGGGTCTGAGTTATTTGGCATCTCATTTTTGCTGAAGCTGGCCTTGAATTTGTGATCCTGTCTCAGCCCCACAAGCCGGCGGGGATTACAGGCATGCGCCATTGCACCCAGCTTGTAACTTCTATCTTAAAAGTGGATACTACACTTACTTCACCTGTGTGCAGATCTTCCTGTCAACATGTCCAGAAGCTCTGTGGACCAATCTGATGGGGACCTCAAATATACATGCAGCATGCAAAAAACAAACTAGGATCCAGGGGTACAGAAACTGTTTGGCATCACTTAGTACTCTACCTCCTATAAAAATTCTATAAAAATTCATTTCAGCATTTTTTGCATGATTAAATGGAACAGGAATGTCTCAAAACACACTGGAGACACACACCTCTTATTTCAAAACTCTGGAAAAAATAAAGTGGTCCCTCTTGGCTTTCCTCCGAGCAAAGAAAGCACAGCTGATCAGGATCAATACACAGGTAGAAACCATCAGAAATTAACTGGCTGCCCTTCTCCACCCAAATCCCACCTCCTTCCCCATCAAAACAAATGCAAGATCTGAGGGAAAAGGGAGGGAAGAGAGAGAAGCTGGCAGGTGTTCACACATGCACCAAGAGCCTTTTACCACGCAGGCTTTGCACTTTGCAGAAGTGACATCACTGGGGCAAAAATCAGTGAGGAGTCAGCAAGCCTGGTGTCTCTTTGTGCCTTCAAGGTCTATAATGATCTACCTACAAAAGTACTGAAGCATGCAAGGACAGGTGCTCAGGGATACACCCTGTCATTCACTAACATGGAAAACTGGAGAAACCTAAGTGTCAGCAGAAGACTGATGGAAAACTGCAGTTGTTGAGAATTACATGTACGCATACGGAAGAAAGCTCCTGGTGTGTTGAAAGAGGGTCGTTCTTGTTTATCTTCCTCTCTCTGCCACACGGTTAGAAAAGGGTCTGGAAGGAAGTGCCAGGGTAGGGGTAGAGCAGGCACCAAGATAACTACTTGTACCTGGCACACTTCTTTACTCTAGACTTTTACAGTAAGCATGTCATTTTTGAAATTTTAAAAAACTTATGCTAGGGGGAAAAATAGCTATTGTTCCAGGATAATTTTACTCTTTTGAACCAAGATGCCAGGGAATTTTTCCTACTGTCTTCCCCTCCTCTATTCCTTTTAATCACTTCTTGAACGCCTGCCTACTATGTGCACTGCTGGGAGAGGCCCACAAAGCAGTACTAGCTGCAGGGACAAACTTTCTGGGCACTGGCAGGATTAAGTTAGGAAACTGTCTTGCAAAGGAAGGGAGTGTAATCTTTCTGAGTTCACAAGTTCTAAGGCAAAGAATACATTTCGGAAACAAAAACAAAGTCCTAACAGAGTAAGCCAAGTTAGGATACTATTATCCAAAATGGGATAAAATACACAGTTCAGAGACCCGTAAGGCTTCAAGGGCACAGATCATCAGCATCTAATGATCACAAAAGACGAGCTGAGAGGAAAGATTAAGTTTCAAAACCGGTGAGATACCAGCGAGGTAGGGGGAGGGGCAAGGGTGGTCAGATAACAAGAGGCTCTGGGAGTAGCGGGGTATTCAATTACGCTTCAAAGCACCCTACTCAAGTCCTAAAACGCCATCCTAGCCCAGAATACATTGAAACAAAACCAGACTAGAAAATGACAAACCTGGGCACAGCACACGCTGCCAGGGCCCTTTCTTTAGAAAGGAAGTCAAAAGGGGCCTCGGGCTAAAAGTAGAAAGAAAGAGGCACAACCTGGTACGAACCCTGGACAAAGAAGACTGGGGCGCTCGGGCTCTCGGGAGGCCAAGAACCTGAGATGACTTAGAGAAGATAAAGTACCTGCCCCAAAGCAGTGTCCAGGTGCTGGCGGGGTTTCCCAGGACCTCGGGGAGGCGGGTAAGCCCAGCCAGCATTCAAGCTGCGGGATAAGCGTTTTTCACCCTTTATTCAATCCTGCCCCAAAGTGCTGTCCCGAGAAATCCGAACCGCCCCGCTGCAGAGAAAAGCGGGTGGAAAGAGACTGCTCCAAGGGAGGGAGGTGCCAAGGAGGGGGTGGTTTTTGGAAGGAAGCCTGCGCTCGGGGTGAAAATGGGGTGGGGACATGGGCACGAAGGCGGAGGTGGCGCTGGGAGTGAAGGAATGAGGGGGACCAGGGGCCCGCAGGAGAAGCAGGGGCGGGAACGGGAGGGAGGCGGGATGGAGGGGCGGAAAAGAGACGAGGGGCGTCTAGGAAGGAGGGAAGAGCGGTAGGGCCGGGCTGGGGAACCAGGAGGGCGAGGTGACCCAGGAAGTCCCCAGGGCGGGCAGGGCAGCAGGGCTGGAGAGACCAGCGCAGAAAGCGGAACGAGGTTGGCCACCCGAGGAGCCGGGCGCGAGGGGCACGCGGTGGCCGGGCGGAAAGTTAGGCAGTGGGGCTCCGGGAAGGCGCGGTGCTCCGGAGCCCGCGGAGCCCGGGCAGCGGGAGAGGGCGCGCAGGGTCCCTGCAAGGCGGCGGTGGGGTGCGGTCCCGCGGGCGCGGGCGGGCGCCGGGCGGGGCCGGAGTGTGGCGGCGCCGGCCCCGGGGCGGCCCTCACCCCGACCCGGCCGCAGCTCCCACTTACCGGGCTCAGGCGCCGAAGACCCGGCGGCCCGGGCGGCGAGGGTGGCGCGGCCCGGGTCCTCGGATCTCCGCCCCGGCGCTCGCGGCCGGCGCCGCCCATTGGCTGCCGCGCCACGGGTCCGCGTCCGGCTCGGCCAATCAGCGCCGAGCAGCGCGGTTTGGAAACTTTTTTCCCAGGCCCGGGCGCGGCGGGGCCACGCGGCGGCTGCCCTGCGCGGGAGGGGCCGGCTGCTGGGCGGCGACTGGCCAGCCGCGGAGAAGGGGCCGGCTGCCCTCCCCAGCACCCGGGGACGGGCTTGTCCTCGCGGGCCACGCGCTTCAGGAAAATACGCCGGCCTCTTGCACACCGACCGCCTTCCCCTTCTTCCCCTTCCCCCCAATCTGAAAGAAGGGCAAAGACCCAGGCCCGCCGAGGCCACCAGTGTTCCGTGTCCTTTCCAGTCCTTTCCACCCAGAATAGAATCGTCAACTTCATTGTTTGCTTCAGAGGCAGCCCAAGAGCTTGACTTTGAATCCTAGCTCTGCCCCTTGCTAGCGGTGTGCGCTTGTGCAAGTTAGTTAACTACGCTCTCAATTTCTTCTGTAGAGGGAGGTTAAGAGAACTAAGGCAGTTAGCATTTGTAAAACGTTTAGGTCAGTCCGCTTTGCACATAGTATGTACAATATACGTATTTGTTAAATGACTGGGGTTTTTGTAGAATTATCATGTATCTCAGGCACACTAACTTCTTGACAAGCTTTTTTTTTTTCTTTAACTCTCGTGACAGGTTAATTGTTCACTAACAAATATTAATCAAGCAATTTTATGTACTAGGTACTCTTAGAGCACGATGAACAAATCAGACAAGTGCTTATATTTTTAAAAGAGAAAGGCATTAAACCAGTAAGCGAATAAAATAATTTCGGGTGTCATGATAAGTTATGAATAAAACAAAGTTGTGATAGAAAAGGGATAAGCGGGGTCATTTCAGATAAAATGGTCAGGAGAAGCCACTTTAAGGATGTGATGATGGAGCTGAGTCTTCCCGCCTCCCCATGATGAGAACCACAGGAAAACACTTTCATTGTACTTATTTTAAAAGATGAGAAGACAAAGGTGCGGGAAGTTAAAGGAGTTGCCCAAGATTCTACAATTAGTAACTAACAAATCAGCATTCAAAACTGGCTCTCTTTGATTCTGTTTGATTTTTCACCATAAACTAGAGGCAAAGAATCCCTCCTGCCTCCCTGCTACAATTAGAATGACCTTTCTCTAATAATTTTTTGACTCTTTGCTAGTTCTTTAAAGAATCTGACACACAAAAGGAAACCCCAACACCTACATCAACAGGGTAAAGGAAAGTACCAAAGTGTTTTTCCAGAAATTTCCAATCTGGTTCCAAACACTAACAAATCATTTGCATAGGGCTTGACGCTCAGTCTGATGCCTTTACCTTCTAAATTTTACTTGACCTTTAGAACTCTAAGGTTTCTGGGCAGGAAGTAATCACCCAGTTCCTAGACAAGTTGAAGCACAAACTGGTGAGGTATTGGTCTTGCCTAAAAGGAAATGATCAAATTATTTGCACTAGTTGGTTCTCATTTTCCCAAAGTTTCCATAAAGACAGGGAAGGATACTGAAATGATTATCGTTAAAAGTTTTATTCAGGACAAAAAATTGGGGAAATGGATTTGTCATTAGGCAAAACCTTAAAATGTTTGGTGGACTCTAAAACTGTTTCCCTCTTTATCTAATTAAAAAAAATAATAATACTGTTAAAATCAGTATACCTGGTTCATTTCAGCTCCTTCACTGCCAAACCTGGGGGCAGGTTTGCTTGAGTTTTTTTCTTTGCAGCTTTGAGATACGACTCTGTAACAGAGAGCTCAGTTTCTCTCCTTAGAGTCTTCTGTAACAGTGGCCCCTTCGCCTTGTGAATATAGCCTTCAATGCTCTAAGGTTTACTTTTTAAAAAAATATTTTTTCTCTCTTCTCCCCTCTCCCCAACAAGATTAGGGGGACAGTGTTATCTTTTCTTCCCCTTGAACAAGCCCACTACAGGAAGGAGAAGCCTGCTGAAGATCTGGGAAATGAACATCTCCCAAATTAACAAATGAATTCTAACAAGCTAACTGGGTGACCTAGGACCCCCCTACTGGAATGTAACTCTTGAAAAGTTCCTTTAAAACCCCCTGTCCCTCTTGATCAGGAGTGTCACAGCCTTTGGGACAGGATTCCCTTGCGTTTCTCCTTTGCTAGTAAAGCAATAAACCTTCTTTTACCTTTTTTCTCAAAATCATTATTAAATTGGTATTGGTTGGCATTGGGGACAGGAACCGAACTTTTGGTTACACTTCCACCATAATTTACCAATTCAAAACACTCAACCTAACATAGGCAGGAAAGCAGTTACTGAGGAGAAACCCCTGTAACAGCAGCTTGGATAACTGAGAAGCCAAATCAAATGCAAAGTAGCCACTCAAATAACACAAAAATAAGTCTTCATCCTTGTTTCATAAATGTGGAGGTTATTATTTGGATAAGGAAAAACTTAGCCTCTATTAATTTAGTTCTATTTGGTAAGTCTATCTGTACTTAACATATATCTTAAGAGAAATTACTATTTCCTTGTTTATGTTTGTTAACAAAATCTTGTTTGGAAATACTCAACTAAAGTTTAAAAGGAGGGGTGAAACCATCTAAAAGAGTAGCGTATTTGTTTGATACTTTGGAAAAAAAGAATAGAAACACGGTGGTTTTTCATATGTTTCAATTCCCACTTGGAAAATACTACCCAAACACAGACACAATGAAGATCTACTCAGCAATATTAATAAATACCTAAGCAGGCAGATGATGTTTACTTGCTGTGTGCCTTCTGGAAAATTAAATACAGGCACAAAGGGTTCTTCAGGGACATGTTGGATCTTGCCCTTCACAATACATGTCTAGAGCGACGTATTAATCACCACTAAATACGAATTGCCCAATGAAACCACTTCATCCTGAAGACTTCAGTTAAAAAAAAAAAAAAGAAAAAGAAAAAGTTCTCATTTAGTAATTTCTACTTACTGATTCTTTTGTAAAGTTAATTTGTTTCTCGGCAAACTTAAAAGTAGAATGTTTTGAGTAATATTCTGCTAGCACATTCTCAACCGTGCCTAGACTCAGATAATACGTGCTTTGTTTTTCTCCTAATTTGCAACAGGAAATACCGAGCAGCTGGCAGTTTTAGAAATCACCATGTTGGCCTGATGAGTCTTAAAAAAAAAAAAAAATCACATCAAGTGAAAAATCGTGAGGTGCCACTGAAAAAACACACCCACAGCATGTTTATCCAGCTGAAACAAAAAAGTGCTGTTAGTTTCACAAAGCTTTTGTAACTGCAGGGTCTCCTTTTTTGTCCACTGTCAATGGAAACGTTGTATTCATTTGTAACGAGCTCTGGATCAGGGCTTTTAAAAACACGATTTTTTAACTGAGGTCGCCACGGCCCTCTTGTAATCGTTGGTGACAGCATCCAGCGTTAAGTCTTTGCACGCGCGTTATTGGTGCCAGCTGGGTCGAAACTGCGAGCAAGCAACCGAGGACTTCGCAGGGAGCCCGGGCGGCAGGTTTTCTCCTCCTCTCGCCACTAGGCTGCACTAGTCGTAATTAAGGACGCTGTGAAACATGCGCCATTTAATTTTTAAAAATAAGTAGGACTGTCACGTGACCGGGCGGGCGGGCGGGACGCAAAGCCGAAGCGACCCAGTCTTTCAAGGAAATCCCGTGCACCTCGCTTGGCCCCCCCAAAGACCTTGATTCTATTAAATCCCGTTCGGCAGGTTTTTCCTCGGTTCTGCCCCACAAGCTCCCCCAGTTCTCCGCTTTGAGGTCCCAACCGCCTCCACCACCTCAGGGCAGGGGGGAGGCCTTCTTAAACTGGGGGTTTCTGCGGAGAAATGCCGGGCAGCCCCCCGGGAAGGTCCCTATTTAGGGGTTTATCGGGAGGGGACTGAGCCTGACGAGGCTGCAGGGCCGCGAGGCCCCGCCCCCCCCGGGGGTTCCCAGCGTGCCCCGCGCGGCGAGGACGCGGCGGCGGGGGCGGGGCGGGGCGGGCGGCAGAGAAGGGCGTCGGTTTTGCGACAGGGGCGGTGCGGTGCGGAAGCGGAAGTGGAGGGTGCGCTTGGCGGCGGCGGCGGGAGCTGCGGAGTCGGGAATCAAAACAAAGGGCCTGGGGGGGGCGGGGGGAAGGCGGCGGGGCCGGAATGTGAGCGGAGGTGGAGCCGGCGGCCGAGGTGAGTTTGCTGTCAGCGCTGGGACTGGACCCTGACAGGCCCACTGCTCTGGGGCCGCCGGAGCTGGACGAGGGGCAGTGCCCCCCCTTCCCCCACCTATTGCTGGTGGGGTGAGAGGAGAGGTGGCTAGTCCGAAGGGAAGGAGTGGGACCCGCGGCACGGGCTGCTTCCAAACAGTCGGCTGGTCTCCCCTTCAAGTTCCTTCACTACTGTCACTGTTATGCAGACGTTCCCCTTTGGGGGTATTTGGCTCCCCGTCCGCACCTGTCTCCCTGCTCCCTATTGGGCCCTCCAGGTGAGAGGAGCAACCTTCCCAGAAGGATATGCAAAGTTGGAAAGTGAATGGAAAACGTTAGGAATGGGTGTTTTGCAAGCCTCCCGAGCATTTTGCATTCAGGTGGGTCTTTCAACAACTCGTAGGGTGGTCGCCTTGGGGTTTCAACCACTCCCCTCTATAATTGTATGCGACCTCCCGATACCCTTTTTAGAGTTTCCCAAGCACCTTTTCTGATTTTACCAAGAGATTTTCAGCTACGTTTTTATGTTTTGCACTTCCCAGCATCTCTGAGCGATGGTCTTCTGCTTTGCATGCAGAGAAATTGAAAATTAAACGTTCTTATTTGACGTTTATTGAGCTCATCATTTGTTCAACAGTTATTTCTTGCTATATGCCAGGCACTGTGCTAGATGCCAGAGATAATAATGAATAAGAAAACATCCCTGGAATGTTGTCCTAGAGTTTACATTCTAATGGGACTAAAAGAGAATAAAATAGCAGGTAAAAAATAAGAATAAAGTAGCAAGGAGAGATGTGAAAAAGAAAAAAAAATGGTGATGGAGTGGTGTGGGAGTCCAGGACAAGATAGGGTGATAAGGGAAGGCCATTTGCTAAGTGTTCCAAATGGATTAGCAACTCATGTAATCAGTCCTCTGAGCAGGGTACTTTTTTTCCCTTTGTTTTCACCTCCCCCCCTCTTTTGTATGAAAAGTAAGAGAAGAAACTGTGAGGGTTAGAGAAGTTGTGAGTTGCTCAAAGCTGGTCAGCTAGGAAGAGGTGGAATTGGGGACAAATATACAGCGTGACATCACATCCTGTACTCTCAGGCCACTATCTAAATTGTTCAAAGGCCATGAGAGAGAGAGAGAGACTGAAGGGAGATTCCAACTCAAACAGCCCCTTCTTTGGCTACCTAAGTTGCTTAGTAGCATTCCTAGAAATATTGGAAAAATTTCAGGGTGCAGGCTGTCAGCAAGTTTTTGGTTTTTTTTATTTGCTTGTATTAAGCAGTATTAGAGGCAGCTTGGTGTGGTGGTAAGAGTTGGGCAAATCTAATTTTGCCCCTTTCTGCAGTAATTGTGTGATCTCTGACTAGCTACAGAATCTTAAATTTCTGTTTCTCCCTTTATGAAATAAGACCAACCATTCCCTTTCTGCCTCACAGAATTACTGAGGGGGGAAAGAGTTTACGTAAGTGGATCCATTCCTTATTTTTCATCATTATATTTCTTGTGCTTTAATAAAATATAAGCAAATATTTGCTGAATGAGGAAATAAGGTTAAGTAAAAATGCTTTATAAATTCTAGTTCATTTTGAGGTTTTTGCTTTAAAGAGTTTTGAGAGAGCATATTAAAATTGTTTATACCGGGAACATCACAAATTGTTAGGGCACGTAAGACCTGTATGTAGTGGTAAAAACAAGTATCATTATTTGGTATTAGTATTGGCATTTCCATCTCTCTCTCTCTCTCTCTCTCTCGCTCTGATTAACCACTTCCAACACTAGTGGGTAAATTTTGTGATTTCTTAATTCCTTCATTCAACAAATATTTACTTTGTATCTACTGTGTAACAGGCCTGTTTGTGCTTAGTACAAGATACAATGATGAAAATGGGTATTGAGTGATTTACTTAAATCATTTTATCTGCAATGCTTTGGGGTAGACCAGGGAAAAAATTAGCCACATTTTACAGAGGAGGAAACAATGTGTGTATGTATGTGTGTGTGTGTGTGTGTGTGTCTGTCTGTCTGTCTGTCTGTCTGTCTTGCATGTGCCCTGGGAATTAGACTCAAGGCCTTGTTAAGCATGTACTCTAACACCACACCCAAGCCCAGAAAGAGAAACTTAATGAAAATTTGAAGCTTTGCTAAATAGGCCAAATAATTAATATTTTAGGCTTTGTGACCCGTCCCTGTCACAACAACTCAACTCCGCAATTGTACAAGAGCAGCAGACAGACAGCATTTAAATGAATGAGTATGGCTGTGTCTCAATAAGTTAACTTAATGGCCACTGAAATTTGAATCTCATTTAATTTTTTTTCAGGAATTAAAAAAATGTAAATACATTCTTAGTTCACAGGCCATTTGAATTACAGGCAGTGGGCTGGCTTGGGCACACAGTCCAGACTTCTGCTTTATGTGGTCAGTTCTCATGTACCTTAGACACAGTATTTATATAATTTCTCAGCTCCTCCTAGAATGTAGATGTTAACATCTCTTGGAAAGAACATCTTATTAGAGACAGAACTAAGAAGTTGTTTACTGTATGCTTAAATAGAATTTCTGATAATGAAATTAATCCCCTGAAAATGGCCAGTATAGGTAAGAAAGGTGGTTGTTGGGACATTGTGGTAAGTACTTAGAAATGAAGTTTAGTCTTCCTCACCATTGGCCAGCTTCCTCCATGAATGGTGGGTGTGGATTGATTTGATCTGTCTTTATTGTACTGTTTAAGACTTGTAAAAGTGTTGTTACAGTGGAGCAAATACAGCACACCTGTGACTTGTGGTTGCTTTAATTGTTAGATTTTTTTTGTGTGTGTGATGTGTCATATTGGACTTTCATCATAAGTAAACTGAGAAATTGGTTGGATTTATTCTGTGCAGAATAGAATTCAAAGTTCACAGTGCTCATATCAGAGACATAGTGGTAGAGGCTGATATGGTGTTATTTCTTTTAATACAATTAGATTCTCTGTTCCGTCATCTTCTTTACTCTTCTAGGCAGAATCTTGTGAGGGGAGAGAGAAAAAGAGAGAGTTAAAAATAACTTTTAAAAAGTCCGCTTAGGGCAGAGAAAGTTGATTCTAGCCAGGTGAAGAGAAGTCTCATTCAGGAACATGAAAATGTCTAAGATTAGGCTAGTTTTTCAAGCATGTCAGTGTTTAAAGAAAAAATAGGACTCAATCAAAACTCATTCCTATTTGAAGAGCTATCAAACACAAGGAATAGCAGTTTATAGATTTTATAAAAATCAGATTGATGCTTTTAGATTTTAAGCATAAGCAGTCAATCAAGTTTAACACATTTTAGTAGCTTGTAAGGTGCTATAATATGCATTCTTTTGTTCTTTCAGATTTGAATCGAATCATTGACAGCCATTGCGTGGTACATGTTGCAGTTATATTTAATATAAAATTTATCCTTATATGAAGAAATAACAAGGAAATGTCACTTGCTCTTAACAGGGTGGAAGAATGAAAGAAAAGAAAGATGAAAGAATGTTGAACCACTTTGCATGGCTGTATGATGGAAGGAAACGGAACTGAGAACCCCTGCAGTAGAACACTTGGATGGCTTCAACAAGATAATGATGCTAAGCCATGGCTTTGGAAATTCTCTAATTGCTTTTCTCGTCCTGAGCAGACGTTGCCACTTAGTCCCCAAACGGTAACTATGTGCAAGGACTTAGCAAACTCCTTGTGTGACTAGAGGAGAGGTCCATTTGGTCTGGCACAGTCTCTTTCCCTGGAGTCTGTGCCAGGTGTTTCTGTATTGCCCACTGTAGAATGTTGTTATTCCTGATGCAATGAGGGTGTAGTTTTGTTTTTTTGTTTTTTTCTTCATTCCTGTATTCCACTCTGAGTGATAGTAGAAACTTCAAATGTTAAAGTTAAAATTTTGGGAAGATTTGTTTCTTAATATAGTCTTAAATTCCAAAGATTGTGTAGTAAAATCAGAGGAAAGTGCAAAATAAATTGTATTACACTGGAACCTTCTGAGGGTTTTGAGTCTCATGACTCAGGAAACATTGACAAGACCGTATTGGCATTCTTTTTTATTCAGGATTTCTCCTGAATGTGTCTTATGAATTCTCTGTGGTGGTGGTAGTGCTCAGCATGAAACCCAGGGACTCACAGGTGTGGAGCACATAGCTTACACTGAGCTGCGAACCCAGCCCTGTGCTTGCTTTATTTTTTCATAGTGATTTTGACATTTTCTGATTTCATGCACTCCTGTTACCACTTATTTTCCTTTTTTCTATTGTACTTGGGATTCAAATGAGACTTAAAAAAAATCAATTTGGTTTTCTGTATTCTCTAGGTTTTCATTGTATGTATTTGTTGTTGTTAATGATGCTTTTTACTATATAGTTGTCTTTGTTGCAAGGCACCAAGTAATTTGGGTCATTTCCAGAGTGCATCGGTTTAAGGACAGTTGACAAGGAGTGTTGGCATCTCAACAGGGATTCCTGGGTTGTGATCTGGATCTGGTCCTTGTAGAGGTCACCCAGTTCAGAATTGCATTCTCAGCATTACCTCAAACCCTGGGTTTTGTTGGTTCCAGGGATGCTTCACCACTGAGCCACATCTCAGCTCCTTTTTATATTTTATTTAGAGACAGAGTCTTGCTAAATTGTTTAGGGCCTCACTAAGTTGCTGAAGCTGGCTTTGAACTTGTGACCCTCCTGCCTCAATCTCCTGAGCCACTGATAGGCTCAAAAGTTGTTTTTGACAGTGGCATGCAGAATGGAGTAGGTTTTAGGCAACCAGCTCATCATCATATTGCACATAAGAGCCTGATATATAAGAATTGAAATGTTAGTGTATTCATAATTTCTAGTCTGAACGATAATTATCAAGACACACTGCTTGTTGCCTGGTCAGCCCATTGCTATTATCCCCCTTTAAGGAAAAGTCTAACTGAAAATTCAGATTCCTTCCGAATGAGTGTAGAATGATAGTCAAAGGGCCTTTCCATGCTCTGATGGATCAGCATGTTTCAGTCACTACATGAGGGCCTCCTCTTTGGGTTAGGGGTTCTGCATTCACTCCATAAAGTTGATTAATTAGTTAGATCCCCTTTCAGGGACCCAGTATTGTGCTAAGTACTTTATATGCTCAATCCCATTTCATCCTTCAGTAACTGTGGAAGGTGCTTTTTATGATTCCCAGTTTATAGATGGGGAAACCAAAGTTTAGAGAGGTTAAGTAACAAACCCAAAGTCACGCAGCTTTGGAACATCACATTCAGCTCCAGGACTATTGACAGGAATGCCCTGCTTGTAACTTTTGTCATATACTGTCCTCCCCTGTATTGAAGTTAGATGGGAGACTGTCTCTTTTTCCCAGATGGTTTTCTAAGTACTAGTTCTTTTGCCGGTTTGATATAATGGTTGTCATTCTGGCTTTAGGTCATGACACCCTATCATTTCTTAAGTGTCCTTGACAACAGAGCTGGACCCTTGGGAATCTTACTCTTCTTTTTTAGGGGACCCTACCAAAACCCTTGATGCACTAAATGCAGGAACTATTTGGTGAACCACTTTGTTCGCAAGCTATCTTTATTGAATACAGTTTGTGACATTATTGTTTTCATACCACCTGTCATCTTTTGAAAGTCCTGTGAGGCAGAGGAAGTTATAAAAGGGAAGTCACTGAGGCATAGATGGTTAACTTGCTTTGCCGACCATCCCCTCTTTGTTTTGGTACTGGGGATTGAACAACCCGGGAGTGCTTAACCACTGAGCTATACCCCCAGCCCTTTTTGATTTTTTTGCTAAGGTGCTTAGGACCTCACTAAGTTGCTGAGCCTGGCTTTGAACTTGTGATCCTTCCTCTTGCCTCAGCCTCCTGAGTCAGTGGGATTACAGGCTCGTGCCGCCACACCAGCAACAGTCTTTATATTAGTTGTGTTTTTTTTGTCCACATCCTGGAGATTTTTCCAAAGAACACCCCTGGTCTTAGCCGCTATTCCATTTTGTTGGGATATGACTGAGAGATGGAAACAGAATTAAACACTATTTCTGTTTTTTAATGGAGTAGTATATGAGTTGACAAAAGTCACTGACCTCATAAAATTGACTTCTGTTCAATTTTCTTTTCTCAGAAAGAGTACATGGAGAACAAGAAAGTTGCTGTGGAATTAAAGGATGTACCATCTCCCCTTCATGCTGGCTCTAAGCTCTTTCCAGCAGTCCCACTTCCTGATATTCATTCTCTTCAGCAACCTAAAATACAGCTTTCAACTGTCCCCAAAGTAAGCTGCTGTGCTCATTGCCCCAATGACTCCTCCACTTCGCCAATGCATTTTGGTGGTAGTGGTGGCAGCAGTGGTGGAGGTACTGGTAGCTTGATTCACACGGGCACACTCTTAGACTCACAGAGCACCAGGACGGTCACATGTCAGGTAGGGTCAGGGTTTGCTTTCCAGTCTGCGTCTTCACTTCAGAATGCCTCAGCTAGGAGCAACTTGGCAGGCATTGCGAGTGACTTTCCCAGCACGTGTCTAGAGAGTAATCTGTCCTCCTGCAAACACCTCCCCTGTTGTGGAAAGCTCCATTTCCAGTCATGTCACAGTAGTATGCACAAGCTGCATCAGTTTCCGACTCTCCAGGGCTGCACTTCTGCTGGCTATTTTCCCTGTTCTGATTTCACAAGTGGGGCTCCAGGGCGTTTGGAAGAGCACATTTCACAGTCGGAGCTAACGCCTCATTTGTGCACCAACTCTTTACACCTAAATGTGGTACCTCCGGTTTGTTTAAAGGGCTCACTTTACTGCGAAGACTGTCTAAACAAGGTTTGTATCTTTTTATTTTCTATATTGGGTGCAGCTGAGGTTTGAGGAATGACTTTTCTGTAGTGTATTATTGTGCACAGGGTGGATCTCCCCATGAGCATGACCTCTGCTGGTCCTGAAAGATGCAAGGGTAAAATGGGAGAGCCTTTAAAAAAGTCAGAGGTTTTTTTTTTTTTTTTTTTTTTTTTGTAGCTTATGCTTTTAGAGTCCCTAATTGAAATAAGTCTGTATCCAACTTAAGAACCTAGTTCTGCAAAAGCTCTGGGTTGTTGTATTTTTAATGGCTAGGGCACAGCTGATTTCTTGTAATTTTATGTGTAGTCGTGAGTTTCAGATAACATAAGTTACCCATATTGTCTTTGTAATAACATGGAGGACTCTGCCTCAGTCACAGAGTTCAAGGGAAAACTACATTGCCCTTAGTCAAGTGTGTGAGGTGAGGTCTCCACTGCAGCAGACATGTGCACCAGAAAGCAGAGGCATAGATGGTTAACCTGTGCTGTCTGCCCCGATCATTTCAAGTCACTTGTTGAAATGAGGCTACGAATTGATAGTTAATCATTCTGGGAAAGATTTGAAAATACATTTTATCAGAGTTTAGGTGGAAAGGTGAAACACTTAGAATGTGTTTTCAGATGTGTGTAACTCTAGGTACTGAAATGATGTATCTGAAACCTCCTCCTTTTTTAAAAAAATTTTAAAACAGCCGGCAAGAAATAGTATAATTGATGCTGCTAAAGTCTGGCCAAATATACCACCTCCAAATACTCAACCTGCACCTTTTGCTATCCCTCTGTGTAATGGCTGTGGAACCAAAGGAACAGGGAAGGAGACCACGTTGTTATTGACGACCAGTCTAGGCAAAGCTGCTTCGAAATTTGGTAAATGACAGTATGGTGTGAAATGTGCATTATTAAGTAGTTTTCAGTAGCTGGTACTAACGTTGCATCTGATCACCTTTAAAAGATCCCTTGTGGTTCTAAAACTGTGTTTGATTTTAAAGTCTATGCGAGTCTCCCCTTCCATCTCTTGGTAAAAATCTTCTTCTTATTACCATAAACCAGTAAAGTCATTTGTCCTTGATGTTGGGTGGAGGCTGTTTGAGATCAGAAATTATTTATAGAAAAATGGGAAGTCATTAGGAGATGTGGGGTCAGTGGGTTCATAATTGAGCCTACTGCTGTATATACCCTAAAAGTTGTAAAGTCAGTATTTATAACAATTTAGTAATGGCTGATATTAAACAGAATTTGAAAATCTAAGAGTTCTCAGTTAAAATAATTTCCCTCAAAAGTAGTTCATATGATATTTTTCAAAGACATTTTTAAGTGTTAAATGGGATGTTAAGCATTAACATTTGTTTGTAATTTAAATTCAGCAGTAGTGCCAGCTTCACCTTGGTCATCTCTTCAGTGTTGTTCCTCACTGAGTAGGTAGTGAGGCATGGGTGCCCATGGGAATCCAGGCCTGGAGCAGTAGTATCCAACCTGTTAGGTGGCTGGTGTTCAGAGAAGCGTCACTGGTCAGCGTGAGAATGGCTCATACTTCAAGATAGATTTACTGTGAGCTTAAAGTCACTTGACCTATAGATTTGTTCTCTCTTGGAAAACGGGAATGATCTTGGAGAAGTACTGTGGCACTTTGGTTGCTTTTTAGGTCAGTCAATCTAGTTGGCATTGTAAACTTAACATCCATCAGTAATTTAGCTTTTCTGCCACTAAGAATGTTAGGTAATGACCTATTAATGAATTTTAATTTGCCATTTTATTTCTCACAACATGTAATTAAAGTGTCAACATTTCTTAAGGGTCACCAGAAGTCACAGTACCCGGACAGGTGCTGGAAAACTTGCCCCCCATTGGAGTTTTTTGGGATATTGAAAACTGCTCAGTTCCTTCTGGCCGGTCAGCTACCACTGTTGTACAGAGAATCCGTGAAAGATTTTTTAAAGGTCACAGAGAAGCAGAGTTCATCTGTGTGTGTGACATCAGTAAAGAAAACAAAGAAGTTATTCAAGAGCTGAATAATTGCCAGGTAAAAAAAAAATTTTTTTTTAGTATTTTAATCTAGCAGCCAAGTATGGTAGTGCATGCCTGTAATCCTAGCAACTCAGCTAAGGTAGCAGAATCACTAGTCAACTTAATGAGACCCCGTCTCAAAATTAAAAATAAAAAAGGACTGGGAATGCACCACTACCACCAAACAAACATCTCATTATTCCTACTCAAGTTTTCAAATAAAATAAATTAGCAAGAGATTATTCCTAAAGTGCTAGAAATCACTTAATCATGTTTAATCTTTCAATAATGTTATTTATGGTTACATTTCAATGGTTTCTTTGGCCTTCCTTCCTTCCTTCCTTCCTTCCCTCCCTCCCTCCCTCCCTCCCTCCCTCCAGCCCTTTTTATTTTATTTTTGAGACAGGGTCTCGGTAAGTTGCTTAGGGCCTTGCTTAGTTGCTGAGGCTGGTCTTGAATTTGAGATCCTTCTTCCTCAGCTCTCTGAGTCACTGGGATTACAGGTCTATGCCACCGCACCTGGTTTTCTTGGTTTTTTGAAACTGCTATGGAACCAGACACATAAGATTTGTTACTTGAAAATTTACAGACAAAACTAAGGCCCTGAGTAGGAAAGCAACTTTTTTAAGACTGAGATTTAATCCAGATTGTCTGATCCTGAGCTATACCCCAGTTTTCCATTCCTGGCAATAATAGTTTCTTTCCTCAAGAATTATCTACTAAAATATGGGCAGATGTGTAGCAGGTTTTTTAACCTCACCTCATGCTCATCTGCCCTCATTATGGATCAATGCAGGTAACCGTTGCTCACATTAATGCTACTGCAAAGAATGCTGCAGATGATAAGCTCCGGCAGAGTCTCCGAAGGTTTGCAAATACTCACACTGCTCCGGCCACTGTGGTTCTTGTGTCAAGTAAGTGTAAAGATAACTGCGGACTTCGTTAAATTCACTGAGGGAGTTAGAGAACCAGATACACGGGAAAGTAAAGTGAGGCTGAAACATGCTAATGCTTATTGTTGTGAATCGTTTGGAAAAAAATTGAGCCTGAATTTTTTATTGTCTCCTTGGAACTTGAGTTTTTTTTTTCTCTCGGGGGTGGGGGGACCACTGGGGATTGAACCTGGGGCACTTAACCACTGAGCAACATCCCTGGTCCTTTTTAAATACTTTATTTTATTTAAAAATAGGGTCTCGCTAAGTTGCTTAGGGCCTTGCTAAGTTGCTGAGGCTGGCTTTGACCTTGTGATCCTCCTGCCTCAGTCTCCCAAGTGGCAGAACTTGACTTCTTTCTTTCTTTTTTTTAAAAATATTTTTTAGTTATACATGGACACAATATCTTTATTTTGTTTATTTATTTTTATGTGGTGCTGAGGATTGAACCCAGGGTCTCACATGTGTGAGGCAAGCACTCTACCACTGAGCCACAACGCTAGCACTGAGAACTTGAGTTCTTAATGGGACCAGTTTTATAAGTGTGACTTGGTCTGTTCAGGTATTTTTAACCCGGGCCCAGGATTATTAACTTAAAAAATCCACAATGAATGATTTCCAAATTTGAGTCTCCCCAACATATTGATGTTTGCTTCCTAGTAATGCTAAAAGAAACAGATGTCTTAGAACTGCATGTAGATATGTGGTAAAATTGTCCTACTGTGTTAATTTTCTGGTAGGAATTGTGCTTGTGTTCTTTAAAAGGGGAAACAATTTTGAATAGAAGCCAGCCAGTCCTTTCTTCTAAATGGGTGTCACTGGAGTTGTTTTTGTCACTCGTTTCTAACCTTTGAGGATGAGTTTGGTCTGTAACTTTTCTTTCAGCTGATGTCAACTTTGCATTGGAACTTAGTGACCTGAGACACAGGCACGGTTTCCACATAATTTTGGTTCATAAAAACCAGGCGTCAGAAGCACTGCTGCATCATGCCAACGAGCTAATCAGATTTGAAGAATTCATTTCTGACTTGCCCCCCAGGTTACCACTAAAAATGCCGGTAAGTAAGTTTGCTATTTTTATCGTTTTCCAAGATTGAATTATTGAGGCTGAAAGGCCACCTTTACCAAAGGGTGTTCATATCCAGGTAAGGGCTGTTCTTTGCATGAGACCAATCAGTTTTGAAATAAGGCTAGGAAATCTTCCACTTATTCTTTACAAAGAATGGATATGTATGAATCTTCCTTTTATTTTTTCAACTGTCATAGGGAATTATTTGTAGATTTACCTTACCAATAGTCATTTGCACCGTCTCCAAAGCTAGCAGTGTTTTATATCAAATGGTTGGAAATAATGGAGTATTATGGTAGAGAATATGGTGAGAGCTCACCCATACTTGTGTGTTTGGCATCCCATAAACATGGTTATTATACATTTTGTAGGCCTGTGTTTCCTAGGCTCCAGCAGGCTTTCGAGCCTGTGCTTTCTGTACTGTGTGCCTGTGGTGCCTGGGCAGTAGGGGTGGCGGTAGCTGCTGCACCTGTGATCCAGCTAAGGTGCCTGCTGGGAGAGTGGGCGCATGTTTCTGGGAGGAGCAGCACCTCTGCAGACTTGATAGGGACAGGACTGGGTACTGCAGAGCTGAGCTGTGTTTAAGTGTCTGGAGAATGTCTGTGTAACTTTTAGAGAAATAGTAAGAATGATGGAGAAGAGCTGTATGTAGGTGACCCAGGCAAACGGGCAATCCCATACGTAAATGTACTCGAAATGCAGCTTCCACACAATTCAATGACTGTGCCTTAGAAAAGATCTCACCCAACATCCTCACTTCAGGGAAGAAGATTAAGCACTTAGAAAATATGATCTAGTCATTTAAATAAACTTAAAAATAATAGTTTCACATTTATAGTGTTCTAATGACTTTTTTTTTAACATAAAAATGTTATATTAGATGCCTTCCAATGTCAATATATGTTGATTTAAATCACGCATTCCAAAAACCAGCATAATGTCTTTTAGCAACATACTTTAAGCATTCTACCTCTTTCTGGACATTTTGTTTATACCCAGTTTTTCACCATCTCCAGCAAGTTCATTCATGTCATCTTTGAGTTCCTGGGCTATAGTTTTATAGGGTAAATTGTAAGGTGTGACTATTGTGAGTCAGAATTTCACTGTCAGGATCCACAGTGCCCTCCAGGAAGGTGACTGAAATACATTCTTACCAAGAAGTGGTACAAAAATATCTTTACCAGTCTTATAGGTGAAAGAAATCATCTGCCTATAGATGGCCTTTTTTATAATCAACAGCAAGGTACAATTTATTTTTCCTTTTATTTTTGTTTTCCTTTTATTATTGTTGTTGGTTCTTGTTATCTTTCCTGTAGATTGTTCACATATGCCCATTTTTAATGATTTCTTTTATGGCTTTTGGATTTAATCTCCATAATTAAGTTTCTTCTTGCATTTTTGTGGTTTTGTTTGATTCTTTTTTTTATGCTTGGGATTGAATCCATGGCCTTGTGCATGAGAGGCAAGCGCTCAATCAACTGAGCTAGAGCCCCAGCCCAGGTTTTGTTTCTTAATATATACATTGCAGTTCTCGAAGGGTCATGGTCACACAGTGTCTGGTAAAACTTCCAGGCTAGTCACTGGCTACCTGCTATTGTGACTTGACAGGCTCTAACTTTGTACTATATCATTCAACAGTTCTGTTTAACAAATAAAACAACTTTTAAAAAGGGTTTTATTGCACTATTATTTACATAGCACAAAATTCAATATATACAGTTCAATGATTTTTTTAAAAATAAATTCCTGAGCTATACAGCCAGTTTTAGAATATTTCCATTATTTCAGTAAGATCCCTCATGCCATTCCCCATTCCCACCTGAGGCTAATTTTTTTTTTTCTGGACATTTTCTTTTTTGTTCTCCCTTTATTTTTTTATTTTAAAAACTAATATATATATGACTGCAGAATATATAACAATTCATATTGCACATACAGAGCACAATTTTTCAAACCTCTAGTTGTACACTTCTGAACATTTTTATAGAAATGAAATCATGCAGTAACCTTCTACCCAGCATCTTTTTTTTTTTTTTTTAAATATTTATTTATTTATTTTTTAGTTTTCGGCAGACACAACATCTTTGTTTGTATGTGGTGCTGAGGATCGAACCTGGGCCGCACGCATGCCAGGCGAGCGCGCTACCGCTTGAGCCACATCCCCAGCCCCCAGCATCTTTTTTTTTAATACTTATTTTTTAGTTGTAGTTGGACACAATACCTTCATTTTATTTGTTTATTTTTATGTGGTGCTGAGGATTAAACCCAGGGCCTCGCACATGCTAGATGAGCGCTCTTCCACTGAGCCGCAATCCCAGCCCTGTACCCAGCATCTTTTTAAAACAATATTCGGCCACCTCGGCACTGCGCAGGGTTATCCTCTCCCACCGGAATCACTCTGCGCAGGGTTATCCTCTCCATCTGAATCACTCCGCCTCCCCTCCTCGGTTGTTAGCTGAAGTTTGGAAGTTGCACATTCTTTTTTTGAAACAGAACTCGGGCCCTGGAGCTGAGCTGAGGTGACACTGTTTCCTCTGTATTAGCAGTGCCACACTCTGCTCTATGTTTATAACCTGCCCGCAAACAAAGACGGCAAGAGCGTCAGCAACAGGCTCAGACGCCTGTCCGACAACTGCGGTGGGAAAGTGCTGAGCATCACGGGCTGCAGTGCGATTCTGCGCTTCATAAACCAAGACAGTGCGGAGCGGGCTCAGAAGCGGATGGAAAATGAAGACGTCTTTGGTAATAGGATCATTGTGTCATTTACTCCAAAACATAGAGAACTCTGTGAAGCAAAGAGTTCAAATGCAATTGCTGATAAAGTGAAGTCTCCCAAAAAACTTAAGAATCCAAAATTGTGCCTCATCAAAGATGCAAGTGAACAATCTTCCAGTGCCAAAGCCACGCCTGGAAAAGGCTCGCAGGCAAATTCTGGATCTGCAACAAGAAGTACAAACGTTAAAAGTTTACAGGTAACTTGGATCTCTCTTGCTTTCTTAAGCTTATGGTAGTTTGGCTTCTTTATTTTCATGCTTTATGTGCGTGCTGGCTCTTGGTGTGTCCTCTTATTTTAGTTTGATAAAACTCAAAGTCAGTCATTTTCTGTGCAAGATCTAACACATCTTGGGGACTTAAAACCCACTGTCCTTGTGTCTCTGAAGGAGCTGTGCCGCATGGAGTCAAAGACCGGCAACAGAAGCTGTGAGCCGCAGCCTGGTCACGTGAGACTGGCAGCGACCCCGCACTGTAATCCCAGCGCCGTGGTGCCCACGCCCAAAAACTCCGGGATGGCCGAATTGCTCTACAAAGGCAATCAGAAGTGTGTGGAATTACTCTTTCTCAGAGTTGCGTCTTTAATGTGAAGGGAGACATGTGACCTTTCCTTTCAATTTTTCCCTTTTATTAGAAAAGAGAACCTCAATGCTCGAAGTGTCACCAGTTCTCCCGTAGAGAAAAAAGACAAAGAGGAGACTGTCTTCCGAGTGAGCTACCCGTCCGCTTTTAGTGAGTTGATGGCGTCAAGGCGAGTTAGTCCTCTGCTCACGTCTCCGCCCTGGACTCCTAGGTGAGTCCAACTTCCTGACCAACACAGGTGGTCACGTGCAGGAGCAAGGATCAGGCACTAGTGCGTGTGTTGAAGAAGTGCCGGAAGCAAAAAAGATAAGTCTTCCAGCACCCCCTGCCAGCCCTATTTCTTTAGGTCGTGGCTAACATTCTGGGGCAGTACTTCGCCTTTCCCTCTCCCGGTGGAAATCTTGGTGAGCAGAGATCGGAGAGCAGCCTGCCTGGAGACCCCGGCTAGGGAGGGGAGGCAGCCAAGATGTGTTGAGGAGAGAGCTCAATCCAGGCATATGTTGGGTCTTCTTATTTTTATTTTTTTGGTGCTAGAGATTGAACCCAGGGCACTTTACCACTGAGCCACTTTCCCCAGTCCTTTTTACTTGTGTCTTGGGACAGGGTCTCACTAAATTGCTAAGGCTGGCTTGAATTTGCAATCCTCCTGCCTCAACCTCCCTAGTTGCTGGGATTACAGGCTTATTAATGTGTCGATTTATAGAAAGCTGCTTGAAAAGTAAGAGTCTCTGTAGACCACTGTTATTGTCTACCATCTCTCTTATCTAAGTTTACAAACCCTTACCAAGTAGTTCTTGAGACTTGAGACACAGGGAACCATGAAGTGTGTCGTATTCTCCTGGGCTCCTTCTGACACTACATTTGCTCTCCTGAGGTGGTGAAGAATCACTGTAGAAAATGACTGTGAACCTATAAAATTACACATAAAAATTCACATGAACGTTTTCCAAAGTGCAGAAGTACTGCAACATCTGAGTCAGAGTATTTAGATTTTTCACAGCCACAGAGGAGGTTAAAGACTGAAGTTGGTAACACAGGTTAGTTTCCTAAGGGTAAATGCCCAAAGTAGGACTTTAGTTCATCAAGGTTACCTGTAATTTCTGCCTTTAGCTTTAAATAACACATGAAAGAATATTTGAAATTGAATAATTTATTGGTTATTTAAAAGGGTTCAACAGATAGTACCTCAGACAATAGTTCTAAATCCATGTATGTTAGGATAAAAGCACAAATGGGAAAGTTCTTTTCTATGTGTAGCTTCTTACAAAGCCTGAATTTTAAAACCCAAATACATTTTTTTTTAAACTAACCTCACTGTGTGTTTCCAGCAGGAGTATGTCTCCAAACTTCTTAAACAGAGCATCCCCACTTGCTT